>NC_142067.1:12816844-13148719 GCF_059756535.1 Pantherophis guttatus
TGACATACCGGTTTATATCAGGGGTGCCATTCAGCAGATTCTGACAGGTTCTGGAGATCCGGTAGCGGAAATTTTGAGTCGTTCGGAGAACCGGCAAATACCACCTCCGGCTGGCCCCAGAGTGGGGTGGGAATGGAGATTTTGCAATATCCTTCCCCCTGGAGTGGGGTGGGAATGGAGATTTTGCAATATCCTTCCCCCTGGAGTGGGGTGGGAATGGAGATTTTGCAATATCCTTCCCCCTGGAGAGGGGTGAGAATGGAGATTTTGCAGCATTCTTTCCCCTGGAGTGGGGTGAGAATGGAGATTTTGCAGCATTCTTCCCCTGGAGTGGAGAGGGAATGGGGATTTTGCAGTATCCTTCCCCTGCCATGCCCACCAAGCCACGCCCACCAAGCCACACCACACCCACCAAGCCACATCCACAGAACTAGTAGTAAAAAAATTTGAATTCCACCACTGATACACACACACACACACACACACACACACATTCTTGTGCTACAATAAATGTATTAAAGATGCTATGAAGGTTTTAAGAGATTCCAGACAGTGCTACACTTCTAAAAAGAGACATTGTGAGATTGAAATTCGCCTCCCGATCCTCAAATCTTTTATTTACTCCGCTTATTTCTATTTCCATATTCATCCAATTGGCTCTGTATTTTGTCATTTTCAGTTCCTTCCTCCCTAAACAATAGTTTAATCCCCAAGTGCATCATGCTGTTATCTAAATAGATTGCACAACTGAGTCATAATAATGACTCTGCAGAACATGAGCACTATTATTGATTTTTTTTCTAAAAAGAAAAAGAAGAAAGAAATCTTAGTAAAGAACAACAAAAAAAAAACCCTCCCACTTCTACCTAGGCAGTGACCCTGAAATATACAGTACTATGTGTTGTGGCCCGCCAGCGGCCAGCGGAGCTGGTGGCAGACAGTGAGGAGGTTGGGGAGGAACATGGGCCAGTCCTGGAGTCTGGGGAAGGCTCCAATGCGTGCTCTGCGTCGGAGGCAGAGTTGGGGCCAGGGCCGTCCAACAGTTATCAGCTGCCTTCGGAGTCGGATATCAGTGGGGCAGAAGAACAGCTGGAGCCTGTTCCCGATGTGCGCATGCGCAGTGGTGCCAGGAAAAGGGAACACATAAGGAACAAGGGCCGACTCAGGAGTAAAGGCACAGGTGGATAGTCAATGGCCCCTCCCATAGGGAATAAAGAGGAGCGAAGGGGAGGGGAGTTTGCAGGAGACAATTAGTTCAATTCATGAGGGTGAAGATCTGTTCCTGACTTCTTGCCAAATAATATCTGCTACAACGTAGCATTTAGAAGATATTGGCCTGGCAACTCTCCAAGCCTGATAAAGGTCTGTAGCTGTGAAATCTCATGAAAGACTGTTTGCTGGGACTTTGCTGGAGAGGAATTCCCTTTAACCTAAATAAAAGAGGTTTTATTGGGATGAGGAGTCTGCTTCATGATCTTGGGAGGCCTAGGTCAGAACAGACTGACAGTACTGAAAGCTGTTAAGAGATCCAGGAGAATAGAGAATGTCACAATTCTCCTTTGAGTTATTGGATGTACACCATCCATTAAGATAATCAAGACTGTTTATGTCCTAACCCAGGGGTGTCAAACAGCCCGTGATGTGGTCAGATCCAGCCTGCGGGGCCGTTCTGGAAAATGTAAGGGGCCTACTCAGTGCGAAGAGGAAACATCGGGTCAACATGGCTCCGGCCCAGTCTACCCAATGCGAAGAGGAGACATGCCAACAGTTTGGGGAGTGGCTTCAAGCTGGCCACACCCACCCTGTCACCACACCCACCCTGTCAGCCATGTTCCCCAGCCTGCCCAAGGTCAACCACAGCCCTGATGAGACCCTCAATGAAATTGAGTTTGACACCCTTGTCCTAACCCATCTCTTAACCAAGACTGAAATGATAGCCAGTAACTCAGTTCTTCTGAGATGTCCAATCTATGAAAGGTTGAGATATGTAGAGTGCCAGCCTCTACATAACCCTGAAGAATGAACATTGACTTGTTCTGATAGGTAGTGTGCTTCGCTGTTTCTGATCTCAGATATCTGTGTTCTTGTAGACATAGAACTACTAAGCAATAGAGAAGGAGGCTGGCACAGAAAGAAAAAAAAATTGGCATTCCTAGGCTTAACATCAATGTTCTTTTTAAAAAGTAAATATTTAGACCAGCAACTCCCAATCACTCAGGGTTAAGAGACTTAAACCTGCCCCAATCATATGGATTTTTTTTTTAAAAAAAGAGTACTTGACCCAAAGAGGAGATCCTGGACTCATCCATTTTGATCCCGTGTTCAGAGTGCAGAAAGCTGAACTGAACTCTCCATTGTGTTGGCAGCAAATGTATCATTCCCTTCTCCAAGTTAAGTTATTGGTGAGTGCAGGAATTACTGTATTTTTCGGAGTATAAAACGCATCTTTTTCCCCACCTAAAAGGGGGTGAAAATTTAGGTGCGAATGTAGCCCCGCCCACCACTGGCCCCCACCCACTGGCCCCCACCCTTTGGCCTCTGCCTCGCAGCAATTACCTCCTTGCAAGCAAGCAGCAAGAAAAAACAGCTCCTTTCAGCTTCAGCACCACCTAATTAGCACAAGGTTTTTTTGTGTTTTTTTTAATTTGATTTATATGCCGCCCTTCTCCGAAGACTCAGGGCGGCTTACAATGTGCTCAGCAATAGCCTTCATCCTTTTGTATATTTGTTGATTGGATTGGCCTCCCGACTCTCAGATGATTTGCTCTCAGCTGTTTTGCGCAGGGCTCTGCTGCTTACTGCAAAGAGGTAAATTGCTGGAGCAGATTTTTTTTTCCTTGTGCTAATCAAGCTATGCTGAAAACGAAAATGAAAGTAAAGCAGGCTGTTTGCTGTTTGCTGCAACAAGGCAAAATTGCTCAGAGGCAGAGGCAGAGGGAGATTTCTTTTTCTTCTTTTCCTCACCAAAAATGGTAGGTGTGTCTTATACTCCGAAAAATACGGTAAGTGGTTTCAGGGACATAGCTCTTGAATCAGAGACGTAAAACGAGAATGACTCACTTTGAAGCCTGTTTGCAGAAATACTACAGAGCTGGGGGGAAATGAATGACGTCCAAAGCATTTTTTACAGAACTTTGATAAGCATGAAGCTCATTGGCTAGCTATTTATACAAACATATAACTCAACCCCCAGAAGCTACGGACAAACCACTGAACCCATGAAGCCTTTTGATATACGACTTCAGAGTAGTTTTATTGTTTGCTTCACAGATCTGCTTCAATGGGGTAATTCAGTCACAACTTCATTGAGGTGGAACACATTTCTGCAGCTTTGAAGAACCTTAAATATTGCTTCTTTTTACTTTCATCATCGCAACAAAAGACCTGAAAATAGATACGCACGCACACACGCACACACACCCTATCTATTCTCATCCTGGGGCTCTCTGACTCATATATTCTGTTAGCTGATGAACTCATGACCCTTCGGGAAATGAGAACCACATGTGAATATTGTTAAAAGTGTCCATATCAGAGACGGCCATTCGTGAGATAAAGAGAAAGTACTGTATTTTTCGGAGTATAAAACGCACCTCAGTTTTGGGGGAGGAAAATAGGGGGGAAAAATTCTGCCCACCAGGTATTCATCTGGCTAGTCCTTAGCCTGGTCAACTTCAGCACATTAGTTCACTTGCTGGTTTTGAGGTTGGGGCTGTTCGGAGCTAAAAAACAGCTTATAAAGCACAGCTGATTGTCGGAGGGAGCAGCAATAAGAAAAGCAGGCAAAGCACGGAAGAGCACTTTGCTCAGGTTGGGCCTGAAAAACAGCTTCAAAAGCACAGCTGATCGTCAGAGGGAGCTCCAGTGACTAAAGCAGGCGAAGCACGGAAGGGGTAAGAGAAGGCAGCAGCTGTTCCGGGTAGCCATATTGGGCACCACACGCGGGATTACATTCTGAGTATTTATGACGCACCCAAATTTTCAGCCTCTTTTAGAAGGGAAAAAAGTGTGTCTTATAACTCCGAAAAATACGTTAAATAAGGTTAGAACATAAAAGAAGTAGGCCCAGAGTAACAATCTCAGTACAAAAAAAAAATGTTAACACTTTTTTTAAAATAAGTTAATTTCCCCACTCTATCCATTCTTCCCTAATTCCCGTGTCTTTAAAATCACCAATGTGTCTTTATTTAAAATAAAAAAGAGCAGGGTCTGTGATGAAGGGAAACTGACAGGAAAATAGCACATAGGGGATTCCAGCTACACATTTCCATTTCACATTCTCTGTGTTCTATTTGATTAATTTTGGAAAAAGTTTGCGAAATTAATCATACCAGACAAGACAGCCCTTAACTCCTATTCCAGGGCTGCATCCATCAACTCAGAAAGTTATGCTGTTGAACAAAATGATGGATGGTGCACCGAGATTATCTTTATCTTTGTCCCTGAGACTGACACCAGGAACTGGAATTTGAAAATGGTGGGCTGTAGGAAAATGGCTCAGCAGCTAATATATCTTTGGAGCAAGAGCTCCGTCCACTCATCATACCTTAAGGCAGTGTTTCCCAACCTTGGCATCTTGAAGATCAGTAGCGGGTTCCACTTAACTTCACTACCGGTTCGGAATCAGAAGCACGCCTGGGACGTTTCTGCACGTGTGCAGAACCTTCTGCGTGTGCGCAGAGCGTCCGTGATGACATCCGGGCGGGTAGAGGGAACCTCCCGCCACCGCCACTACCGGTTCGCCCGAACCTGGGCTGAACTCACCACTGTAGAAGATGTGTGGATTTTAACTCCTGGGATTTCCCCCAGCCAATATTTTCCCAGAGTTTGAGTTAAAACCATGCACAGTCAGGAATTTGGAGAACTTATTGTAGGAAGTTATAAGAGTGGTGCGGTGGCCTAGAGGTGGAGTTCTCGCCTCACAATCAAGGAGGCTGTGAGTTTGATCCTAGGTAGAGGCAGATATTTCTCTCTCTGGGTACACTGGGAATATATCTGCTGAGGGAAAAAAAAACTTCCTCATTGGCGACAGTAAACAACACAAGGGCATCTGGCCAGTAAACACTCTGCTCCATTCAGTTGCCCAGATTCCACACCGCAAGGGATTATGGGGTCATTAAAAGAGGAGGGTGATTGTAGGAAGTTATAAGATGGTCAACCCTCAATAGTCCAGCATTAGTCTGAACAGGGATATTCAAAAAGCCGAAAGGGTCAAGAACACTCTCCAATTCTGTTTCCTAGGATACCTGGTCAGAGAGTAATCATTTTAATTATCTTTGAATTTTGAATCAAGTTTAAATATAAATGAAAAACAAGTCTGAGGAGGTGTTGTTGTGTTTTTTTAACCTGACTCACCCTGGATAACTACTCTATTCCCAGATTATTTATGGTTTAGAATGCAAGATTTCCCCAGCCTATTTCAACCAGTGCACATCCTAAAAGTATCTCCAGAAGAGAACAGCCATGGGGAAATTAGGCACGCAAGAGGTTCAGTTTTCCAACATGGATGGGCATCCATGCTTTCTTCCATTCCATCTTCTGTGGGTCACGTTGGGGAAAAGGATAGGGAAAAGTGATCCATCTCGGGAAAACTCTTTTCCCCCCAGCAGAGTGGAAGGAATGTGACAATTATGGGAACTGCACTTGTTTTCCTTTGGAATGTTGGAAGTTTCTATTATTATTATTATTATTATTATTATTATTATTATTATTATTATTATTATTATTATTTAATCTTTAGTGAGATTCACAACCTTTGAGGCTGGTTAATAGCTCAGCAGCTCGAATCCTAACCAAGGACCTAGGAACTGTTAAGGTATCATCGGAGGATATAAACTGTTCCGAGATTATTATTATTATTATTATTATTATTATTATTATTATTATTATTATTATTATTATTATTATTATTATTATTCATTTATTTTGTCAAGCATATATAAGATAACAGGTAAAAGTATAAACATAATTTGGATACATGAAAAGAGTAAGAAAAAAGGAATATTAGGACCGGGACGCTAGGCACACTGGTGCACTTATGCACGCCCCTTACAGACCTCTTAGGAATGGGGTGAGATCAACAGTTTAAGGTTAAAGTTTTGGAGGTTTGGGGAATTAACCACAGAGTCAGATAGTGGATTCCAGGCACTCTATTGTTGAAGTCGTATTTTCTGCAATCGAGTTTGGAGCAGTTTACTTTGAGTTTGTATCTATTATTTGCTCGTGTATTGCTGTGGTTGAAGCTGAAGTAGTCATTGACAGGAAGGACATTGTGGCAGATAACTTTATGTACTATGCTTAGGTCAGACTGAAGTTGGCGTAGTTCTAAATTGTCTAAGCCCAAAATTTGGAGTCTGGTGGCATAAGGTATTTTATTGCGGTTAGAGGAATGGAGGACTCTTCTCGTAAAATATCTCTGGACTCTCTCAATTGTATTTATGTCCGATATGCAGTGTGCAGGGGTGGGTTCTACTTACCTTTACTACTGGTTCGCAATGGGGCCACACGTATGTGCACACTCGCTTTGCTCGCACATGCGCATGCTCTTCTACGCATGCGCAGAAGCATTTTGATGACATCGGGATCGGTGGGCGGGGCCTCCCACCAGTTTTACTGCCAGTTCTATAGAACCGGTGCGAACTGGGGGCAACCCACCACTGGCAGTGTGGGTTCCAGACAGATGAGCTGTATTCAAGAATTGGTCTAGCAAATGTTTTGTATGCTCTAGTTAGTAGTACAATATTACCATATTTTTGTCTAGCATGTATGGAGGGTACCAGATTAGTCTACAGTTTCACCATTAAAAAAAAGAATGATATCTATCAGAGGTTTGGGTGTCTCCATTGCCAAAGGTACAGGATGACCTCTTAGGCAGTCATACCAAAAATTCTAGAATGCCATTCTAGAATCTCAATTCCATTCTATTTTTAATGGCCATCGGCATCGAACAAATTTGCCCACCAAGCCTTTAAAATTAAGTTTGCATTTGTGTGTTTGAGAACCTGATTTGCTATTTGCTTCATTCTGGTGCTTGTGAACGTCTGAGAATTTCTTTTCTGCAACGCTTCCTGATTTTAGTGGCACCGCTTTAAAAATTGCATTGTCACTATGTTGTTGTTCATCCATTCGCAGTTGCAAGGATTCCAAGTTGGGATATCAGAATTTGGTAAAACAAATGCAACATTTGAGATGTTCCATAGTCCAAAAGTTGCATTTTTCTTTCTGGGCTTTAGTATCTAAGTTGCATTTAGTACACAAACATAATGATTTGGGCCTAATGCCATACCTGTGCACAAGGGACATTCAGTTATTGCCTTTAACTAGATACTGCCAAATCTATTATAATGTTGGAACAGTGTCGGTTTATGCAGTAAATTATATTTGTGGCTTCATAAGAATTGTTCTTGACAATACAGCAGTTGGATATCATTTGATCCAGAGCACGGCTGATTTTTTATATCTGTCAGGTGTGTACCTTGTGGCGTTCAGTATAGTGTACTAGAATCACAATTGAGATCTGTCTGTGAAAGAGAGTTAAGGAAGCAAAGTGTTTAGATTCAGATGAATAGAGAATTAAATCTTTAAATTTATCTTTCCAGATAAAAATTATTATGAATCAGCAGCATTTCTAGTTCCTTAAGGTTATTTAAGGTAGGGGTGTCATACTCGATTTCATTGAGGGCAGGGGTGAAATGCTCCTGATTCGGACTGGATCGCCTGATCCGGTAGCGATGGAGGCGGGTGGTTCGGAGAACCGGTAGCAAAAATCCCTGCCCCTCCCCGATGCCCAGCTGAGCCGCACAATCATCAGAGGTTTTTTTTTTACTTTTAAAAGCATTTTTTCTACAACCTCTTCGGCCAAAAAAATGCTTTTAATAGTAAAAAAAAAAGCCTCTGATGATTGCACGGCTCAGCTGGGATCATCAAAGGCTTTTAAAAGAAAAAAACCCTTTTTTTTCTTTTAAATGCTTCTGACGATCCCAGCTGAGTTGCCTGATCGGCAGAGGCTTTTTTAAAAAGCCTCTGCCGATCAGGCAACTCAGCTGGGATCATCAGAGCCTTTTGAAAGCATTTTTTACAACCTCTTCGCCGAAGAGGTTGTAGAAAAAATGGTTTTAAAAGTAAAAAAAAAAATTGGCCACGCCCACCCAGTCACATTAACCCCCCCCCACCAAGCCACGCCTACAGAACCGGTATTAACAAATTTTAGATTTCACCACTGATTGAGGGCCACATCAGGGTTGTGTTTGACCTTGGGGGGCTGGAGTGGGCATGACCAGGATGGATGTGGCCAGCTTGACATCACTCATGTTGGGGGCACCAGCGCTCTGCCAGAGAAAACGGGCTCCCGAGCTCCATTTTTGGCTGCGACGGCCTCCTGCAACCCTCTGCTAGTGAAAACAGAGCTCGGGAGGGCTGCCCACAGCCCTTGTGAGCTCCATTTTCAGCTGAGACGGCCTTCTGTAATCCTCTGCCAGCGAAAATAGAGCTTGGGAGGGCCACATGCGGCGCTCCCGAATTCCATTTTCACTGGCAGAGGCACCGCGGGCCAGTCGTCCGTTATTTCCAGAGTGGCCCCGCAAGCCATATCTAAGCACCCCACTGGACGGATCTGGCCCCGGATCTTGACTTTGACACCCCTGATATAAGATATGGAGTAACACCTGATTTTCAGAAATAATGGTTACTGAGGAGATTTTGGTGTCTCCTTGAACTGTATATAATTTTGAAGAAGGAATAATTTTCTTTCGAGATAAGACCTAATTGAAAACTCAAGTGAGGAGCACTGAAAAACAAGTCGAGCAGCCAAGTTTCCTGCCTGAAATTAAGATTTGCAAGAACGCTTCAGAACTCTTTGCTACAGAATTAAATTCTAGTGAATGACTTTTCCAGAATCAGTTCCCGCACCCATCAGTCGGCCTTGGCTGATTACACAGCTGGTTTTCATTTCATTTCATTTCCCTGTAATGAGATTTGCTTTGACAAAGCTAGTATGCTGCACGTTTTAGATGCTGCTTTTGGTGAGAAGTGGATTCACTAGGTTTTTCTTGAAAAACCTCTAGGGAAAGGCATTATCCTGCACCAGTAGGGACCAGTTCCACTGTTGTGCAATTACTATTAAGAACATCCTGTTTCTGTATCAGAGGCAGTGGTGGGTTTCAATTTTTTTTACTGTCAGGGTGCTAATTAATCCCATTCTGCTTTTGCGTAATTGCACCTTGATTTAGAGAAGTGAATCAAGGCTTTTCCCTTGAAGCATACTTTAAGAAAATAAACCCGAGGATATACTTTCTAAGAAAAACTCATTTATTTGTTATAAAGAAAATAAAACATCTTACTGATCTAATTAGTTACATCTTGGCAAAGCTTTCCCGGCCACCTCTCCTGGCCGGAGAACAAAGAAAATATAGAAGAAAGTGAAAGAATGTAGACATGTGCAGTGATAAGAACTTGGCAAGCTATGGTAAGTCTTAGAGTTCAAAAATAAGAGCTCATCTGGTAAATACAAAAACGCAGTGACATTTACTACCGGTTCTGTGGGCATGGCTTGGTGGGCATGGCATGGTATGGCATGGCTTGGTGGCCGTGGCAGGGGAAGGATACTGTAAAATCTCCATTCCCACCCCACTCCAGGGGAAGATTACTGCAAAATCCCCGTTTTCTCCCAATCAGCTGGGACTTGGGAGGCAGAGAATAGATGGGGGCGGGGCCAGTCAGAGGTGGTATTTACCGGTTCTCCGAACTACTCAAAATTTCCGCTACCAGTTCTCCAGAACTGGTCAGAACCTGGTGAAACCTGCCTCTGATCAGAGATCTATTACCAGCTCTTCATTCTCTGCTTCATTCATTGGCTCTACTTTCACAGAGATGTCTTGACATCTTCACGGACTCCAATGGATAGTTAGAAATATAGGGAAAAAACACCAATTGCAACCAGCTTGCCTTCCACTGAGGATATGTATATTGCGTGGGTCCATCCTTCCAAGGTCGGTAAAATGAGGACCCCGATTGTTGGGGGCAATAGGCTGACTCTGTAAACAGCTTAGAGAGGGCTGTAAAGCACTGTGAAACAGTATATAAGGAGGGGTGGGCTTCAAAAATTTTAGCAAGGGGTCCCCTGCCTGGTTTCTGGGTGGGTGTGGCCATGGTGGGTGTGGCCTAATCAGCCTCCTGCAGTGCAGGCGGCTTTCCTCGAGCCTCCAGGAGGGCGAAAACAGCCTCCCCAGGCTCCGGAGGCCCTCTGGAGGCCAGAAATGGGCCCGTTTCCAGCCTTCCCAAACTTCTGGTAGGCTCGTTTTTCGCCCACCCCGAGCCTCCGTGTGCGCCCTGCACTTACCTGCATCAGAAACGGGCCACTTGGGGACTTCTGGGAGGGGCGGGGAGGGGGAGGGGCCAGCCAGGAGTGGGATTTGTGGGTTCTGCGAACTGCACAGAATCTTAGCTAGAGGTTCTCCCGAACCCCTGCGAACCCCCAGCGGCCCACCCCTCTTTATACGTCTAAGTGCTATTATTATTGCTATTCACAAAACCTAGCATCCTATGGCTTTTGGAGAAGGCATATGTGGGTACAAGATTAGACCTAAAAAGGAGACACTGGGATGAGCTTGAACATACGAATACTTAATTCAATTCAAACATATTACGAAAACTACAATTGATGCATTAACTCTGCTAGAAGTCTCTAAGACAGAAATTTTGGACTGAAATAGATGAGCCATGAACAATCTTCTGAATCATTTCTGAAGCTCTTTCAAAGATGCAGGGGTGGGGGGGGCAGGGGTAAGCTCAACCGTCAATTAGTAATACACGATTTTTTATGATGAAATAAGAGATGGTTCTCTAGGAGGATTTCTTCCTCTATACTTATGTTTGGTTGTATTGAAAGTGATGGAACGCATTCCAAGAAGACCATCTGAAATCCATTCACCAAGTGTAGCATGTTCAGATTCAGATTCACAGAGTTGGAAGGGACTTTGTAGGTCATCTAGTCCAACCCTCCATCCAAGCAGGAGACCCTACACCATTTCTGACAAATGGAAGTCCAGTCTCTTCTTGAAAGCCTCCAGTGATGAAGCTCCCACAACTTCTGAAGGGAAGCTGTTCCATTGGTTGATTGCCCTCACTGTCAGAAAATTTCTCCTTATTTCTAGGTTGAATCTCTCCTTGATCAGTTTCCATTCATTATTCCTTGTCTGGCCTTCGGGTGCTTTGGAAAGTAGCTTGATCCCCCTCCTCTCTGTGGCAGCCCCTCAAATATTGGAACACTGTTATCATGTCTCCCCTGGTCCTTCTCTTCACTAGACTAGCCATGCCCAGTTCCTGTAACCGTTCTTCATATGTTTTAGTCTAGAGTCCCTTAATCATCCTGATTGCTCTTCTCTGCACTTTTTCTAGAGCCCCAACATCTTTTTTATAGTGTGGTGACCAAAACTGGATGCAGTACTCTAGGTGTGGTCTTACTAAGGCTTTATAGAGTGCTATTAGTACCTTACTTGATCTTGATTGTATCCCTCTGTTAAGGCAATTTAGGATTGCATTGGCTTTTTTGGCTGCTGCTGCACACTATTGGCCCATGTTTAACTGGTTGTCCACTAAGACTCCAAGATTCCTCTCACAGTTACAGCTATGAAGCCTGGTTTCACCCAGTCTACATGTATACTTTTGGTTTTTCTTGCTTAAGTGTAAGACTTTACTTTTCTCTACATTGAATTTCATTTTGTTTGATAGGGCCCTGTATTCAAGTCTGTCAAGATCCATCTGGATCTTGAGCCTATCATCTAGGGTGTTAGCTATTCCTGCCAGCTTAGTATCATCCACATATCTGGTAAATTCCCCTTCTCTTCCCTCATCTAAGTCGTTTATGAAGATATTGAAGAGTACTGGGCCTAAGACGGAACCTTGTGGTACACCACTGCTTACTTCCCTCCATGTAGACGTAGACATATTAAGGAGTACTCATTGAGTATGGTTTGTTAGCCAGTTGTGAATCCATCTGGTGGTGATGCTATCTATCCCACTTTTTTCTAGCTTACTAAGAAGTAGGTTGTGGTCTACTTTGTCGAATGCCTTGCTGAAGTCTGAGTATATTATGTCCACAGTATTTCTCTGATCTACTAATTTAGTCACTATGCTGAAGAATGAAATAAGATTGGTTTGGCATGATCTGTTTTTAACAAACCCATGCTGACTGCTAGTTATTACTTTAGTCATTTCTAGATGTTGCAGATCTGTTTTTTCATTATCTTTTCCAGTATCTTCCCGGGTATTGATGTTAGCCTGATTGGTCTGTAGTTTCCTGGGTCTGTTTTTTCCCCCCCTTTTTTGAAGATGGGAACCACAAATCCTCTAGTAGTTCTCTGGTGCTCCAGGATTTTTTGAAAAATGTGGTACAGTGGTTCTGAGATGATATCTGCCAGCTCCTTTAGAACTCTGGGATATTGGCAGGGGTGAAATCCAGCAGGTTCTGACAGGTTCTGGAGAACCGGTAGCGGAAATTTTGAGTAGTTCAGAGAACCGGCAAATACCACCTCTGGCTGGCCCCAGAGTGGGGTGGGATTGGAGATTTTGCAATATCCTTCCCCCTGGAGTGGAGAGGGAATGGGGATTTTGCAGTATCCTTCCCCTGGAGTGGAGAGGGAATGGGGATTTTGCAGTATCCTTCCCCTGGAGTGGAGAGGGAATGGGGATTTTGCAGTATTCTTCCCCTGCCAGGCCCACCAAGCCACACTATGCCCTCCAAGCCACGCCCACAGAACCGGTAGTGAAAAAAATTGGATTTCACCATTTTGGTGAAATATTGGGCAAATGCAGACACTAAGCCTGTAACTGGGCTCGTGTGTTCTGTTAACACAATGAAGGAGATAGACCAGCTACAAAAATGATGAAGTAATTAATTCGGTTAAATTAAAAACACATAATGGAAATCGCACTTTGGAGATTACCTCTGCTAGCATCCATGAGTCTGAAAGGCTGGGCCAAAATGGATTAGCAATTAGCAATTGTGTGCATTTCTTTTAAGCATAAAGGAGGCAACCAAAAAAAAAAAAAAAAAGGCCCAGGGCTCAAAAGGGTAGTATTAAATCAATTAGTGGTTGCATGAATGATTTTTAATGAGAAATAACAGATGCCAGAAATGTTCAGAGATTTTTAAGAGTCTTTAATCTTTCGTTATGCAATGCAGTCCCGAGCTGGATTGGGGTTCCTGCATCTGCTTTTTTGAATAGGAGGGGAAAAAATTGGTTCCACAGAAAGTTTTCTCCTCAGGCAAGTAGATTAGATTAGATTAGCTTTATTGATTAGCCTATAGGCCGTATCAAAATATAAGGTCCAAACACATATTGCCAATAAAATCCTATAAAAACAATTTAAAATAAGAATAGGTAAAAAAAAAAATACAATAATTATGGGATAAAATACAATAATTTAATACACAAATAGGTAAAATAGAATAAAATAACATAACATTATGTTTCTGTATCACCCCTACCGTCTACCCCAATCAGGCCCACATGGGCTGACCATTTTAGTCGGAAACTGTGCTGTATTAAACGTCGTTTTCAAATTCTGGCCACACATGAGGTATGTTGTTCTAATATGGGCGGGAGGCTGGGCCATACGTTTAATGTATGAATCAAGGCACTTATCTCTTGCCCCAATGGTGGGTTTCAAAATTTTTTACTACCAGTTCTGTGGGCATGGCCTGGTGGGCGTGGCATGGCTTGATGGGCGTGGCTTGGTGGGCATGGCAGCGGAAGGATACTGTAAAATCTCCATTCCCACCTCATCCAGGGGAAGGTTACTGCAAAATCCCCATTTCCTGCCAATCAGGAAATGATTGGGAGGCAGAGAATAGATGGGGATGGGGCCAGTCAGAATTTTTACTACCGGTTTTCCGAACTACTCAAAATTTCCGCTACCGGTTCTCCAGAACTGGTCAGAACCTGCTGAAACCCACCTGTCTTGCCCCCTTATACGGACAGCAATCAAATAATATATGAGTCAAGTCTTCTACCTCTTCAGCTCCGCAAATACATGTACGGTCATTATATGGGATAGAATGGGATCTCCCATATCTAACCATTGTATCAAGCTGTTTGAATCTTGCTCGGGTAAATGTCTCCCTGAGATGTTTTGGCCTCAGGCAAGTAGGGGATGTAGGGTAAATAGCAAAGTTTACCACTCCGGTGCAACCTATTCGCCACGATGTAAAAAAGATGTGGAGACTATAGAAAGAGTGTAGAGAAGAGCAACAAAGATGATTAGGGATTGGAGGCTAAAACATACGAAGAACAGTTGCAGGAACTGGGTATTTCTAGTCTAGTGGAAAGAAGGGGTGACATGATAACAGTGTTCCAATATTTGAAGGGCTGGCGCAAAGAAGAGGAGGTCAACCTATTTTCCAAACACCTGAAGGCAGGAGAAGAAGCAATGGGTGGAAACTGATCAAGGAGAGAAGCAACTTAGAACTAAGGAGAAATTTCCTGACAGTTAGATTAGATTAGATTAGATTTATTAAGTTTGTATACCGCCCTTCTCCCGAAGGACTCAGGGCGGTGAACAGCCAAGATTAAAATACATACAATATAGAAATTAAAATAAGTTAAAACAGAATTTGGCGTCCACAAATTTTAAAACCCTTTACCCATAAAATAACCCATTAAAATTTTAAGCCAGCCTGGCTTGCTGAAATAAGAAAGTCTTCAACACTCGGCGGAAAGTACGGAGGTCCGGGATCAGTCGTATTCCTGGGGGTAGCTCATTCCAGAGAGCGGGTGCCCCTACAGAGAAGGCTCTCCCCCTGGGGGTCATCAGTTGACATTGCTTGACCGACAGCACCCTGAGGGGACCCTCTCTGTGGGAGCGCATTGGCCGGTGGGAGATTATCGGTGGCAAAAAGTGGTCTCGTAAATACCCGGGCCCTAAGCCAGGGAGAGCTTTAAAGATGAGAACCTTTAAAGATGAGTTAAAACAATTCATCAGTGGAACAACTTGCCTGCAGAAATTGTGAATGCTCCAACACTGGAAGTTTTTAAGAAGATGTTGGATAACCATTTGTCTGAAGTGGTACTATAGGGTCTCCTACCTAAGCAGGGGGATGGACTAGAAGACCTCCAAGGTCCCTTCCAACTATTTTGGGGAATTGCAGTTGATTTTTGCTGGATGAAGACTAGTATATATTTCATCTTTTTCTTGCTGCATAAGGTTCTTCCAGTTTACTTAGTTTGACTCAATCCTCAGAGTCTGTGGGTAGGCAGAAAGTAGGAGGTTTCTCTTCAGTTTCAAGCTGATCCTTTCAGGCCCACCCACATCCCTTGCTTTTCAAAATGGTTAAAATGGTTATCATTATTGTAATTAGCAGTCTAATAAACAAGTGAGCAATGCATTAACATTCTGACAGGTAGAAGCCCACATCCCTCCTGTATTAGGATTTCACTCCAAAGCCCCTGAATCTGCAAGTTGTTTGCACTGCATTTCCAACTTCTTTCCCCCCCCCCCCAAAAAAATAAAAATAAAGATTTGGGGGGGGATTTCGTGCACTCTTATAAATGATGGCATTCCTTTAACTCTGCTAATGTCAGAGTTCCAAGTAACACCCCCAATGAAAGAAAACTCCAAGGCTTGAAGTTCCTCAAAGTTCCATTTTATTAGAGATGTCATTTTGGCACATCTGGGAAAACCCGAATCTGAAAATTTCCAGGTTTTCCCCACCCAAAGGAAAGTTCAACTCCCTGCCCAACACCCACAAGTCCATCACATGGTCCAATCAAAGCACCATCCCAACTGGAGATGCCTCCCTGTTCCAGCCTTCCAGGTGCAGGGCAAGTTGTCCTTGACTCTCTGAGAAAGGAATGTTATTATGACTATATATCACCCTGGCTCCATACAATCCCCCCTCCCAGTTTCCCACAGTAGTGAACGTGGCAGGTCTGAAGGCCTAATGCAAAAGATGGCTTCCAGGCCTGACAGGCCGCCCCCCCCCCTTGGTCAGAAAACCAGAGGTGGTTAGTATATTGAATGATAATATGTCTCCATTATGCATAGATGAGCTGTGAACCACTTAGTGTTGTTAGGCTGCAGTTTCTATCATCCCTTACCATTTGCTGTTCTGGCTACAATGGATCAGAGCTGGAATTCAGGAGATGACAATGATTAGTAGCACTAACCACTGAGCCACAGTGGCGCAGTGGTTAGAGTGCAGTACTGCAGGCTACTTCTGCTGACTGCCGGCTGACTGCAATTTGGCAGTTCGAATCTCACCGGCTCAAGGTTGACTCAGCCTTCCATCCATCTGAGATCAGTAAAATGAGAACCCAGATTGTTGGGGGGAAAATGCTGACTCTGTAAACTGTTTAGAGAGGGCTGTAAAAGCACTGTGAAGCGGTATATAAGTCTAAGTGCTATTGCTAACTGCATTGTAAACCACATTAGTATGATAAATTGTAGTGGTTCATTTTCTTTCAGCTTAATAGAAAGTCCTCAATTTATGACATTCGTTTATGACCATGTGGAGTCATAACACTGCTGAAAAACTGCTGACTTACAACCAATCCTTGTATTTACGACCAACATCACAACATCCCCATAGTCATATGATCAAAATGCGGGTGTTTGGCAATTGGCATATATTTATGAAAATCGTTGTGACTTTCCTGGACACTTTCCAACAAGCAAAGTCAGTGGGGGAACCAGGTTCGCTTCACAACTGTGTGATTCACTTAACGACCACAATGATTGACTTAATGTCTGCAGCAACAGAGTTTGTAAAATTGGGTGCAATTCACTTAACAAGTACCTTCCAGTCCCAATTATGTTTGTAAATTGAGGAGTACTGTTCTGCCCCAGGCTACGGATCCCAAAGAACACAGCACACACAAACTCTGAAGAAAACTTAGTTTACTCAAATAACACAGTTTTGGCAAATGCCGACTGTTAATAAGCGTTCTTAACAGCCTGCCAGAATTCCACAGATAAGATAGTCAGAGTTTTACTGGAGTTGGCAGAAAGCCCAGAAGCAAGGTTGAAGAGAAATCCCAACACGATGATTAGCAAACTAAAGTTGTTTCCTGCAGCTTGTTGCAAGCTGCATTCTTTCTTAAATAGGCTAAAGGAGTGGCCAATTAGCCCCAAGCCTTACTCTCAAAGAAACCTCCTCCTGAGGAACCACTCCTGCCTTTTGGCAGCTCTGCGTGCCCGTGCATTGAGAAGAGGCTCCTCCTCTTCGTCCTCTTCACTTAAAGGAGCCTCTGGAGGTTCTGAAGGCCCTGACTGAATCCCTGCCTCTGGCACCACATCTTCTTCAGCCTCCTCGCTGTCCAACTCAAGCGCCGGCTGCACAGGCTGCTGGCGCAGTATCACACCGGCCTCCTTGTCGTCAGGATCAGCAACAATCCGCGCAGGCCTCTGGCAGACCACAACAAGTACTTGTATCAAAGACATGGAAAAGGTAGGTTTCTAAAAATTGAACTGGAAAGGAAATATGATCTATAGGGATGTAACAGTCAACCTATCTCTGTCATAGTCCTCATTCTTTGGAATATCCTACCCCTGAAATTTTGGGAATACCCCCCCCCTCAATAACTTTGCAGGGCTTTTGGAGACCACTAAAATATGCTAACTTCAAATTGTGGCCTGTGTGTTGATTATTTCTTATCGCTATTTTGTATTCAAAACGTTTTGTATATCTTATAAGCCTCTGTGAAGCTCCAGAAACGGAGCAGCATATAAGAAATGAAATAGTATAAATATAAAACATTATAAGCCAAAGGATTATCGGATCCTGTGCATGTCATGAGAAAGAGATCGTGCTGTCTGTGATGAAGACACAAAGGAATGTAGGATTTAGAATGTAGGAATCTAGATTGGTGAGTCTATAATTCCACCACTCTGCTAGACTTCTTCACTTAAGCAATCCATCCAAGCTTTGTTTTTGTTAGTTATGAAGTCGTGTCCAACCCATCACGACCCCATGGACAAGGTTCCTCCAGGCCTTCCTGTCCTCTAGCATCCTTGGGAGTCCATTTAAATTCACGCCTACTGCTTCAGTGACTCCATCCAGCCACCTTGTTCTCTGTCGTCCCCTTCTTCTTTTGCCCTCAATCGTTCCCAGCATTAGGCTCTTCTCCAGTGAGTCCTTCTTTCTCATTAGGTGGCCAAAGTATTTGAGTTTCATCTTCAGGATCTGGCCTTCTAAAGAGCAGTCAGGGTTGATCTCTTCTAGGACTGACCGGTTTGATCACTTGCAGTCCAAGGGACTCACAGGAGTCTTCTCCAGCACCATAGTTCAAAGGCCTCAATTCTTTGGCGCTCAACCTTTCTTATGGTCCAACTTTCACAGCCATACATTGCAACTGGGAACACCATAGCCTTGACTGTACATACTTCCAAGCTTTAGGTGAAGGCTATCTCACCATACTATTAACCCCTCTGCTTGTTTGCGGTCTACAAAACCTTCATGCATTGTGATAAAGTTGTTGAATCTAGGAACAGATGGTGAAGACCAGCAATGGCTTTTGAAGACATTTGACCCTGCAAGCACATAGTGTCTGAATCCATGCTTCTTGTATTTATTAGTAGGAGAAAGATCTAGAGTTTCAAAACCTCTCAAAGGTTCATTTTGGTTGCTATGGACCCATCTGGCAATTCAGAAACTAAATCAGAGGCTAGGAAAACTTCATTGGGATGGAACACAAGTCAGTACCATAAGCCAGAACGGGAAGAAGCAAAGCAGAAGAAATTAAATATGCAATCGAGAAGCCATAGCTTTCAGAAATCATCCATCCAATGATGCATAATGTATCTCTTCTAGGAACCAGATCAATGCTTCCCAATTTTGGCAAGTTACAGACGGGTGAATTTCAAATCTCCAGAATATTCAGCAGAGGCTTATATTGGCTGGGAAATTCTGTGAGCTGAAATCCATCCATCTGGAATTCGTCAAGGTTGGAAAATACTGAACTAGACTACCAATGAGAACCTTGCACTCCTAAAATTATATGCATCGTTTAATTTCATGCAACCCTTAATGTATTTTTTTTCCAGCAAAGCAAAAAGTTCAGAGAACTTACACTTAGAATAACAGAGTTGGAAGGGACCTTGGAGGTCTTCTAGTCCAGCTCCCTGCTCAAGTAGGAGACCCTGTACCATTTCGGATAAATGGCTGTCCAGTCTCTTTTTAAAAGCCTCCAGTGATGGAGCACCCACAACTTCTGAAGGCAAGCCATTCCATTGGTTTATTTTTCTAGCTGTCAGGAAATTTCTCCTTAGTTCTAGGTTGCTGCTCTCCTTGTTTAGTTTCCAACCAATGCTTCATGTCTTTCCTTCTGGTGCTTTGAAAAGTAGATTGACCCCCTCTTCTTTGTGGCAGCCCCTCAGATATTGGAACACTGCTATCGTGTCACCCCAGTCCTCCTTTTCACTAGACTAACCATACCCAATTCCTGCAACCGTTCTTCATATGTTTTAGTCTCCAGTCCCCTAACCATCCTGGTTGCTCTCTTCTGCACTCTTTCTAGAATCTCAACATTTTTTTTACATTGTGATGACGAAAACTGGATGCAGTCTTACCAAGGCCTTATAAAGCAATACTAACACTTTGTGGTGATCTTGATTATACTCAGTTTTCTGCTAAAGGGAGAGTAAGAAAGATGTCAGAATCAGAAAGAAGTTATAGAAAGAGCATTCAAAAAGCATATGGGATTCTAAGAGTCAACTGTAGACATCCTAATAAGTTTGGCAGATATCACATTACATAAAGACTGTTACCATGTTTATGAAAATATAATCAGAGTACTAAGAACATGGTTCCATCAAGAAATCTAGCAAGAACACTTCCACACAACCAGCATTTCTGTTCCCCATAAAACCATCTGAATGGGACTCATAAGCATCTCCACTTTGGCCAACTTTGTTACTCAGAAAATGTACAGGGAACACCAATCAGTATTCCCCTTCCAACTGACCAATCAGAGAGTCCAAAGCCAGTTACATAATCAGCATCCTTCCCTTTGAGTTGCCAACCGTCTTTGGTCTTATCCCTAAAAGGATTGGCTACCCCCTTTTTTCTACGTGCAATTTTGTGAATGGATGTGGTGTTTTGCAAAAATATAAAATCTGAACATATGAAAGGAAGGTAATTTGGTTACCTGCACAGACTGGGAGGTTGTTTGACTTGTAGGTCTAAGTTGCCTCTTATGAATCTAGGATTTTGTGATCCTAAGCTGTCTGAAAGTCAGCTGTAAAGAATATGTAAATAAAAGTACCAAAATCCCCCAAAGATGTGCCATCTACTTTCTCAGCATTTGCTTGTTGTATTTGAGCTGTGAAGGTTAAATTATTGCAATTTTGTAATCAGATGCTTTTAAAAAAAAAATTGTGGGGATAGATAAATTTGAAACAGGTAGATGTATATTCTAAATAATGCAGGCAGGAAAAGATAATTTCCAGGAACAGGATGCTGAATTCGGTAAGGGTGGAAGAGAGTAATTAATAGCTCGCTTTAGCCAAAGAGGCAAGAATGGCAACCACAGCTATGAAAAATAAATATTTGCAGTGTTTAGAAAAAAAGATCATAGCGAAACATAAATTGATTTCACTATTGAAAAGAAATAACATTATCAATCAGAACAATTGGCACAAAAATATTCATATATATAGAGGGGGGGGAGAAATGCTCTTTCTTTTTTTAAGAAAATAACGCTATAGGGCACTGCACATCAGAACAACTAGGCACAAGGACAGTTTTTTTCCTGAATGCCATCACTCTGATAAACAACTAAATCCCACAACCCTGTCAAACTATTTACTAAGACTGTATTACTATTATTCTTCTCATCCATCCTATTTCCTTTTCTACTTATGACTATAACTTTGTTGCTTGAATCTTTACAATTTATATTGTTTTATTTAGTTTCCTCGTATGATTTGATTGCTTATTTAGTATCCTATGACTATCACTGTTGTATCTTATGATTCTTGATGAATGTATTTTCTTAATGTACACTGAAAGCATATGCACCAAAGACAAATTCCTTGTGTGTCCAATCACATTTGGCCAATAAAGAATTCTGTTCTATTCTATTCTATTCTATTCTATTCTATTCTATTCTATTCTATTCTATTCTATTCTATTCTATTCTATTCTATTCTATTCTATTCTATTCTATTCTTTTTTTTTTAAGCATCCCCAAATATAGTACAGTAATGTACTGAATTAACATTACCACTATGCCCATCCTGGAGCTGTCTATGGTGCTGAAAAATACATTCTCAGTCTGGAGACCCAGTTTGGTGTAGTGGTTAAGGCACCAAGCTAGAAACTGGGAGACTGTGAATCCTAGTCCTGCCTTAGGCAGGAAGCCAGCTGTATGACCTTGGGCCATTCATTCTCTGTCTGTCTTAGTAATAAGACAATGACAAACCACTTTTGCTCAACATTGCCAAGACAACTGCAGGGACTACTCCCAGCACTTGCCAGGAATCAAGACTGATTCATAGGAGCAAAAATGAAAAAGAAAGAAGTGAGATATCTTATCTCCATTGTCCATTATCATTTCCCAGCCTAATGCTCTCCAGATGTGTTGAAGTACATTTCCTATCATTCCGGGCCAACTTTATTGTTTTACCGGAAACTATGGGAAATATAATTAACACACCTGGAAAGTACCACATTTGGCATATCTCATGACTGGAAGGACCAATCTAGGGAAGACCGTATCATTCTTTGAAACAAAAGGATGCACATACAGATACATGTACAGATTCTCTCTACTTTACAGAGCAAAATCTGAGTTAATGGAGTTTTTGCTATGTTTTGTTCCAAAGTCAGATTTTTTAAACAACAAAACTCAATTGCTTCTCCTGATAGATAGATAGATAGATAGATAGATAGATAGATAGATAGATAGATAGGATTCTTTATTGGCCAAGTGTGATTGGACACACAAGGAATTTGTCTTTGGTGCATATGCTCTCAGTGTATATAAAAAGAAAAGATACATTTATCAAGAATCATAAGGCACAACACTTAATGATAGTCATAGGGTAAAAATAAGCAATCGAATCATACTAGGAAACAATCGTTATACTGGTTAATTGTAAGGATACAGCAACAAGTTACAGTCATACAGTCATAAGTGGGAGGAGATTATTTGTTTAGCGGAGTGATGGCATTGGGAAAAAACTGTTCTTGTGTCTAGTTGTTCTGGTGTGCAGTGCTCTATAGCGTCGCTTTGAGGGTAGGAGTTGAAACAGTTTATGTCTAGGATGCGAGGGGTCTGTAGATATTTTCACAGCCCTCTTTTTGACTCGTGCAGTATACAGGTCCTCAATGGAAGGCAGGTTGGTAGTATTTGTTTTTTCTGCAGTTCTAGGTATCTTCTGAAGTCTTTGTCTGTCTTGTTGGATTGCAGAACCGAACCAGATAGTTAAAGAGGTGCAGATGACAGACTCAATAATTCCTCTTATAAATTCAATCCCATATATTAGCTAAATTTAACAAAAAACGAACTGAATGTAATCCCGTCTGTTCAGATCAAATTCTAAATTCATACTGTAGCATAATGGGAACTGTGTGATAGAGCCATGTTGTACATAATAGAAAGGACCTTGGAGATCTTCTGATCTAAGCAGAGACCCTATACCATATTATTTTAGTTGGCAGACTCATAGACTGAGACTCCTAAGAATACGAACCCCAAAGTCAGAATCAAAGAACTTCTTTGAAAAAGAAGAATAGAATATTCTTTACTGGCCAAGTGTGATTGGACACACAAGGAATTTGTCTCATGTGCATAAGCTCTCAGTGTACATACAGACAACAAATTGATATAGTCATAAGAGATCTGTAAGTACATTTCAACATAATGATTCTCTGAATTCACAGAAATTGTAAAAGACCCTAGCTTCGATTGTTTCCTTCCCATTAAAGACACTCTGCCAATGAAAAGCTTGAATCCATTTAGATATTGATTTCTCAGTCCATTGATTGTCCCGAATAAAATCCTACCTAGGTCCCATTTACAGTTCTTCAGTGTATAAAACCTTGAATGTTATGTCTATGGAGATTCTCAGTCATCCAGGTCATGGTTGTCTCAAAGGTGCTTTTTCAAGAGGCAACTGGACTTTCTGTTTTTTCTTTGAAGACATTTCACTTCTCATCCAAGAAGCTTCTTCAGCTCTGGACAAGCTTCTTGGATGAGAAGCGAAACGTCTTCAAAGAAAAAACAGAAAGTCCAGTTGCCTCTTGAAAAAGCACCTTTGGGACCTGAATGTTATGATTAATTAGAATAACAGAGTTGGAAGGGACCTTGGAGGTCTTCTAGTCCAACCCCCTGCTTAGGCAGAAAACCCTACACCACTTCAGACAAATGGTTATCCAACATCTTCTTAAAAACTTTCAGTGTTGGAGCATTCACAACTTCAGGAGGCAAGTTGTTCCACTGATTAATTGTTCTAACTGTCAGGAAATTTCTCCTTAGTTCTAAGTTGCTTCTCTCCTTGATTAGTTTCCACCCATTGCTTCTTATCCTACCCTCAGGTGCTTTGGAGAATAGCTTGACTCCCTCTTCTTTGTGGCAGCCCCTGAGATATTGGAACATTGCTATCATGTCTCCCCTAGTCCTTCTTTTCATAAACTAGACATACCCAGTTCCTGCAACTGTTCTTCATATGTTTTAGCCTCCAGTCCCCTAATCATCTTCATTGCTCTTCTCTGCACTCTTTCTAGAGTCTCAACATCTTTTTACACATTGTGGTGATCAAAAGTGGTGCAGTTTTCCAAGTGTGGCCTTACCAAGGCATTACTAAGTGGTATTAACACTTCACGGGATCTTGATTCTATCCCACTGTTTATGCAGCCTAGAACTGTATTGGCTTTTTTGGCAGCTGCTGCACACTGCTGGCTCATATTTAAATGGTTGTCCACTGGGACTCCAAGATCCCTCTCACCACTAATGAGTGTGGTACCACCTATACTGTACCTGTGCCTTTTGTTTTTCTTGCCTAAATGTAGAGCCTTACCTTTTGACCATTGAATTTCATTGTGTTAGATAGCTCCCAATGTTCAAGTCTGTCAAGATTAAGAACAAGAGAAGAAGGAAACTGGGGGACCTTTGTTTTGGATAAGGACTATTTAGCAATTTTTATTTATCATCAGACAAATGTAGCACTGTTAGGCCTTTTTTGTCCATTCCCTCGGTATTCTTTTCCGAAAGGAATGTCAACCTTTTGAGATTAAATAATGGCTTGGTTTTTTCCCATCTAAAATCCGATCATAAAATCAAGGCGTTTTGTTTTTGTTCTTTCAAAAAAAAATTATTTGTTTAATCTCTACCTATAAGAACAAAAAAGATTGTGGAAGTTAGCCAAATAGTTAACAAAGAGCGATGAAACGACCCCTGATGTACTATATGTTCTTTTCCAATGAGCACAAGATGGCAACTGAGGGTCATTTTAACCTGAATTAATAATACAGATGTCAGCGTTCCAGAAAAACCCCAACTCCAAGTAAAGACTCTGAAGCAAGCATTTTTCAAAGTTCTATTTATTAAGATAGGTAAACTGGCACATCTGGGGAAAAGCCGAATCTGAGAGGTCTGGGTTTTCCCTCAGTAAATCAAAACCCCCAAAACCATCTCCTCACTCCTCAGCCGATCACATGCTCCAATCAACTGCCGTCCCATCTCGAGACAGCACTCCGACCACTCCTTCTCCAGATGCAGGATCGCCCTGACCTTGACCAACAGGAAGAATGCTATTATGTCTACAGACAACCCCTCTACTAAATCCCCCCCTCCTACTTTCCTCACACATGAGAAGGTGGCAGCATGGAAGCTTCCGGCCTAATATGGCTTCCAGAGCTGACAACAGAACGGAAAGACTTGCTAGGGAGATGGTAACTGAGTAACTTTATGTGTGGAGACCATAATGATATATTTCTCTATGAAGAGAAGGGGAAGAATGAAGGAGCATTCTCTGGTCTGCAGGAAATTTGAAGGATTTATGGATAGGGAAGTGTCATCCTTACAAAGATCTGGCTCGAGCCTTCAGAACAGTTAGACCCACAACCACAACCACAATCCAGCACAACTAAGGGCACCACACAGGATACGGCCAAATGAATGTGTTGTGTTGTGGTCAACAATCTCAGAGTTACTCAGTACGAACAGAGTTTCTTCGGATATGTTGAGCAAGATGGTATGTGGGTGTGTGAGAGAGTGAGAGAGTGCTGCCTCAAGGCGCCATGCATTTTTTTATTGCGCTTTTATTTGATTGTTGGGGGTGGCATTTTTATTGTTTTGTGAGCTGCCCAGGTTGTGGTTACAACAGGGACAGCTGTATAATTCTTTTAAAAACTAATAAGATAAAAATAATCTTGCAGCCTCGTAAATAAGCCAACAGACATTCTAACCTCTCTCCAAGAGTCTAGTAATCCAGATCCTGTGTTAGATATGATAAGAGAAATCTTTTCTTTGAGGCCAGGATCTAAATCTTTTACAATTGAACTTTAAAACTGGGCAGGCTCCAAGAGGCTAGGCTGGGAGCCTAATGAGATTAGGGACCGGGCCTAATGAGATTACTTGAGTCTCCACTCTGACCTGGTACAAAATGGAACATAACATATTGCAAGGAAGTTCGATCTAATGGTTAAGACACCAGACTAGATGCCAGGAGCTTGTGAGTTCTATCCCTTTGTTGGAAGGAAACAGTGTTCTGTGTGCCTTTGGCGTTTAGTCATGCTGGCCACATGACCACGGAGACGTCTTCGGACAGCGCTGGCTCTTCGGCTTTGAAACGGAGATGAGCATCGCCCCTTAGAGTCAGGAACGACTAGCACATATGTGCGAGGGGAACCTTTACCTTTTACCTTTATGCATATTGTCTTGAAATTTGTCCTTTACATCTGAAAGAGTTTCTCGTTTTGGATATCCAAAATCTTGACTTTGTTCCTTTCTCTCTCTTTTTTTTTTCTTTTTCTTTTTCAGGCAATGCGTTTGTGGTTAGCTTGGCCCTGGCAGACTTAGTGGTAGCCTTGTATCCTTATCCTCTAGTCCTCGTTGCCCTTTTTCACAACGGCTGGTCATTGGGTGAAACACACTGCAAAGCAAGCGGCTTTGTGATGGGATTGAGCGTGATCGGTTCCATCTTCAACATCACCGCCATTGCAATCAACAGATACTGCTACATTTGCCACAGTTTTGTATACAATAAAGTGTACAGTTGGCGGAACACAATATTCTATGTCTGTCTCGTCTGGGTTCTCACGGTGGTTGCAATCGTTCCGAACTTTTTCGTTGGCTCCCTCAAGTACGATCAAAGGATCTATTCGTGCACCTTCGCCCAAACAACCAGCTCCTGTTACACCATTGCCGTTGTCGTCATCCACTTCATTCTTCCGATCACCATTGTGAGCTTCTGCTATTTGAGGATCTGGATTCTGGTGATACGAGTCAGGAGGAAAGTCAAATCGGAACTGAAGCTGAAGATAAAACCAAGCGACTTCCGAAACTTTCTCACCATGTTTGTTGTCTTTGTGATCTTTGCCTTTTGCTGGGCGCCGTTGAACTTAATAGGCCTGGCTGTGGCCATTAATCCTTCCGAAGTAGCACCCAAAATCCCCGAGTGGTTGTTTGTGGTGAGCTACTTCATGGCCTACTTCAACAGTTGCCTTAATGCAATAATTTACGGGCTTCTGAACCAAAATTTTCGGAAGGAATATAAACGAATTCTAATGTCCCTGTGGCTTCCCACGCTGTTTCATCAGAACCCTTCCAAAGAGGGAGACAGAAACATAGAAGAGCAAACTTTCTCCTGTTTTAAATAATAATGACCAAATTCATACCAGGACGTTGTGAATTGATGGACGTGAATGATAAATGTGTCCCCTCCCATCGCATGGAATCAAACTGAGTTCTTTGTACGTTTGTATGCCTAAATCTTATTCTGCCACTCCATCGTGACCACATGGGACCGAGCTCTCGACAAAGAAGATTCTGTTTACATTTTTATTCACAAGGAATCATTTTAAAAACGGCTTTGGAATTTGGAAAGTAAACTCAACGTTTTGTTCGCTTGCTTGGTTTAAGTTCAAAAACCTACGTGGGAGGTTGATGTATGGACAGCAACAACTGTGATCTTTGTTGAGTTTGTCCAAAATAGGACTCTTAAAAACAGGAATGTGTCTCTTAAGGAAAGAGGAATGAATGTAATTTAATGACATTCTTTCTTCTTCTTCTTCTTCTTCTTCTTCTTCTTCTTCTTCTTCTTCTTCTTCTTCTTCTTCTTCTTCTTCTTCTTCTTCTTCTTCTTCTTCTTCTTCTTCTTCTTCTTCTTCTTCTTCTTCTTCTTTAATGGTGGTTATGATGATTATTTAAACTCCCTTCAGCTGAACGCTGGTTCAGTCTTACATAGTACTAAAAGAGTAAAATGGGAATAACAATGTCTGTTCCTCAGAGTTGACTTAATTATTGTTTATTATTTATTTATTTATTAAATCTATGTTCCGCCCATCTCATTGTCAAATGACTCTGGGTGGCTTACCCAGACCCATTAAGTTTTAAATAAACAGAAATAGAATAAAATCAGAATACCATGGGGGTAGAGTTGGGAATCTTCTTCCTGGTCCACTAATCACCTCCAACATGGAATGCCTCCATCAGCGTCCCAGGCCGGTCAAAAGGGGCTGGTTTTGATGCTCTTATGGAAGGCCAAAAAGGTGGGAAGTAGCTCTCAACTCGTGGGGTACGATGTCCCAGAAGGTGGGAGCCAATTAAATGAATTAAATTGTCAGATCATGAGAGGTTCGTTGTTGTTTTGCATATTGTCAGAATTATAATCCAAGTAGTGGGACTACAGCCATGAAGATTCAATTGGACGATTCAGGTAGATCTTTCACACCTCCTCTTCCCAATACCTGGTTTCTTCTTGTTGTTCTCTCGCTAAGTCATGTCCAACTTTTCACAACCCCATGAACCATAGCATGCTAGGTCCCCTGTCTTCCATCGTCTCCCAGAGTTTGCTCAAATTCATATTCATTGCATTGATGACACTATCTAATCAGGGGTGGGATTCAAAAATTTTAGCAACCGGTTGCTGGGTGGGCATGGCCATGGTGGGCGTGGCCCACTCGGCCTCCTGCACCATGGCGGGGAGGGTGTTTTCACCCTCCCCAGGCTCCAGAGGCTTTCCTCGAGCCTCCGGGAGGGCGAAAACGGTCTCCCCGGCTCTGGAGGCCCTCCGGAGGCCTGTTTCTGGACTTGCAGAACTTCCAGGAGGCTCATGTGGGCGCTGCACTTACCTGGCATCCAAAATGGGCCACATGGAGACTCCGGGGAGGGGCGGGGAGGGGTGGGCGGGGTCAGCCAGTCCTTGTAACTACCAGTTTGACGAACCAGATTAAAATTAACATCCGGTTTGAACAAACCGGCTGAATCCCACCCCTGTATCTAATCATCTCATCCTCTGCCGTCCCCTTCTCCTTTGGCTTTCCATCTTTCCCAACATCAGGGTCTTTTTCAGTGAATCCCCTCTTCCCATTTGGAGGCCAGAGTATTTGAGCTTCAGCTTCAGTATCTGTCCTTCCAAAGGACAGTCAGGGTTGGGTTTTTTTTAGGAAAATCTGATTACTCTATACATATTCACCCATAAGTGAATTGAGCATTGGGCTTCCCTGGTGTCCTACAAAAACTCACCCCTCTCACAAATCAGTCAAGGGGTTTCCTCTCTGTCCCAACCAGTCTCATTCCAGAATTACTATAATCTTGCTGTGATGGGAACCCCAAAGAAATGAGAAGGACTAGTCTTGAGAATATTTTAGTGTTTACAAATCTTGCTGGGTTTGTAGAGATGGATCCATGGGAAAACTATCCCCATTCCTAATGGGTGTGCTTTAAATGTTCCCATGATTATCTTAAGTCATCTTAAGTCAGTAATCATGGCAGAGAAAGGGAAGACTTAAAAATAAAATACAGATTGTATTTTAAATACAGGTAGTCCTCGACTTACAAAATAGTGACCGTTCAAAGATACAACGGCGCTGAACAAAGTGACATGGCTATTTTTCACACTTATGACCGTTGCAGCATCCCCATAGTCATGTGATTGATATTCGTATGTTTGGTGACTGACTCACATTTATGACGGTTGCAGAGTCCCGGGGTCATGTGATCCCCTTTTTGCCACCTTCTGACAAGCAAAGTCAATGGGCAAACCAGATTCACTTAAGAACCGTGTTACTCATTTAACAACTGCAGCAAATCTGTTAACAAATGTGGCAAGAAAAGTCATAAAATGGGGCAAAACTCACTAAACAGATTTCTCACTTAGCAACGTAAATTTTGGACTCAATTGCGGTCGTACGTCGAGGACTTACCTGTAGGTATTATATTTTTATATATGTGATTAAGGGATTACAGGGCTATAAAAAGGAGTTTTCATATATTTTATATATGAGAATGTGTTTTTTTCCACATCGGGAGGCTCAATGCCTTCCAGCTGTTAGAATCAAATGCAATGTTTGTGCTTATTAAAAGGATATAAAAGAACTGAAAGGTTAAAATTTCATAAATGAAATGTGTCCTTGTTTTTACAACAAAATCGAAATATGTTTTTGCTCCGGTTAAATAATGAATATCCATTGTATTAAGCATGTTCCTTTTTCTCCATCTCAGCTATAACACTGGGATCTAGAGATCTGTTATATCTTTCTGTATTGAGTGCATATTTACCTCACTCTCTTCTTTAATGGATGAGAAGAAGTTCATATCTCCTTGCTCCAACACGAATTAGAGTGAAAATAGTATTTTTCTCATATCGTTCAAGGGGAAATTTTCTCACACCCATTGGAGGTATACTGATCCTCTACAGAACTTGGATAAGAAGAGAAAAACCACCTATTACACGGATGTCAAACTCGCTGCATCACGTTCAGAGATGGTATTTATCCGGTTCAGACAGGTTCGGGCGAACCAGTAGCAGAAATTTTGAGTAGTTCGGAGAACCCGCAAATACGACCTCCGGCTGGCCCTGCCCTCCTGCCCCCACCATTCCCTGTCCTATATTCCCTTGTTTTTTAGTTCAGCTGATTCATGTGGCAGAGCAAATTGCCACGCCTCAGCTGAGCTAAACAACAGCTCAGCTCACCAGTGCTGACACCGAGGGCGGTCTTTGAGTGCTGCGCATGCACGCAAAGCACACTCTCATAGAACCAGTAGGAAAAGATTTGGAATCCCACCACTGGTCCCATTGCTGTCACATGATGTTTTGCAATGTTTTCCCCCTTTGTGCAGAGCTGGGTTTCAGCAGGTTCTGACCAGTTTTGGAGAACCGGTAGTGGAAATTTTAAGTAGTTCAGAGAACCGGTAGTAAAAATTCTGACTGGCCACGCCCCCATCTATTCTCTGCTTCCCAAGTCCCAGCCGATCGGGAGGAAATGGAGATTTTGCGGTAACCTTCCCCTGCCACGCCCACCAAGCCATGCCTACCAAGCCACACCCACAGAACTGGTAGTAAAAATTTTTGAAACCCACCACTGCCTTTGTGGAGCTGGGATGGGCGTGGCCTGCATGTGACACATCTGGCCCACAGGCCGCCAGTTTGACACCCCTGACCTCAGTGTTCCCCAACCTTAGCAATTTCTAGATTTGTGCGTAGAACTTCAAATCCCAGAATTCCACAGCCAACATGGCCATCAATGAGAATTCTGAGAGTCGAAGCCCATATTCCTGGAAGTCCCCGTGGTTGAGAAACACTGCATTACTTTAAAAGTTCAAATAGGACCCTTTTCCTTTCTTCATTCAGTGTATCTTGGCTCAAGCACCATTAGTGATCATGCCTTTTCAACAGGAAACTCCACTGAATTCAATCAGACTTTATATGAAATATGAGTATAGATTGTATACTTTGTTAATGCATTTAACTATTGTAGTTCTAAAGACAATAGCCAGAGAGCTCTTTGTTTTTGAATAAAGACATTTACAATTCTATAAGAAGCTATCACTTTGGATGGATCTTTTTTTTTCTTCCCCACAATGAATATTTCCCTTGTTGGCATTATTTCTTTCAGGATAAATAAGGCATCTGAGGCTATCCCATTATTACTGTTATTGACATTCTCCACTTTCACCCGAATCAATTCTCAAAATAGCTAACCCAAAGGAATGAAATATATAGATAAAAGTGTAACTAAAATAAACCATAAATCATAAAATATCAGTGGAAACTGAAATGTGGGCTGTGTTATATTTTTTTTATCAAGGCACTTAATGCTGCAACGTATTTCACTCCATCAATTTCTTTCACCTCTTCTTCCTGGATTTTTTTTCACCATGTAATTCTATTTCCCTTGGAATCAATAGGCGGGAAATCATTATTCAGGTAGTCCTCGACATACGACCGCAACTGAGCCCAAAATTTCCATTGTTAAGCAAGACTTAAGTAGGTTTCCCCCCCATTTTATGACTTTTTTTGTCACAGTCGTTAAGTGAATCACTGCAGTCGTTAAATTAGTAACACAGTTGTTAAGCGAATCTGGCTTACTCATTGACTTTGGTTATCAATAGGTCACAAAAGTTGCTCACATGACTCCCAGACTCTGCAACAGCCATAAGTACATGTCAGTTGCCAAGCATCCCAAATTTGATCGCGTGGCCATTGGGATATTGGGACGGACATGAGTTTCAAAACTGGTTGTTAGTCACTTTTTTCAGTACCAGTGTAACTTTGAACAGTCACTAAACGAACTGTTGTAACTCTAGGACTACCTGTACCTGTTTGAGGGCTTGTCAGTATGATTGCTCTTTGGGAAGGGAATCACTACTAGGAATATAGACTATGATTGACCATTTTTTTGCTATTCCCATTTCTCCCTCTCTCCAAAGGTGTAGTGGCTCAGTGGCTTAATGACACTGGAGATGGTGTTAACTCCAGCGTTCGAACCCTAGCACTGTGTGGCAGGGTGAGCTCCTGACACTTGCCTCAGCTTTTGCCCACTTTGCAGTTCAAAAGCATGTTTTATGCAAGTAGATAGCTCGGAACCACTTCAGTGGGGAGACAAGCTGTACTCTGTGCAGGCAGTCAGATTCCTGATGACTCTGAACTTTCCCGATTGCGACACCCACTTGCGAGGCAGTTCTGGGAAGCGACGGAGCCTGGAGGGGGGGACACTGCAGGAAGAGCTGTGTATTTTTCTCTCTGATGTGAAGTCAGTTCGCCCTCCTGTGGCACACTTGGGAAGTGCCAGTTTCCTATAAGAGGACTGGTAACTTGGCAAGTCACACTACTACTCTCCAATAGCATTGTGGTCACCTGGTTACTGTAACAAAGCCATGCAATCAGTGGTGGGATTGTGCTGGTTCCCACCGGTTCAGGTGAACCAGTTGTTAAATTACACCACCACTCCTGCTATCAAAGTGCCTGGACGCTGCACTGTAATAGAGAAACGGGCAATGGAGTGGCTGGCATGAGGGAAGGAGATGGCCGTTTTCCCTCTTTCTTCCCCTACTCCTCCTTCCCTCGTGCCGGCTGCTCCATTTCCCATTTCTCCATTTCAGCACAACACCCAGGATCCACTTTGATCGGGGGGGGGGGTGTACCGTATTTTTCAGAGTATAAGACACACCGGAGTATAAGACGCAGGTTAGTTTTTGGGGAGGAAAATTGGGGGGGGGAATCTGCCTACCAGGTATTCATCTGGCTAGCGTCCTTAGTCTGGTCAGCTTCAGCACATTAGTTTGCTGATTTTTTTATCCCCTGCTTGGGGATAAAAAACAGCTTCTAAGGCACAGCTGAGGGGAAGCAGCAATGAGAAAAACAGGCAAAACACGGTGGGGGGGGGAGATCGCATCATTTGGCTAGCGCCTAGTTAGGGCTGAAAAAAGCTTCTAAAGAACAGCTGAGAGTCGGAGCAAAGCATGGAGATCGTTTCACTCGCTAGCGCCTCATTAAAGCACAGTGGAGAGTCGAGGGAGCAGGCAAAGCTGGGAAGATCGCTCACTAGTGCCTCATTACGCCTCGTTAGGGCTGAAAAAAAGCTTTGAAAAAGCTACTTTCGGAGTATAAGACGCACCCAAATTTTCAACCTCTTTGGGGGGGGGGAATTTTTCGGAGTTTTATATTCTGAAAAATACGGTAATTTAACAACCAGTTCACCCAGGGTCAGGTTGGCGGCTGGCCATCATGGGAGGCTCATCCCACATGTGTGGCGGAGCTGGAGGATGGGGATGAGCCATGCCTCCCACAACAGCCAACCTGATCCTGGGAGAACCGATTATTAAATTATTTGAATCCCACCACTGCATACAATAGTAATAACAATAACAACAACAAACAACCCCCTCTCCAGCCTTCATCATATCATTTTTAAGTCAATACTGGGAATTAGATTAAATAAACTAATAAGGGGAACAAAACCATTCATTTAGGGCAGGGGTGTCAAATTCAAGGCCCGGGGCAGTGGTGGGTTGCTCCTGGTTCGGCCCGGTTCACTATTATGTCACCGAACCGGTTCTGTTTCTTCGGGAGCTGGGCCCTCCCACACAGCCCCATGTTATTCCGACCATATATTTCTTCTTTTTTTGCCCAGCTGAGAGGTGCGGCAGAGTGGATTGCCGTACCTCAGCTGGGCAGATTTGCAACGCGCTTGCGCAAAGCCCTTATCTGGCGTGCATGTGAGCGAAGTGAAGAGGCAATTGCGCGCAAAGCGAAGAGGAAATCACGCGCAAAGCGAAGAGGTGATCGCGCGCGAAGCGAAGAGGCAATTGCGCGCGAAGCAAAGAGGCGATCATGCACAAAGCGCGCGCACAAAGAGAACCGGTAGTAAAGCCAGTTAGAACCCACCACTGGCCCAGGGGATGGATCTTAGATGGTGCTTAGATATGGCCCGTGGGGCCACATGGTGCTTAGATATGGCCCGTGGGGCCACTCTGGAAACAGCAAAGGGCCAGCCCGCCGTGCCATTGCCAGCATAAACAAAGCTCTGTTTTCATTGGCAGAGGGTTGCAGGAGGCTGTCACAGCCAAAAACGGAGCTCGAGAGCCCATTTTCACTGGCAAAACGCTTGGGCCACCACAGGCGCCCCCGACACAAGTGACATCGAGCTGGCCATGCCCACCCTGATCATGTCCACCTTGGCCCCCCCGAGGTCAAACACAACCCTGATGCGGCCCTGAATTAAATTGAGTTTGACATCCCTGATCTAGGATTACAGGGGGAGGAAACAGGAACAGCCAAAGTTGGACTTCCCTCATTGGTTACAGAAGGGTGAATCTGTTCAGTTTTTATCTTAGGTTGCTTTGTTCTTTCTATCATTTTTCTTTTTACCCCATCTTATTTCTAGTCTGTGCCATTTGTCAGGTGTTCATGAATGAATCAGTGTCATCTTGTTTTCTCATTAATTTATGAGTTCCTTTTAAAGAACAAACCTAAGATAAATATACACGCATATTTTAATACATTTTTCTTTAGAAAAGTGAAGAGATTGCAAAACATATTTTAGCTTATACACAGGTTGAAGTTTTAAAAACAAAACTGAATCGTGAAATGCAAAACAACACATTTTTAAATATATATATTTCACCCATTCTGTATTCTGATCTCTAAGATAGCAAGGTCGATTCATATCACTATTCAGAAAGATTGGTTCCTGAAGCATTCCTTTTTCAAACCTGAAAATTTCTACTTTATCTTCCTTTGTGAGGCGATCAAACCAGTCAGTCCTAGAGGAGATCAACCCTGACTGCTCTTTAGAAGGCCAGATCCTGAAGATGAAACTGAAATACTTGATGAGAAGGAAGGACTCACTGGAGAAGAGCCTAATGCTGGGAAAGATTGAGGGCAAAAGAAGAAGGGGACGACAGAGAACGAGGTGGCTGGATGGAGAGAATCTGACCAAGGAGAGATTCAACCTAGAAATGAGGAGGAACTTTCTGACAGTGAGAACAATCAACCAATAGAACAGAAGTTGCCTTCAGAAGTTGTGGGAGCTTCAACACTTGAGACTCTGTTATCTGAGTCACTGAAGCAATCGGCATGAGCTTAAATGGTCTCGGGGGGGTTGGGAATGGTAGAGGACAGGAAGGCCTGGAGGAATGTAGTCCATCAGGTCGCGATGGGTTGGACACGACTTCGCAACTAACAACAACAACTTCCTTTGTGAAGAAATTATAATCCCAAGATTATTCTTGTAATAGAATAAAGGCAGACAATTTTACTAGCCTTTACTAGTTAGCTGTTTTTAGCAACCTTTAAGCAAATTCAAAAAGGATGTGGACCGGGGTAGAATCCTTTATGTCTCTTCTAGGAAATTAGCATGCCAGTTTCAAATAAAACTGATTACAGCATTTCAAATATTGATGCCTTAATATTTCAAACGGTAGCAAAGAAAATGAATTTAGAAGGCTTCATCTATAAAATAGTTGGGGGCAAATGCTTACCATTTTGGAAAACAATCATTTTATTTTTTCTTATCCTACGTATTTTTGAAAAGCCATCGCATTTATTTCCAATAAATAATGCATACGTAGATTGCATGGATGACTTTATTAGATGCAATTCATCATATTGGAGGGAGGGAAAAACCCTATGATTTTTCAACATTCCATTTTTGTCTAAATGGGAAGAAGCTGTTCTGTCCCTAAAAATCAATATTGGAGTATAGGAATGATTGAGATCATTCCAGAAGTACTCTTAGCCCAAGTCTACCGATTCACTTGAGGAAACTCCAAATGCTCAATTAAACAGAACCACTTTGTTAAGCTGATTATGTAAAATGCCAAGATGTGCTACCATCCGAGACATAAGGCAAAACACCACCAACGCGACACACATAAAACTCCCTTTTTTACAACACTGTAATCCCTGAATTTGGGGTAGAGTCAGGGCGATTGGATGGAGCTGTGCGTTTACTGACCGGATGCCCTTCCTGATGCCACATGGAGTTCACAGCTGATATTTTTTTCTTTGTGTCCTAGGAGAGAAAACATCTGCCACTACTTAGGATTGAACTCTCAATCTTCTGAGTGGGAGGCGAGCATCTTCACCACTAGGCCACCACGCCGCTCACGTATTTACACATACAGAATAACCAGTCTCCAGCTGTCTCTTATTCTGGTAAGAAACTGATTTGATATTAGACTGTTTGTTAAAAGTCTGTAGAGATTCTCAGTCATCCAGGTCATGATTGTCCCAAAGGTGCTTTCTTCAGGAGGTAATTGGACTTTCTTGTTTTTCCTTTTGAAGACGTTTTGCTTCTCATCCAAGAAGCTTCTTCAACTCTGACAGGATAGTGGGGAATGAAAGGATTTATATTCCTTGCAGACAGCTGGTCATTTGCATTCTTTTGGGTCGTTGAAGCACTTGGAGATAGACTGTTTGCTGTGACCATAAACAAGAACCTGATCCTGAGCTTCTTTTCTTGCAGACAATGATGTTAACTAATTGGGTAATGAAAAGTCTACAGGAAAATAAGCTCTGAGAGTATCAAGAACCCCACAGCTCAACCCTGTACTACAAATATTCTTTTCTATTGATAAGAACTTGTTCTCTTAACAGTCCTGGTTGCTATATCAGGCTTGATTCATAACCATTCACCATTTCTGGTCATGACTGGAAGGTCTCTCCCAACTCTGTTATTCCGTATTCTGAGCTACGTGCAGCCCAGCTGAATAATGGAACAAAGGCATCAGCTGTTTTTCATTGATTGATTGGTCGGAGTTGGCTACTGATGTTCAATTTGTCTCCTCTTCTGCGTAGTATTTAGCTGATTTTATTTTTCCTTTCCTTTTTTTCTGGGTCTATAATTGCAATTTATGAACAAGAGACAAGCATACTTTGATTTTCGGCATTATCCTTCTCTGCACACGTAATTAAAATCGCGTCAAAAACTGTACCCTTCTTTCTTAAGTTTGACTACAGTGTAGTAAAAAAAATTAAAAAATGTAAACAGAATGTTCGCCACTCCCCAAAAATGTATCTTTTACTGCTAAAAGAAAAAGGTCATATTCATTTTTCTCCCAAGGACCTCACTATGAAGAGATCTCGTACTCTATAGCACAAGGGTGTCCAACTTGGCAACTTTAAGACTTCGGGACTTCGGGAGGGGCGTGGCCGGCATCAGGCGATACGGTGTGGATTCTGGAGCTCCAGGAGAACACCGATATCCTAGCCGATCTTGGGGATCCCCAGGGATCATAGCTGTCTTGTGGAGACAGCGAAGAAAGAAGACGCTGGCTGGCATGGATAGGGAATGAGCAAGTTCCCTGAAATGCCGGCATTAGTCTTCGACCCATTGGCGAAGGAAGGCAGCCAATAAGGAGCTGTCACAAGCCAGAACAGCCATGATCAGAAAGAGGGAACGTAGGAGCAGTAATTGAATGGAATATTGTTACCGGGTGAGTAATTGGCCAACTCACAGGTAAAAGAAAAAAAGTCTTTGACTGCTTGAAAAAATTGTAGTGGAAGATTGGCGGCTAATTGGCACAGAAGGACTAAAGCAGAGAAAAAAGAAAAAAAAACCAGAATTTTAAAAATCAAACCTAAAGCCCTGGAAGAAATCTTCCATTCGGATTTAAAACTGGATTTGGGGGAAAAAAAAATAAGACAAGGAAAAGAAGATAAGACTTCTGGACTTCAACTCCCAGAATGAGCGTTTTCAACTCCCAGAAAGAGAATTTTCTGACATTCACTTCTAATGTAGCCTTATATAAGAGGACCCTCTAATTCAGCTTGGGGCAGTGGTGAAATCCTCCGCAGATTGCCACCAGTTCGCTGCCCACGCATGCACAGTGCGCACCAAAAGCACGCTGCACACACATGCACAGTGCATACCACACACATGTGCATGCGCAGTGCGTGCCAAACACACGCTTCGCGCAGAAAAAGAAGGCTTAACAAGGTAAGTAGAACAGCGAGGGGGGAACAGCTGTGCCGCGCAATTTAGATTCACTAGAAAGCAGGATTTCCTGCTTTCTAGCGAATATAACTCGCGTGGCACAGCTGTTTGTCAGAAATACCAGTATGGACGAACCAGTAGGGTTTTTTTCCTACCAGTTCGCCTGAACTGGTAGCTTTTATCACTGCCGGTTTGCCTGAACTGGTGCGAACCGGTAGCATTTCACCCCTGGCTTGGTGTCTTTTGATCTATAGAGCAGAGGTCTACAACCTTGGCAACATTAAGACTTGTGGACTGCAACTCCCAGAATTCCTCAGCCAATGCGGAGGTTTTTTTTCAGCAGATATATTCCCAGTGTGCCCAGAGAGAGAAATATCTGCCTCTACCTAGGATCAAACTCACAGCCTCCTGATTATGAGGTGACAGTGCCACCTCTAGGTCATCGCACCACTCCTGAGGATGGGTTTATCTGGGAGTATATAACGGATAAATAGGTACCTTTAAAAAAATGGAGGGAAAAACCTACCATATATACTCATGGATAAGCTCATCTGTGTTTAAGCTGAAGCCAATTTTGGGGGGGGGTCTATTTTAGCACCTAAAATTATCGGCTTATCCACAAGTATATACGGTAGCTACTCTAAGACTTTGATTTTCTAAAAGCAGAGGGTGAAATTTTCCAGGAGGCATTGAAATGAGTCATGATCTTTCAAAACATTTGACAGCATTTTATTAGGTTATTTCCTGAAATCTCACAAGATATTGATTCCACCTCAAACATAGTCTCTGACACCTAAAAGTAAATAAAGGCAAAAAAAATTGTAGGAAGAAATGCAATGAACTATCAGCTGGGACCGGGGGAAGATATCCATCACTGTTATGGCCACAGATGTCCATGAGAATTTTCCCGAGATGGACAAAGCTGCAATAGGGAATCTATCCATATGCATGATGTGTAGCATTAAAAAAAAATACCCATTTCTGTTTCTAGAAAGAAATTTCTTGTCAGATGTAAATGCCTTATTCTCTAATGTGTAAATAGTGTACAAACAGGGTATCAGGGGTTAACTTATTCTTCACTTCTTAATGTATTCATAATTCACCACTCCCACATATAGCTCCACCCATTGTATATATAAGGAGCTACCTACACCCTTTCCCTTGCTTCTATCTGTGAATATTCAGTGAATATAGAATGCCTATTGTAAATAAAAGAATATATAGTTAAACCTTTAACTCTTGCTAATCTTATTGAGTCTGATCCTGAAAATATTGCAACAAGCTGGTAGCAGAGGATGGTTAATTGACTCAATAAAAAACTTAAAAATGTCTAAGAAAGATAGGCCCAACACCAGGGCCTACAGCAAAGAAATGGAAATGGAACAAGAAATAATCAACGAATCCACAAACGCAATTTCGAGAGAGTCCGAAGAATACACCACTGAAGACGAAGAAATAATTGATGACCAGGAGGAAATCGAAATAGAGAATAACGAACTCAGGTCAGAGATATTAAAACTATTAAAAAGCCAGAAGAATGATGAAAGCCTCATCGCGAACCTCCAAGATATGCTGAAGAACAGCGGAGCAGCGAGAGAGAAAAACATCACTAATGAAAAGCCTAAAGACCCAAAAATAGTGAGTGAAATGATTGCGGAGAAAATCATTACAAAGAAGAAAAACGGTGATCCCGCGCGAAAATTTGAACGGCAGCCATCTTGGTTTCAACAGGCCTCCAAGATGAGCGAAGCAGAACCAATCAGCAAGCTCAATTCAAAATTTCTGGCGCGAAAAATGTTATCAGACAACGAAAACGAAAAAGAAGATTCAAACACCTCAGAAGAATCAGAACCAGAAAGTGAGGACGATTCAACAAAACACCAAATAAAATCAGCAATGAAAACGCTCTTTGCTGCATTTGGGCCAAAACTAAAAATTACTAAAAAGATGTCGAAGAAACGAGCGAGCAAGCCAATGCCTCAAGACCTGCCCGCTCCCATCCTGACTACGAGAGCGCTGACGCCCGAACCCAGAGAGCCCTGCCGATACCGCCCTACGCCGCAGACCGAAGCAAGCACCAACGCCCTCAATAGAAGAGGAAGAGCAGCCACCGTCGTCAGGACTCCCAAAGTCGAACCAGAGACCGACTCGTCTGAAGAGGAGCAGAGCGAGCAAGCCGCAATGGGGAGAACCTTCCACGACGCCGCCGAAGAAGAAATGGGCAACGCGCATGCGCGAAACTACGCAGACGGTCCAGGAAGACATGAACTGGAGAGAAGACCATGCAGACTCGTAGCGAGCATCCCCACGCCGTTTTGCAATTTTCTACATTTACGAGACCACGGACTACCTCAGGTTGTAAGTAATGGACCCAATAATGTCGGAAATTTACCCAGTGACTTCCCAAAACTAAGGGTTGATGGCATTAATTTACAAGAATGGTATCAACAGCTCCAGGTTGTCTTTATGAAGGAAAACTTACTGTTTTTTATCACTAGTCCCCCAAAAAGACCTTGGACTCTAAAAATAGATTGTTTACACCATAGAGCTTTTTTCTTAATAATATCTAGTGTGTCTCCTGCAATGTATCACAGCATTAAGCCAAATTTGACTGTTTCAGAAATTATTCAATGCATGTTTAATTTGTTTCACAGTGACAGTGTAGCTACCACCACAAGAATATCTAAAGATTTCTTTTCGTCTAGGGTAAAACCAGGGGTTTCCATAAGTGAGCATTTAATATCTTTGAACAAAATAAGAGCTGAACTGCATTTGAGGGGGGAGGTGATTTCAGACCAAACAATGAAAAGTGTTATTATCAACTCACTTGATCCATCATGGGACAATTTTATGTCACATTTAGACACAATCAATCTAGGATATTTATCCATAGAAAGTCTGTCCAACAAATTGATAACAGAAGATAATTCAAGAAGGAATCGTTCTAACAATCACACAGAACACAAACCATATAGGAAAGTAGCTTTCCAAGAAAAATATAGTGGAACATTTAAATGTCATAATTGTGGATCCAGGGAACACAATAGAAGAGATTGCCCAAAATTTTTAAAAGAAAGATATAGATCAGAATACAGAAACAAATACGATTATAGACAGCCTTCCATAGAAAGGCATAGATATAGGAGCCCACCAAATCACAGAGAGAACAGAGGGGGCAGAGACAATTCAAAGGATAGAAAATCTGGTTCACTGAATGGGTTAAATAAACAAGACAACACTAACACACAGCAAAGTGAGAACAATAATTGGCTTATTGATTCTGGAGCAACTAATCACACCACTAATAACAAAAATATATTGTCTTCATTTGCAGAAGATAAATTTGTAATTAAGGTAGCTAACCAAGAAAAAGTTCAAGTATTAGGTAGAGGAAATGTAACCTTGCCTGGTCTAGGAAAAATAGAGGGGGTATTACTAATACCTGAAATACCTCATAACATATTAAGTGCCATAAAACTAAGCAGAGATTCTGACATTAACATTGTCTTTTCAAAAGGAAAGGCAACTTTGGAAAAGAATAAAATAAATATAGGCACTGTGATGATTAAAGGAGGCCTACCTTATCTGATAACAAAAGAAAAATGGTTACATAACATTGATTCAAATATGGAAGATTGTATTGAAATAGATGATGAGAATGTTAGCAACAGTGATAATGATGAATGTAAAATATCTCATGATCACATAGATGCACACAATGATAAAAAGCCAAAAATAGGTAAACCAATTCATGATGAGTGTGCTCACATCTTACATAGGAAGTTAGGACATGCCAGTTTTCCTGTAGTACAAAAAATGACTGAACATGCAGAAGGTGTTAAAATAAAAAATTGTGAAAATTATCTGGAATGCTCAGTATGTAAATCTACAAAACTAAAAACTAGTCCCAGGCCAAGAAAATCTACTAGATCAACTAACAAAATTTTTGATTTAGTACACATGGACTTAGTTGGTCCATTAACTCCATCAATCACTTATAGAAAACGTTACTTCCTGACAATAGTGGACGATTATAGCCGCTATGGATTTGTTTATACATTAAAACACAAAGATGAAACATTTCAAAAATTTAAAGAATTTTACAAACGCATAGAAACACAACACAACATCAAAATAAAACAAATTATGACAGATAGAGGATGCGAATTCATGTCTAAAGAATTCTCCCAATGGCTAAAAGACAAAGGAATGTTACATTACACATCTAGTCCATTTTCTGCGTTCCAAAACGGGATTGCAGAGAGGAAAAATTCCACATTACAAACCATGATTAGATGCACATTGGAAGATGCTGGCTTAAGCAAACAATTCTGGTCAGAAGCCTTACATTATTCAAATTACACACAAAATAGAACATGGTCCAGCATTGTAAATAAGACACCATATGAAGTGATGTATAATAGAAAACCAAAATTAGCACACATGCATATATTTGGAGTCACAGCAGACGTACACATACCTAAACAATTAAGAAGAAAGGGAGAGAACGTGTCCAGAAGACTCAGATTTATGGGATATGAGACTGGCACTAAAGGGTACAGATTCATTGATAGTAATAACAAATTTATAGTCTCCAGAACAGCTGTGTTCCATGAACAAGCCAACTGGTCTAAATTACATCTTAATGAAATATTCCCAAATAAATATAAAGATACAAAATCTCACGAGAAAGGGACTATAGAAAAGCAAAATATCAACAAATATAAAAACAAAACCAAGACTTGGACAAATAGCCAACACAAAATAAAGACAGACATACTAACAAAAAAGGAAGCAAGATATTTGCATGATAACGATAGTAAACCCGAAAAAATCATTAGAAGCACCAGAAATCAAATGCCAAATAAATACAAGGATTATGTAATGCATATGGATGGTGAACCAACAACACCTAATACATATGAGGAAGTGCTAAAACTTCCTCGCGAAGAAAAAGAAAAATGGGAATTAGCAATGAAGAAAGAGATGGAAAGTTTACAAGGATTAAATGTATTTACACCTGCAATTGCACCTAAAGATAAAACAATTATTGGTACCAGGTGGATATATAAAATTAAGAATTTAGAGGGAGGCAATACTCTATACAAAGCTAGATTAGTTGCACAGGGTTATGCACAGAAATATCCGGAGGACTATACTGACACGTATTCCCCCACTGTAAGAACAGAGAGTGTCAAAACAGCTCTAGTGGTAGCATCAGCACTCAATCTTGATGTATTCCAATATGACATACAGACTGCGTACCTACACGCAAAACTAGATAAGGAAATATACGTAAGAGCACCTCACAGTCAATACACAAACAGAAATGAGACTTGGTTGTTAAACAAGAGTTTATACGGGCTAAAACAATCTGGTAAACGGTGGTATGATTGTTTAGTAAAAGTACTTAAGACCATGGACTTCAACGCTACCACTGCTGATAATTGTTTCTTTGTCAAGAGGGGTGATGATTACATTGAATTTGTATTGATTTATGTGGATGACATTTTATACATAGGAAAACATAAAGAGAGAAGAGAAACTTTTGTAACTAAATTAAATGAGCATTTCTCGTTGAAATCTTTAGGCAAGGTAAACAAATACCTTGGTGTCCAAATTAATAAGACAAAAAGGGGATTCAAACTTACCCAGAGAGATAAGATCATAGAACTTTTAAATAAATGCAATTTAAACAATGCCAAACCTTGTGATACTCCTATGCAAACTGACTTTCTAAGAAATACTGATGAATCTTCTCCCGAATTCAAGGACAACACATTTTATAGATCAATCATAGGTTCACTCCTTTATATATCTAATTGGACTAGACCAGATATCGCTTTACCACTCAATTTATTATCCAGGCATGTCAGCAAACCAACAATGTATCACTGGGAAGCTGTTAAAAGAATTTTAAGATATCTAAAAAGTACACTAGACTTTTGTTTAATGTTAGAACCTAATGATAATAAAGAACCAAAGCTTACGTGTTATGCAGATGCAGACTGGGCTGGAGACATCTCATGCAGAAAAAGCACATCTGGTTATGTATTTCTCTTAAATGACTGTCCAGTTTACTGGTACACTGGTAAACAAGAACTAGTGGCCACTTCAACGACTGAAGCGGAATATGTTTGTTTATCCAAAGCCGCAAATAACCTTGTATGGTTTAATGATTTAATTTCAGATGTTTGGAAAAAACCTGCTTTACCTTTTGTTATGCATGAAGACAATAAAGCAGCCATTGAAATATCTAGATCTGATGCCATTGGACAAAGGTCCAGACATATAGATATAAAATTTAAACATGTGAGACAATTATCTCAGGATGGATTTATTAAAGCAGTGCATTGCGATACTTCAGAACAATTAGCTGATATATTGACAAAGCCTTTACCTTCTAAGCAGCACAAATATTTAACCTCTAAGTTGTATGTTTTGTATTGTCCTGAATCTGAGTGTAACTGGTGCTGTATAACGAATCGGCATTTAGAGGGGGATTTGTCAGATGTAAATGCCTTATTCTCTAATGTGTAAATAGTGTACAAACAGGGTATCAGGGGTTAACTTATTCTTCACTTCTTAATGTATTCATAATTCACCACTCCCACATATAGCTCCACCCATTGTATATATAAGGAGCTACCTACACCCTTTCCCTTGCTTCTATCTGTGAATATTCAGTGAATATAGAATGCCTATTGTAAATAAAAGAATATATAGTTAAACCTTTAACTCTTGCTAATCTTATTGAGTCTGATCCTGAAAATATTGCAACATTTCTGTTTCCTACTACTGGATATTTTTCAAATAATTGACAAAATGAGGTTGACAAAATGACAAAACTGATTTTAATTCAAGGATTAAAATTAAAACATCATAAATCATCTTATCTGCAGGTGGCACATTATTTATGATATTTTGGGGTTAAAAATGTAAGGGTCAGCTTATCGGCAGATGGGGCTTCTCCGGGAGTATAAAGATAGTCCTTGACTTACAACCATGTTTCTGTTGCAAAGTGAGACAATTGTTAAGGGAATTTTGCCCCATTTTACAACCTATCTTGCTAAAGTTATTAAGTGAAGTACTGCAGTTGTTGAGTTAGTACAGGGGTTGGCAACCTTAAACACTCAACGAGCCACAAAGGTCCTAACCGGAAGCCCCCACCCCTTCAATTCTGGAGTCGATCGGAAGTCCGGTTCCCCCATGACAGAGTCTCCTACTAGCCCGGCATCCTACTGTTGTGACCCAGGCCCAAGTAAGTAGTAGGAAAATCAGTCCATGAAAAAACAAACAAACTTTATTCGAACAGCTGAGAATTACTTCATTCCCAGCGTCGTCCAACTAAATTAAAGCAAATTCCTTCCAACACAAATTCCTCAGTCCTATCGCAAACCTTGGTCCAATTAGGCAAACTGCCAAAGGCCTTTTTTGGCAAACGTTCAGAAATCACAGATACAAAAATAAATACAAGATGTAGACGAAGGAGAAGACGAAGCTACCAACGTTGTTTTGAGGCAAAGCCCAAATGCCATTGCTGGTCTGTTTTAAGCCTTATGGGAGGGGCCAATCATCTCTTGGCCCTACTCCCGAGTTGCCCTCTTTGCTTGAGCTGCTCTTGCCTTCTGGCAGCTCTTCTCATGTGTGCATTAAGAACAGGCTCCTCCTGTTCCTCTGCCTCACTCCTATCAATCTCTGGAGGTCTGTAGTCTGCACCTCACTCCCCAATGGCCCTGGCCCCATCTCTGCCTCTGATGCAGAGCCCTCATCCAGGCCTTCCCCAGCCTCCAAGACTGGCCCATGTTCTTCCTCAGCCTCATTGCTGTCCGACTCGGCTGCCAGCTCCACAGGCTGCTGGCGGACCACAACACCTATTTCCTCTACCTGTCCCAACCAAAAGCCCTATCAATTGTGGAGCCAACCGGTGACAGGGAGCCGCAGTAGAGGGATGAAAGAGCCACATGTGGCTCCAGAGCAACGGGTTGCTGACTCCTGAGTTAATAGCTCGGTTGTTCGGTGAATCTGTCTTCCCCATTGACTTTGCTTGTAAGATGGTTGCAAAAGGGAGTCGCATGACCTCGGGACACTGCAACCGTCATAAATATGAGTCGGTTGCCAAGCGTCTGAATTTTGATCACATGGGGCTGCTGCCATTATTGTAAATGTGAAAAGGGGTCATAAGTCACTTTTTTCAGTGCTGTTGTAAATGATGTGAAACTGTTCTGCGGAGGGCTAGATATCACCTTGAAGCCAGAGGCACAAAAAATGTGCTTTCGGTTGCCAAGAACTTCATCAAACAAGCATATTTTTTCTAGGGAGAAATTGCTTTCTGACAGCCAGGCTGCTGCAGTGGTTAAGGTTCCAGTCCAGGAGCAACCAGGAAAGTGTGACTGTTCTTCCCCAGCTATGGACCCAAAGAACGCAGCACAGACAAAGCTTATTTTACTCAAATAACTTAGTCTTTATCATTCAAAGGCTGTTAATGAACTGTCTTAACAGCCTACCAGAATTCTAAGATAAGGTAAATCAGAGTCTTACTAGAGTTGGCAGAAAGCCCAGAAGCAATTTTGCAGACATGAAGGAGAGTGAACTAAAGTTGTTCTCTCCAGCTTGTTGCAAGCGGCGTTCTTTCTTAAATAGGTTAAAGGAGTGGCCAATTAGCCCCAAGCCTTACTCTCGAGGAAACCTCCTCCTGAGGAACCATTCCTGCCTTTTGGCAGCTCTGCGCGCCCGTGCATTGAGAAGAGGCCCCTCCTCTTCGTCCTCTTCACTTAAAGGAGATTCTGGAGGTTCTGAATCCCTGCCTCTGGCACCACATCTTCTGCCAGTTAGGTTTTTATCTCCAGATTTTGAAAGGCAGCTTACAGAACACGATACTGGGCTACACAGGACTGTCATATTCCTACAAGGGATTCCTTATTATTATAAAATGTGGCAGACAGGGCCTTCAAGAAATAGATATTTCCAGTTTTGTGTCTGCCTGATATTGTGTAACAGGCAGTGGGAATAACCTTGTGAACAGAGGAAGAATAGCGACCAAGGCAACAGTCAGATAAATGAAACCTGACTCCAGGGCAAAAATGTATTTTGAGAAAGTGTCTCAGACTGGATGCTAGAAATACGGAACATGGAACGATAGGATTAGAAGGGGTCTTGGAGGGTTTCTACTCCAACCCTCTGCCTCTGGCAGTAGATCCTATATCATTTCGGATGATGAAACATGGACACTAACCTCACAATCGATACAAAAGCTACGAGAGGCACAAAGAGCCATGGAAAGGGACTTGATCTGCATTACAAGACAAGATAGAAAGAACCTGCAGATGGATTAGGGAACGAACGAAAGTACACAATATCATCAAGAGAGTATATCAGTGATGAGTAACCTTTTTGATGCCGAGTGCCCAAAGTGCATGCACACGGGCGCAAATGCAATGCGAGCACCCCCACACACATGCGCCCTGGTCCTACACATGCGCACACATGTGCCCCACCCCCCGCACCCCTTTTTGGCTTCCAGGTTGGTACAGGAGGCCTTCCAGGCCCAAAATGAGGCACGGGGGGCCCTCATGCTGCACCCCTGTGCCCCATTTTGGCTTCCAGGTTGGTGCAGGAAGCCTTCCAGGCCCAAAATGAGGCACGGGGGGCCCTCGCACTATGCCCCCATGCCCCATTTTGGCTTCCAGGTTGGTGCAGGAAGCCTTCCAGGCCCAAAATGAGGCACGGGGGGCCCTCGCACTATGCCCCCATGCCCCATTTTGGCTTCCAGGTTGGTGCAGGAAGCCTTCCAGGCCCAAAATGAGGCACGGGGGGCCCTCGCACTATGCCCCCATGCCCCATTTTGGCTTCCAGGTTGGTGCAGGAAGCCTTCCTGGCCAAAATGAGGCATGGGGGGCCCTCACACTGTGCCCCCATGCCCCATTTTGGCTTCCAGGTTGGTGCAGGAAGCCTTCCAGGCCCAAAATGAGGCACGGGGGGCCCTCGCACTGTGCCCCCGTGCCCCATTTTGGCTTCCAGGTTGGTGCAAGAAGCCTTCCAGGCCCAAAATGGGGCACCAGGGGCCCTCATGCTGCACCCCCGTGCCCCATTTTGGCTTCCAGGTTGGTGCAGGAGGCCTTCCTGGCCAAAATGGGGCACAGGTGCCCTCATGCTGCACCCCTGTGCCCCATTTTGGCTTCCAGGTTGGTGCAAGAAGCCTTCCAGGCCCAAAATGGGGCACAGGGGGGCGCGCACGAGCACCCCCAAAATGTAATGCATCCCACCCCCGCACATGTGCGGCAGAAACTCAAAGACCAGCTGGCCGGCAGGAGGTGTGCATGAATGCACGGTGCTACTTGGCTGGGGCAACGGCTGGCGTGCCAGGTGACATGGCTCGGCATGCCACTTCAGGCACATGTGCCATAGGTTTCCCATCATGGGAATAAAAGAATGGAAATGGAAATGGGCTGGTCCCATAGCAAGAAGAACTGATGGCAGGTGGGCCAAGGCAGTCATAGAATGGATCCCACTTGATAAAAAGCATCCACAAAAGATTGATGATATCAGCAAATATGGCGGGTCCAATTGGCAAAAGGAAGCTCCGGACTGTATTAGTTAGAAAGATGCGGAAGAGGCCTTCATCCTACAATGGATAGACAATGGATAGAAGGAAGAGGAGGAGGAGGAAGAAGATGATGAAATGGCTGTCCAACTTCTTCTTGAAAACTTCCAGCAATAAAGCACCCTCCCTTGGTCCCTTAAAGGGAAGAAGAGGGGGGAACATTCAGATTTGAAAGATTCTCTTGCTGTAAACTTATAATAAAACTAATGCAGGTAGTCTTTGACTTACAACCATTCATTTAATGACCTTTTGAAGTTACAATGGCACTGAAAAAAGTTACTTATGACCATTATTCACACTTACGACCATTGCAAAAGGAGATCACATGACCCGGGACACTGAAACTGTCATAAATATGAGTCAGTTGCCAAGCATCTGAAGTATGATCAGGTCAGCATGTGTGGACTCTTCTCCTAGCTCAAGTACTGCAAGTGAAGACTTTCATAGACAAGACCACTCTATGAGCTTTGTAGGATTGTTTCACTTTTTACACAACTCAGCTGACCTCCCAGCTTTCATTTTATACATCCTACTTTGTTCAGATTAAACGACAATGTTTAGTAGATGAACAGGTACCACTTTGGTGAGAAGGTAACAGTGTTTTGTGTACCTTTGTTGCATAACCATGCTGGCCACATGACCATGGACTCCCCTCGATCAAGAAACGGAGATGAGCACCGAGCCCTAGAGTCAGACATGACTGGGCAGGGAAATTGTGATGACCCGGGACAAGGCACGAAGGTCATACAGTCAGCTGAGAGTTCAAACTCCCCTTTAATGCTCCAAATTTCCCCCAAACACTCCCAAATTCTTGGTAAGTCCAGAGCAAAGTGCATGCGTGCGCGCGCACACACACACACACACACACACACACACACACACACACACATGGCAGCCTCTGGCTGCACCCAGCAAAACAAAGGAACAGGGAAATGAGTCCACGAAACAAGGAACAAACAATGAGTCCATGAAACAAGGAACAAACAATGAGTCCACGAAACAAGGAACAAACAATGAGTCCACAAAGTCAGGAACAAGGCCCGAGTCCACGAAGTAAGGAAGAAGCAAGCAGTCCTGCAAACTCCAAATGTCTGTACCGGCACACCAAACTCTATCAATTCAGTGTTTGTTCCCAATAAACGCCCCTCCCCACAGCATCTCCTTAAATCTCAGTCCCCAGGTGTGCCTTGTGAAGAGGGGCGGGGCGCTCTCCTCCTGGGTCGGCCTGTGCTGTTCCTGCCTTCTCTCCACTCTCCATGCTTGGGGATCAGGAGGGGATGATCCTTACTCATCGCCTGAGCTCTGTCGCTCCTCATGTCCACTGCTTGCCCTCTCTCAGTCATCCTGACCCCGTTCCTCCCTGCTAACAAGCCATCCCAATCCTGAAGGTCCCTCGGCTGCCTCGGCCTGCTCCTCTCCACATTCCTCTGAAGCCAACAAAGCCACCCCCTCAATCTCCATCGGCTCCAACTCCAGCTGGTCTTCCTCCGCCGATTCACACTCCGGCGGGGGCATGACAGAAATCTTTACCTTTTTACAATGTTTACACTCACAGTTCCTAAAGTTCTCTCACACTCCAGCAAAACTGAGATACAAAATCCAGAAGATGACCCTGCCATGAAAGAGGCAGGAAGAGGCAGGTGATGATGTTCTTGATCCTCAACAACTGAGATCCTATCCCCATTATTTTTGACGGTCTTCGATCTTACCCAGTTACCCAGCCATTCCCCGTTAAGATGCAAGAAATACAGCCACTTTGTTTTCGTTAATCATTCTGTTGCAGCTTGGCTTATTGAAGTATAATAGAGACAGATTAGACTCCAAGCTGCACGGAGTGTCTGAGATTCTTAATTATACGAGAAACTGCTTCTTAATTTAATTTTATTTGATTCTTTAGGAATCTTGCTAATTCAATCTGCTTTAGCTCCGTCTCACACAGATGCACCGTCTGGCTGATGTCAAATTTCCACCAAACCTTCCCACACAAAATGCTCTCCTTTTTTTTTTGCTCCACACCATCTGGAGGGTTTCCCAGTGGGGAAAAATGTGCTATTTTGCAGCAATGAGATAAATTAATCCAAATCAAACCCTTAGCGGGTACAATTTTGAAAAGAAAATGAAGACAAACTAGGCGCAGAGCTACAGCTTATCTTTCTGTTGTGGTCCTATTTCTCAAGGGGGAGGGGGAGCTTTGTCCCATCCAAATTAGAGCCATGCACATTACTTATACTTCCATGTTTTCTAACACAGATTTCCACTCTCATAGGTTTATGTCCAGAATTATGTCTAGGTATTTATCTTCCTGCAGACATATGGTCATTGCAGACCGAAACATGCTGGCCTCTTTCATGGAAGCAAAGAGTTTTACCAATTATACAATATAAGATCTGGCTATGCCTCTTAGCTCTTCTATCTAAACAGCAAGAATCCCACATGATCCCAGCAGGACGGATTTCTCCTGAGGTTGCTTCTACTTTGCAGAACTTCCTGGAATGACTTTGTGTCCTTCATGAGGCTTAATTCTATGTACTGGTAGTCCTCGACTTCAATGGTGGTATTCACTTACCTTCACTACCGGTTCGCAAATATGAGCGTGCGCGTGCCACCTCCGCACAGGCGCAGAGCGTCAAAAAAGGAATATGATTACGTCCAGGAGGGTGGGAGGAGCTGTTGTGGTCCGCCAGCAGCCTGCGGAGCTGGCAACGGAGTCGGACAGCGATGAGGCTGAGGAAGAACATGGGCCAGTCCTGGAGGCTAGGGAAGGCCCGGATGAGGGCTCTGCGTCAGAGGTAGAGATGGGGCCAGGGCCATCGGGGAGTGAGGTGCATACTCCAGAGCCTCCAGAGACTGATCGGAGTGAGGGGGAGGAATAGGAGGAACCTGTTCCTAATGCACACATGAGAAGAGCTGCCAGAAGGCAAGAGCAGCTCAAGCAAAGAGGACAACTCAGGAATAGGTGATTGACCCCTCCCATAAGGCTTAAAAGAGACCAGCAACCGTATTTGGGCTTTGCCGGAAAACAATGTTGGTAGCTTCGTCTTCTCCTTCGTCTACATCTTGTATTTATTTTTGTATCTGTGACTCTGAATGTTTGCCAAGAAAGGCCTTTGGCAGTTTGCCTAATTGGACAAGATTTGCGATAGGACTGAGGAATTCGTGTTGGGAGGAATTTGCCTTAATTTAGTTGAATGACGCTGGGAATGAAGTAATTCTCAGCTGTTCGAATAAAGTTTGTTTGTTTTTTCACTGACTGATTTTCCTACTACTTACTTGGGCCTGGGTCACAACAGGAGCCTCCCACAGCCTCTGCTACCAGTTTGCCCAATCCGGATAGAACCAGCTGAATACCACCACTGCTCGACTTACAACAGTTAACTTAGTGACCATTTGAGCTTACATCAGCACTGAAAAAAATGACCGTGACCATTTTTCATACTTATGAATCATTGCAGCATGCCCATGGACATGTGATCAAAATTCAGATGCTTGGCACTGACTCATATTTATGACGGTTGCACTGTCACAGGGTCATGTGATCCCCTTTTGCGACCTTTTGACAAGCAAAGTCAACAAGGAAGCTAATTCACTTAACAATCATGTAACTAACTCCCAACTGCAGTGATTCCAAGGGTGAAATGCTACTGGTTTACTCCGGTTCGGGAAAACTGGTAGTGATAAAAACTACCGGTTCAGACAAACCGGTAATAAAGAAAAGCTACCGGTTCGTGCGAACCAGCAGTTTAAAAAGCTACCAGTTCGTGCGAACCAGTAGTTAAAAAAGGAACAGTATTTCTGATGATCAGCTGTGCAGCAGGGTTTAGCTTTGCTAGAAAGCAGGAAATCCTGCTTGCTAACAAAGCTAAACTGCGCTGCACAGCTGATTCTCCCCCCCCCCCGCTGTTCTACTTACTTTCCCAAGCCTCCAGGAGTGACCAGCAAACCAGTAGCAAACTGGTTTGGATTTCACCACTGAGTGATTCACTTAACAAATGTCACAAGACAGGTTGTAAAATAGGGCAAAACTCACTTAACAAATGTCTCACTTAGCAACGAAAATTTTGGGGCTCAATTGTGGTCGTAAGTCAAAGACTACTTGTAGACTTCATTCTGCTGGCTTTTATTCTGCTGTGAGGACATCGTTTGCCAGATTTCATTAATCCGATTCCAAAAAGATCCGAGAGGAAATTCTCATCTATTCTTATTTCACACCAACTACAAACCTACGTTTTTCTGCTCCCAGTGCGCCAAACTCATATCTAGAAGGAAAAAAAAGCACTAAGAAATTCTTCTGGATTTGAATTTGCTCTAAGTTTTACTTCCAGCCTCAGTCCAGGCACTCAAAAGTTTGAATTCTGGTGACTCTGAGCAATAGATCATGCTTACATATCAGGTATATCATTAGTCACCTTGTGAGTGTTTTTAATTTTAAAAATTGAATAAATATGTAGCAAATAATATATTTCTTCCGCTTAAGATTAACAATTTAGTTTATGAAAAATATGACTCAATGCGTGGTGCTTTTTAAGAAGCCACAATGAACAATAATAAATGACCAGCTACAATTTTAATATAGGAAAAGGCACAATTATTTCCACAAAGATCCACAAATATACAGGCAAAAAATCCTAGTTGTTAACTAAACAATTGCACTGGAGCAAGGTATCCGTTTAAATTCTTTTATCTTAATACAAATTTTACAAATATTAATGAGACTTTGGTAACCATTTCCTAAAAACAAGCAAAGTGGATTAAGCACTGTTCCCCAGAAACGTCTTAATTCCTGGATAATTATAGGTGTGACCATCAAAAATATTTATTGTTTTCTTTGGAATTTTGTTTTCCTTTTGTCCCTTAAAAGTTTAAGCTGTTGCCATAAACCGGAAAAAGTCCCTTGACGAAACAATGAAATCATACTTTAATTGGTGAATATTCTGTAAATGAGCATAAGCCTTCAAATAAAAACATAGAAAATCAATCTTTTTACTTAATAAATAGCCTGAGCTATCTGAGTTTGGGCCTGACAAATGCCTTTACTAATCAGACGCCATTTTATTTGACTTCATTGAAGATCTTACCAATTATGCCCCTCCTATATTTCAATATTATCAGTATGAAACTGTCAGGGTAAATGTCTAATTGTACTACCACCCTAGGCACCTGGCCCTGCAGGGGTAAATTGACCACACATCCCATAGCCACACCTTACCTTTTAGTCCCTCCTCCTGAGTATAATAGCTCTCACCACGAGGTACTCCAGTTGTTCCAGATGCATACCTGAGAGAGAGAGGTTCAAGGTCAGTGACCTCTGGTACCACAGGGCCTAGGACCCCCTAGGCCTGCAATAAAGGAATTTGATTGAAATACAGAACTTGTCTTTAAGTTATTGGACTAGATCCATCATTAATCAGAAACATCAAAGATGGCCTTAAAATATATGGAAGTTATCGTACACCTCAGTTGATTGCATCAATAACCCCCCAAAATTTTTGTACAAGTTACCACTAAATGATTATTTGGTCAAGATGATAGAATAAGATAAAGGAATAGAATGGAATGGAATGGAATGGAATGGAATGGAATGGAATGGAATGGAATGGAATAGAATAGAATAGAATAGAATAGAATAGAATAGAATAGAATAGAATAGAATAGAATAGAATAGAATAACGGAGTTGGAAAGGAGGTCTTCTAGTCCAACCCCCTGCTTAGGCAGAAAACCCTACACCACTTCAGACAAATGGTTATCCAACATCTTCTTAAAAACTTCCAGTGTTGGAGCATTCACAACTTCAGGAGGCAAGTTGTTCCACTGATTAATTGTTCTAACTGTCAGGAAATTTCTCCTTAGTTCTAAGTTGCTTCTCTCCTTGATTAGTTTCCACCCATTGCTTTTTGTCCTGCCTTCAGGTGCTTTGGAGAATAGCTTGACTCCCTCTTCTTTGTGGCAGCCCTTCAAATATTGGAAGACTGCTATCATGTCTCCCCTAGTCCTTCTGTTCATTAAACTAGACATACCCAGTTCCTGCAACCGTTCTTCATATGTTTTAGCCTCCAGTCCCCTAATCATCATTGAATAGAATATTTGTAGCTCAGAGGGACTTGTCCTGTGGGGTCTCTGGTGTTCTCTGAGCTTGGTTGTTTTCTTGCAAATGTTTCATTACCAAACTAGGTAACATCATCAGTGCTAGTCCTGATGAAGTTATCTAGTTTTGGTAATGAAACATCTGCAAGTAAACAACCAGACTCAGAGAGGTCCTCAAGGTCCTCTCACAATGCCATCAACAAAATGCCCCTTAATTATTGTAGAGTTTTAACAAGCCTATGAAAGACCTGTGTAGAAAGTGGGAAACCAGCAGTAAATCAGCAGCTCTATATTTTGTTTAGACAAGAAAAACAAAATGCACAGGTACAGTATATGTGGTACCTTGCTTGATAGTAGTAACTGTGAGAGGGGTCTTGGAGTCCTAGTGGACAATCATTTAAATATGAGCCAGCATTGTGCAGCACATGCCAAAAAAGCCAACACAGTTCTAGGCTGCATAAACAGAGGGATAGAATCAAGATCACGTGAAGTGTTAATACCACTTTATAAGGCCTTGATAAGGCCACACTTGGAGTACTCCATCCACTTTTGGTCGCCACGATGTAAAAAAAGATGTTGAGACTCTAGAAAGAGTGCAGAGAAGAGCAACAAAGATGATTAGGAGACTGGAGACTAAAACATATGAAGAACGGTTGCAGGAATTGGGTATGTCTAGTTTAATGAAAAGAAGGACTAGGGGAGACATGATAGCAATGTTTCAGTATCTCAGGGGCTGCCACAAAGAAGAAAGAGTCAAGCTATTCTCCAAAGCACCTGAGGGCAGGACAAGAAGCAATGGGTGGAAACTAATCAAGGAGAGAAGCAATTTAGAACTAAGGAGAAATTTCCTGACAGAACAATTAATCAGTGGAACAACTTGCCTGCAGAAGTTGTGAATGCTCCAACACTGGAAGTTTTTAAGAAGATGTTGGATAACCATTTGTCTGAAGTGGTGTAGGGTTTTCTGCCTGAGCAGGGGGTTGGACTAGAAGACCTCCATGGTCCCTTCCCACTATTTTATTCCATCATTCATGATTCCACTCCACAATTTTACAGAGCAGAGCTTCCAAACAAAATAGTTAAGCTTATAGAGCCATTTCTGTAAAACAACATATTGGCACATCCTTTTTCCCCCCTTCTCAAAGTCTGTGATTTATTGTTGTTCTTGGCAGTTGACAGAAAGCATTTCAAATGAAGACAAATTTTTGCAGCACCAAAAATTTGTCCAGACAGATGAATCTACCTAAAGAGAAAAGGCAGATGCATTTCATTTGTACTATTTTCCATTCCTGACAAATTGCCATAAATATAAATATTTGGGGCGGGGGGGGAGAGACAGAGAATTTGACAACAATACCCATATGGATTAAAATGATGACAAGTCTATAGCCAATGAGAATCAAGGAATCTGAGTAGGAACAAGGGAATAAGAAAGCAGCAGGGTGGATAGCAGAAAATGGAAGATGAGTGAAATGGTCATAAATTGAGGACTAACTGTATGCAGAAGGTAGTCGTGAGCCCCCTTACAAAAGCGTGGCATTTCTTAGGGTATTGCCAGCCCAGAGTGAAGCTTTTCTTTCTTCTTTGTCCTATTGACAAAGAAGTTATTTCAAATAAATAAACACTTCATATTCCACGCACGGAATAATGTAGGCAGATGCATAGGCTGGATCTAAATCAGTACATCAGAAGAGAGAGCATTGCACAATGAAGATTTTTTTGCTCAACTGCCAACATAGCACATTGAAAACAACCCCTTTTCGTGTGTCTTGCATCGCTTCATTTAAGAAATCACATAGCAATCGTGACTTACCCTCTCGATAATGCAGAAGAAGATTTAATTATATATTAATTAAGTATAGATTTAATTATGTTTTAAAGTATTTTAATGTTTATATTGTATGTTTTTTAATCCTGGCTGTTCACCGCCCCGAGTCCTTCGGGAGAGGGGCGGTATAAAAATTTAATAAATGAAATGAAATGAAGATTGGGTGTTGCAAAACCGTTTCCTTTACAGCAGGGGTGTCAAACTCGATTTCATTGAGGGCTGCATCAGGGTTGTGTTTGACCTCGGGGGGGGGGCAGGGGAGTGTGGCCAGGGGGCGTGGCCAGCTTGACGTCACTCATGTTAGGGGTGCCTGTGGTGGCCTGAGCGCTCTGCCAGCGAAAACGAGCTCCCGAGCTCCGTTTTCGGCTGCGACAGCTTCTTGCAACCCTCTGCCAAGGAAAACGGAGCAGGAGGCCATTTTCACTGGCAAAGGCACCATGGGTCGGTCCTTTGCTGTTTCCAGGGAAGCCCCGTAGGCCAGATCTAAGCACCCCATGGGTCAGATCCGGCCCCTGAGCCTTGAGTTTGACACCTCTGCTTTACAGGAACATCTAATTATTATTTTCCTTGACCATAGCGGCTTCCAAGTTTTCCAAAACAGTCTATATTTAAAGCAGAAGCATCCAAAGCAAGCCGAAGGATGATGGTATAGAGTTTCCTGCTTGAACAGGGGGTTGGATTAGAAGACCTCCAAGGTCCCCTCCAACTCTGTTATTCTGTTAAATGTTACATACCATCTTGTCTTTTTTAAGCCCCGTATGGATGCTGGTGCCAACATCTCCTTCAAATCTCCCCGTTATTTTCCCAAGTTATCTCCCCCCAAAACTAAATTAATATAGCATACATAAGTTGACCCTCTGTTTTCTTCACCCCACATCATCCTTCTAGTTCATTTCCTTCTAGACCAGGGGTGTCAAACTCAAGGCCCACGGGCCACATCCAGCCTGCGAGGGTGCTTAAATCTGGCCCGCGAGGTCGGCCTGGAAATAGTGAAAGACCAGCCCGCGGTGCCCCGTTTTCAGCCTGGATGGCCTCCTGCAGCACTCTGCCAGCCAAAATGGGGCACGGCCAGTGGTGAAATCCAATTTTTTTTACTACCGGTTCTGTGGGCGTGGCTTGGTGGGCATGGCAGGGGAAGGATACTGCAAAATCTCCATTCCCACCCTGCTCCAGGGGAAGGATACTGCAAAATCCCCATTCCCTCCCCACTCCTGGGGGGAAAGATATTGCAAAATCCCAATTCCCACCCCACTCCAGGGGAAGGTTACTGCAAAATCCCCATTTCCTCCTGATTAGCTGGGACTCAGGAGGCAGAGAATAGATGTGGGCAGGGCCAGCCAGAGGTGGTATTTGCCTGTTCTCCGAATTACTCAAAATTTCCGCTACCAGTTCTCCAGAACCTATCAGAACCTGCTGAATTTCACCTCTGCCCTAAAGAGACATTTATATTTTAGCATTTCTTCCTCCCCTGACCAAAGTAATAGTGGTTGATTCCCCCCCCCTCCTATCAGAGTTCTCATTTTTTTAATTCAAAATTCATGGTTAGAAGTAGAATGATGGGATTGTGGGGAGTTGGGATTGTTTGCCATTTTGTTTCGGTATAACAAACCTTTGACAACACTAAGTAGGAACATCTCAATGAGTTATAAAAGGTATAGAGATCAATGGATTAGCTTCGTTTAATTATTTATATTTTGCCTTTTGACAGAAACATGGCATGGGTGGTTTGAGTGAAGAGAAGCTATAAATAGGAAGGGGGAAAAAAAAACCAAGAAAAACATTTGTGTACAATCTCTGTCTTGCAATCCTACAAATCCATAATTTTTCTTTGTCCTCCGGTACTTAATCACTATTCTGATAAGGGCAATCTTCTTATCTGATTCATTAAATCAAATACACTTTGACTCTATTTATCCAAGATTGAGAGCCAAATGCCGTAACGAATGAACTTATGATCGTTATTAAGTTATCATCACCCGGACACCAATCGCTTTCCTTAGTGGGACTTGCAGCTTTGCATTGAATCTGCTTAAGTATTTGTCAAAATGGATTAATACAAGCAAAGGAAACAAATACAAAAGTAGTCCTTGACTTACGACCACAACTGAGCCTCAGATTTCTACTGCTAAGCGAGACATGTGTTAAGTGAGTTAAGTGAGACGTTTGTTCAGTGAGCTTTGCCCCATTTGACGTCCTTTCTTGCCACCGTTGTTAAGTGAATCACTGCACTCTTTAAATTTGTATCGCGGTTCTTAAGCGAATCTGGCTTCCTCATTGACTTCGCTTGTCCGAAGGTCACAAGAGGTGATCAAATGACCCTGGGACGCTGCAACCATCATAAATATGAGTCAGTGGCCAAGTGTCTTAACTTTGATCACATGGCCATAGAGATACTATAACAGTCGTAAGTGTGAAAAATGGTCATAGGTCACATTTTTCAATGCTGTTGCAACTTTGAACAGTCACTAAATGAACCGTTGTAAATTGAGGGCTACCCAATGGGTCGCAGATTGGTACCAGTCTGCAGTCCAGGGCAGGGGTGGGCTGCTGGGGGTTTGTAGGGGTTCAGGAGAACCTCAAGATAAGATTCTGTGCAGTTCGGAGAACCCCCAAATCCCACTCCTGGCTGGCATTGCCCTGCCCATCCTGCCCCACCCCTCCCAGGAGTCTCCACGTGGCCCATTTTGGATGCAGGTAAATGTAGGGCGTGCGCCCATTTCTGGCCTCCAGAAGGCCTCCGGAACCTGGGGAGGCCGTTTTCACCCTCCAGGAGGCTCAAAGAAAGCCTCCAGAGCCCGGGGAGGGCAAAAACGCCCCCACCCCGCCGTGGTGCAGGAGGCTGATTAGGCCACGCTCACCATGGCCACGCCCACGCCCACCCAGCAACCAGGCAGAAAAACCCTTGCTAAAATTTTTGAAGCCCACCCCTGGTCCAGGGGTTGGAGACCCCTGCCTTTACAATATAATAAAACCATGAATGTAAGGGCCTGGTGGCTCAGCAGACTGATAGCATTGTGATTAACACCAGCTGCCTGCAATTACTGTAAGTTCGAATCTCACCAGGCTCAAGGTTGACTCAGCCTTCCATCCTTTCTAAGGTAGGTAAATTGAGGACCCAGTTTGTGCGGGCAATAAGCTGACTTTGTATAAATATACAAAAGTATGAAGGCTATTGCTTAACGCATTGTAAGCCGCCCTGAGTCTCCGGAGAAGGGCGGCATATAAATCAAATTAAAAAATAAATAAATAAATAAAATAAAATAAAAATGATTAAAATGAATCCACACTTACCGTAATATGAAGAATGATATATATTATAATTACCATATTTTTCGGAGTATAAATTTTTCCCCCTAAAAGGGGGTGAAAATTTAGGTGCATCTTATAGCCCTGCCCACCCACTGGCCCCCACCCTTTGGCCTCTGCCTCCCAGCAGTTTAGTTCCTTGCAGCAAGAAGAAACAGCCTATTTCAGCTTCAGCACAGCCTAATTAGCACAACTTGATTGGATCCGCCTCCCGACTCTCAGCTGTTTTGCGGGGCCTCTGCTGCTTGCTACAAGGAGGTAAATTGCTGGAGCAGATTTTTTTTTCCTTGTGCTAATCAAGCTATGCTGAAAACGAAAATGAAAGTAAAGCAGGCTGTTTGCTGTTTGCTGCAACGAGGCAAAATTGATGGGAGGCAGAGGCAGAGGCAGATTTCTTTTTCTTGTTTTCCTCACCAAAAAAGGTAGGTGCGTCTTATAGTCCAGTGCGTCTTATACTCTGAAAAATACGGTAATACCAACGTAGGAAACAATTTCAGAAATCAGTCTCAATCAGAGCCCCATGGAGCTTGTATGAAGATTAAGCTGTTATTATCCGCAAGAGGTTTTGCAAAGCAGATGGTAATTTGTCTAGGTATTAATAAGCGTAGCGCATCAATCAATCTAAACATTATACTTTTCCAAAGGAAACATGTCATCCTTTTGGAGGGTTTTGAGGACACAATAGGAAGAGAAAGAGGTTTACTCTTATGGGATTATGATATTTGTCCCTCCTCTCTCCGCTCTGAGCTGGTGAAACTAGGCAGGGGAGAGAAATACCGTTTTTCCTTCTCCTTTGAATTTTAATTGTTTCATGGAATCTATTGCAGGTGAATGATGTCGCAAGCCATCCTGGAAATGGAAAAAGAAAATGAGAAGAACTAAAGACTACCTACAAAGGCAGTCATTATAAACTCATGAAAATGGACTGGTCTATGCTTTAACTGTACAGATAGAGGTAGTCCTCGACTTACAAACAGTTCGTTTAGTGATGGTTCGGAGTTACAACGGCACGGAAAAAAAGTGACTCATGATCCAGGGGTGGGTTCTAAAATTTTTTACTACCGGTTCTGTGGCATGGCTTATTTTGTGGGCGTGGCTTGATGAATATGTGACAATTCTTTAGGATTTAGCAGAGGTACTGGTCTACCAGGCTTTTAACTGCTTGCAGAGCTGTACCGGTCTACTCATTTGTTTTTGGAGGCACCGGTCTACTCATTTGTTTTGGAGGCACTGGTCTACTCATTTGTTTTTGGAGGCACCAGTCTACTCATTTGTTTTGGAGGCACCGGTCTACTCATTTGTTTTTGGAGGCACTGGTCTACTCATTTGTTTTGGAGGCACCGGTCTACTCATTTGTTTTTGGAGGCACTGGTCTACTCATTTGTTTTGGAGGCACCGGTCTACTCATTTGTTTTTGGAGGCACCGGTCTACTCATTTGTTTTTGGAGGCACCTGTCTACTCATTTGTTTTTGGAGGCACCAGTCTACTCATTTGTTTTGGAGGCACCGGTCTACTCATTTGTTTTTGGAGGCACCGGTCTACTCATTTGTTTTTGGAGGCACCGGTCTACTCATTTGTTTTGGAGGCACTGGTCTACTCATTTGTTTTTGGAGGCACTGGTCTAGGAGGCATCTGTCTACTCATTTGTTTTTGGAGGCACTGGTCTACTCATTTGTTTTTGGAGGCACCGGTCTACTCATTTGTTTTGGAGGCACTGGTCTACTCATTTGTTTTGGAGGCACCGGTCTACTCATTTGTATTTGGAGGCACCGGTCTACTCATTTGTTTTGGAGGCACCGGTCTACTCATTTGTTTTTGGAGGCACCGGTCTACTCATTTGTTTTTGGAGGCACCTGTCTACTCATTTGTTTTTGGAGGCACCGGTCTACTCATTTGTTTTGGAGGCACCGGTCTACTCATTTGTTTTTGGAGGCACCGGTCTACTCATTTGTTTTTGGAGGCACCGGTCTACTCATTTGTTTTGGAGGCACTGGTCTACTCATTTGTTTTTGGAGGCACTGGTCTAGGAGGCATCTGTCTACTCATTTGTTTTTGGAGGCACTGGTCTACTCATTTGTTTTTGGAGGCACTGGTCTACTCATTTGTTTTTGGAGGCACCGGTCTACTCATTTGTTTTGGAGGCACTGGTCTACTCATTTGTTTTGGAGGCACCGGTCTACTCATTTGTATTTGGAGGCACTGGTCTACTCATTTGTTTTGGAGGCACCGGTCTACTCATTTGTTTTTGGAGGCACCGGTCTACTCATTTGTTTTTGGAGGCACCTGTCTACTCATTTGTTTTTGGAGGCACCGGTCTACTCATTTGTTTTGGAGGCACCGGTCTACTCATTTGTTTTTGGAGGCACCGGTCTACTCATTTGTTTTTGGAGGCACCGGTCTACTCATTTGTTTTGGAGGCACTGGTCTACTCATTTGTTTTTGGAGGCACTGGTCTAGGAGGCATCTGTCTACTCATTTGTTTTTGAAGGCACTGGTCTACTCATTTGTTTTTGGAGGCACCGGTCTACTCATTTGTTTTGGAGGCACTGGTCTACTCATTTGTTTTGGAGGCACCGGTCTACTCATTTGTATTTGGAGGCACTGGTCTACTCATTTGTTTTGGAGGCACTGGTCTACTCATTTGTTTTTGGAGGCACCAGTCTACCACCACACTGCCTTTTACCACTGATCAGCTGTAAGGCGGCCCTTTGAAGCCCCGCGGCAAGAGTTTAAACAGTTTTTTTCCTTCTAGCCAATCAGCTGGGACTCGGGGGGCAGCAATAGATTGGGGGTGGGGCCAAATAAAAGGTAAGAATAACGCAGGGGGGGCGGGGGTGGGGGGGCAGCTCCCGAACAAAGAGAACCGGTTCGGTGACATCATATCGTTACCGCTACTAGCTTGGCCGAACCGGGCCAAACAGGGAGGAACCCACCACTGTCGTGATTGTTTTTCACACTGATGACTTTTGCAGCAGCCTTAGGCTCCATGTGATTTTACATGCGGATGCTTGACAACCGACTCACATTTATGACGGTTGCAGTGTTCCAGAGTCACGTGATTCCATTTTGAGACTTTCTGACAAACAAAGACAATGGGGAACCCAGATTTACTTAACGATCATGTTACTAGCAATAGCAATAGCACTTAGACTTAACATACTGCTTCACAGTGCTTTACAGCCCTGTTTCAGCGGTTTACAGAGTCAGCCTATTGTCCCCAACAATTTGGATTGTTGTGGATTTTGTGTTTGCAATGGGGAAAAAAACTTTTGATTCTGTTTTTGTAAATTAGACAGGCTTATTGTTGTAGAAGTGGTTTGTACATATCACTGTGTAAAAGCAAAAAGTTGTACTTGTAATGTTACCTTTGACTATGCCAAAGAGTCGGAAGTTGGTGCCTTTTTTTCTTTTTCCCCGCTCCCATTACACTATACCCCGTCTTTTTCCCTTCCTCTCTTCTTACTTTTCCATGTTTTTTTCTTTGTATTTTATACTTTGATAAACTAATTAAAAAAAGTTTTAATTGAGGAAAAAATAGTGAGCCCCACCCACACCAGTGGTGGGTTTCAAATTTTTTTACTACCGGTTCTGTGGGTGTGGCTTGGTAGGCATGGCAGGGGAAGGAAACTGTAAAAACTCCATTCCCACCCCACTCCAGGGGAAGGATACTGCAAAATCCCCATTTCTTCCTGATCAGCTGGGACTTGGGAGGCAGAGAATAGATGGGGGCAGGGCCAGTCAGAATTTTTACTACCGGTTCTCTGAACTACTCAAAATTTCTGCTACCGATTCTCCAGAACTGGTCAGAACCTGTTGTGGCCCGCCAGCGGCCTGCACGGATCGTGGCTGATCCCAACGACGAGGAGGCTGGTGTGGTGTTGCGCCAGCAGCCTGCGCAGCCAGCACTCGCGTCGGACAGTGAGGAGGCTGAAGAGGATGTGGTGCCAGAGGCAGAGACTCAGCCAGGGCCTTCAGAACCTCCAGAGGCTCCTTCAAGTGGAGAGAGTGAAGTGGAGGAGCCTCTCCTCAATGCTCGAGCACACAGGGCTGCCAAAAGGCAGGAGTGGCTACTCAGGAGGAGGAGGTCTCCTTGAGAGTAAGGCTTGAGAATAATTGGCCACTCCCTTAGCCTATTTAAGTCACATGCCGTTAGTAAGTTTCTTGCTAGAAACAACTTGTAATTATCATCAGAGCATTTTTGGAAAAGTCTTATCGTATCTTGCTTTCTGGGCTGGTTGCCAACCTTTGCCGGACTTTGGTTTATTCTTGCTACTTAATAAATTTGATAAGGACCGTTGGTGTGTGTCAATATCCTCGGAAATCCGGAGCTGGGGCAGAACAGAACCTGCTGAAACCCACCTCTGACCAACACCCAATATAAACCTACAAAGCAGGGGTGGGTTCTACTTACCTTTACTACTGGTTTGCAGCGGGGCCGCGCGTGCGTGCAAGCAAAGCAAGCACGCACGTGTGCTCTTCTGCGTGAGCGCAGGAGCTTCTGCGTATGCGCAGAAGCGTTTTGATGACATCGGGGTCAGTGAGCGGAGCCTCCCGCCAGTTTTACTACCGGTTCTATAGAACCGGTGCGAACCGGGGGCAACCCACCACTGCTACAAATCATAAAAACATAAAATAAAAAGTATCATGATAAAATCAAAAGAAGGCTCTCGGGAACCACTCCGTCTTGAAAAGCTGCTGAAACATCAACACTGTTGATTCTGACATCCTGACCCACTGTTGGGGGGTAGTAGTTGGAACCCACCACTGATCTACGACCTTTCTTGCCACAGTTGTTAAGTGAATCACTGCAGTTGTTAAGTTAGTCACACGCTTGTTAAGCGAATCTTAACAACCTTGTTAAGTTTGCATCGTTGGTTGATCGAGATGCGAAGAAATTTGTGATGTAGCCCGAGTTAGGTCTGGCTCTGAAATGTGTCGTTGCTGTGATCCATCTTTGGAGGAATGTCAAATTTCTGCTGATTTAGCAATGAAAACCAATCCTGATCATTCCAGCTGAAAGCCCGTTATTAGACCCGCAGATTATGAATAGCTTAATCATGTCTCTCTTTAAATGTAGGTTGGCCGGTCATTGATTGCTTTCAAAAGGATTAAAGAGGGAAAGTAAATGGCGAGGCTAAAGTGGTCTTTTTTTAACCAAAGACTTTCATGGAGAGAGAAGGGGGGAGGGAGGGAGGGAGAGAGAAGGGGGAAGGGAGGGAGGGAGAGAGGCAGAGAGAGAAGGAGGGAGGGAGGGAGAGAGAGGGAGAGAGGGGGAGGGAGGGAGAGAGGCAGAGAGAGAAGGAGGGAGGAAGGGAGAGAATGTATATTCCAAATACAGTTATAATTTTCAGATACAGCATGAAGCTGTGATTTTTGCCCTCAAGGTACTGCATTCCCAAACGATTCAAATTATTTAAAATTATTCTTCCTTCTCTAGTTAAAATTTCTTGTTGTAATCATCCCAGAAGGATCCCAGAAGGAACAGATGTTTGAAATGGGCTTGCATGCAATAGGGAGATGATGGGATAGCATTCCCTGTTTGTTTGAGAATTAATATGGCCGCCTACTCACTTTCAGTGAATTTAGCTGTCTCACAATAAATAAATAAACAAACAAACAAACAAACCCCCTGGCGACAATAAACAATCAAACAAGGCGCTTGATGGACTCCCTAGGCTAATTAGCAAAACCAGGTCTTGTGAAAAAGTGCCAAAATGGAGGCCAGTCTAATCTCCACAGAAATGAGGTTCCAAAGGGAGGGAGCCACCACGGAGAAGGCCCTTCTTCTGAGTCCTGCCAGATGTACCTCCTTAAAAGAGGGAATCCATATAGAATGCCTATTGCCCTCAACAAACTGGGTCCTCATTTTACCAATCTCAGAAGGATGGAAGGCTGAGTCAACCTTGAGCCGGTCAAGATCGAACTGCTGGCAGTCAGTAGAATTAGCTTGCAATACCGCATTCAAACCACTGTGCCACCCTGGCTCTTATTAAGCCAGCCAAGTAAAGGGCCCATGGGTAGACATCTACCACCATGAGTGGTCTCTTCTTGGCTTATCCCACAACAACGTTCTTCTGGCCAGGAGTATGGAATGAGATCAAGCACCATTTTAATTTCCCACAATAGCTCTGAAAGTAGCATGGCATTGAAAAGTCTCAGGTAACTGACACAAATATGGAACTGTCCCAATTTGGAGTTAGGCTGAAGTCCCAACTGCTCAAAAAATTATGGAGAGATTTCTCTGATCCCCTCCCAGACTTCTACCCAACCTTCTCATGCCCAGTGGATTTGCCTATTTTTCTCAGAAAAAAATCCATTTTAAACAAACCAGAAACACTTCCAAATCATTTTTAAGATGGATAACACCCCTCTGAACTTCTGCATTCAAGTAAGGTAAAAGGAACATTAAGCATTTTGTTTTTAAACTGTGATGATGTGCAAATTACAGTAGCACAACATATTAGCTACCACCTTGTAAATCCTTAATTGCTGTACCACCCTCAAAACATTAGTTACGTTGGATGCTTTCAAAGTAAATAAGCTATGATACAGCGCACATTTATTTCAGTTTTCCATTAAGGAGCCCACCCACCTGCACCTACATCTTATGGGGGAGACAAAAATCGTGTTATGCAAGACCAACTCAAAGTATATGTTTAGAAAAGTATTGAGCTTGTATATATTTGAACTTATTGAACTTAGCAACATTTCCATTTTCACTGCAATTCTTCACTTTGCTGTAAACACGATGATCATTTCATGATTCAGCTGTGTGAATCAGCTGAGTTATCTAAGTTGGTTCTTTATAGAACAATTCTTATTTCATCAGGATTGCATTCATTGCTAAGATGTTAAAGGACGTGGAGGCTAAACTCTATGATGAAGGGTTGAAGAAGCTAGGTATGTCTAGCTTATTGAAGAGAAGAATTGTGAGGGGCATGATAACTGTCTTCCTACTACTTCCTCTATTTGAGGGGCTGTCACAGAGATGTCACAGAGGAATGCGGTGGCTCAGTGGCTAAGACGCTGAGCTTGTCGATCAAAAGGTCGGCAGTTCAGTGGTTCAAATCCCTAGTGCCGTGTAACAGGGTGAGCTCCCATTCCTTGTCCCAGCTTCTGCCAACCTAGCAATTCGAAAGCACGTAAAAAATGCAAGTAGAAAAATAGGGACCACCTTTGGTGGGACGGTAACAGCGTTCCGTGCGCCTTTGGCTTTTAGTCATGCCGGCCACATGACCACAGAGATGTCTTCGGACAGCGCTGGCTCTTCGGCTTTGAAACAGAGACGAGCACCGGCCCCTAGAGTCAGGAACGACTAGCACATATGTGCGAGGGGAACCTTTACCTTTGCCTAATAATCTTGGCAACGTTTGGCAACTGGCATGTATTTATGACAGTTGCAGTGGCCTGGGGTCATGTCATCATCTTTTGCAACCTTCTAACGAGCAAAGTCAATGGGGAATCCAGATTCACTTAACAACCATGGTACTAACTTAACAACTGCAGTGTTTCACTTAACAACAGTGTCAAGAAAGGTCATAAAATGGGACAAAACTCATTTAACAAATGTCTCACTTTAGCCACAGAAATTTTAGGCTCAATTGTGATCATAAGTCAAGGACTACCTGTAGTCTGACCATTTTAGTCATCGTCGGAGTCAGCCCAGTTCATTTATTATTTTAGGTGGTTCCAGCACTATAAAATAAGAATCCCTGTTTTAAGCAGGAGTGCAATTCATCCCATCTACATATATTTTAGCTTAGGCCAGGAGTGTCAAACTTGATTTCATTGAGGGCCGCATCAGGGTTGGGTTTGACCTCGGGGAGCCGGAGTGGGCGTGGCCAGAGTGAGCGGGGCCAGCTCAATATCACTCGTGTCAGGGGCGCCTGTGGTGGCTCAAGCGCTGTTGCAGAGAAAAAGGGCTCTCAAGCTCCGTTTTTGGCTGTCATGGCCTCCTGCAACCGTCTGCCAGTGAAAACGGAGCTCGGGAGCACTGCATGCAGCCCGCCAAGCTCCGTTTTCACTGGCAGAGGTACTGGGGGCCAGTCCTTCACAGTTTCCAGGGCAGCCCCATGGGCCAGATCTAAGCACTCCGCAGGCCGGATTTGTCTCCCGGATCTTGAGTTTGACACCCCTGGATTAGTGTCACCGAGTGTCATCCTTCAGCATATTGGCAAAGATTCCAAGCACAGTTCAAGGGACAAAGCATGGACCTTCTGGATGCATTTGGCAATTTTGAACCTTGTAAATACCCATCCAGCACTCAGTTCTGTATAGTTTTAGGAGAAAAAAAAACACTTGGAGAACAGACAAAGCTTGATTTTTTTTTTTTTCTCTGCAGCCACACACTACTTTCACAGCAGAAAACGTGCTGCTGTGATTAATTTGTGGCAGCAGGAGTTATTTCCCAAGAGGTAAATGAGAAGAGGATAAAAAGAGACATGCATAAAGCAGTGAAGTTTAGACCAGCTTATAAATCTAGCTGCCGATATCTTCCCATCGCACCTGCCCACTTCACCCCCCTCCCCCAGGTCTGAAAAGCCACTAAAATGATGCATTGAAGTATTTTGGAAGAAAAACACCGAGTAATTCTATTGCAACATTTTTTATTAAGTTAAAAACTCCATAGGCAACTGAATGCATGGGAACGAACAGGGTTGTTGTTTTTTTACACCTTCGGAAAGTTAGTAGTGAGTAAGTGGCCCACTTTTTAATGCAGCCCCATGTATACATTGCATTAAAGCTGCCCACCATAAAATCCACTTCAATATAAATTTATGTAATGCATACAAACATAATACTTTTGCTCCGTAAATTTAAAACATCCACGGGAATTCCTTTCTTTCGTTTTGCTGTCGATTGCCTCTTTAAATGGGCATTGTTTTAAACTCTGCAGTCTTTCGTTTTCTTCACTGGAGCTTCCCATTGTATTGCTCTCTGTCTTCAAAACCGTTGTGTTATTATTGTGCTTTTTAAATTCTTGTTAAGACCTTTGGCAAGCACTCTTTGGAACTTGGTTTCCTATAGTGCAACTGCTCCAATTTGGATATCCTGAGAGGTATGCCTTTGTCCCACTGAATTTGCTTCCTTCAATTTTTTATTTTTATTTTTTTTACATAATAGACACAAAAATACATAGTGTGACGACTCTATTCCAACTCCTTGAGTAAGTGCTACGGAGGTGAAGGCCTTCTATTGGTACGATGTGCTGGATCAGCCACCTTGAAGTCACAAGCTCCTACACGGTAGGAAAAGACTGGCGGGAAAAAAATCTACATGGGAAACACCTGGTTTTATAATGCTTCGAGTCCCATCAATGACAGCAATTGGGGATATGCCTTTGTACCCAGGGGAAGCATAGCAACAAATATGGATGGTTGCTAGGCAGGCCAGATAAGAGTAGCTGAACGCGATAGTAGGGTTGAATTAAATTACATGCTCTTCAGAGGACAGGAATTCAATGCCTCCCCCCCAATGGCACCGACGTGTAAAATCTGTATCCACTTTGGGAAATACAGTCCTTCCTTTTCTCTCACAAAAGGCACATCATAGACTTTACAAATGTATGTAGTATTCAGTTAACCTTGTCATGGGGGGAGGGGCTACAGATTAGTGCAGGGGTGTCAAACTTGATTTCATTGAGGGGCGCATCAGGGTTGTTTTTGACCTCAGGGGGCCAGGATGGGCGTGGCCAGGGTGGGTATGGCCAGCATGACATCACTAGTGTGTGTGGGGGGGTGCCTGTGGTGGCCTGAGCACTCTGCCAGTGAAAACGGGCTCCTGAGCTCTGTTTTCAGCTGGAACGGCCTCCTGCAACCTTCTGCCAGCAAAAATGGAGCTCGGGGGCTGCACGCGGCCCTCGCAAGCTCTGTTTTCGGCTGGGATGGCCTCCTGCAGCCCTCTGCCAGTGAAAACGGAGCTCGGGAGGGCTGCATATGGTCCTCGTGAGCTCCGTTTTTGCTGGCAGAGGCACTGCAGGCCAATCCTTGGTAGAGCCTTGGTAGTACAGTGGTCTAAAGCATCCTGTTATTAAGACCAGCTGCCTGCAATTACTGCAGGTTCGAATCTCGCCAGGCTCAAGGTTGACTCAGCCTTCCATCCTTTCTAAGGTAGGTAAATTGAGGACCCAGTTGTGGGGGCAATAAGCTGACTTTGTATAAATATACAAAAGGATGAAGGCTATTGCTTAGCGCATTGTAAGCCGCCCTGAGTCTCCGGAGAAGGGCGGCATATAAATCAAATTTAAAAAAAAAATCCTTTCCAGGGCGGCCCCGCAGGCCAGATCTAAGCACCCTGAGGGCCGTATCTGGCCTCCGGGCCTTGAGTTTGACACCCCTGGATTAGTGTCACCGAGTGTCATCTTTCAGCATATTGGCAAAGATTCCAAGCACAGTTCAAGGGACAAAGCATGGACCTTTTGGATGCATTTGGCAATTTTGGACCTTGTAAATGCACCCAGGGCACCGGCAAAACCAAAAGAGGAAGTCTTCTCTGCAATGAAGACAAACAGGTAAAATTATTCTTTTACAACTGTTTACGCCGGGAGCCGATGCAGATGCAATTGTAGCAGTACTTTAAATTTGAAGATACACCTGCTCGGTCAGATATTGGGGTTAAGAATATGGCTCTACACCCACCAACTATTTACTTTCAGCAAACCTAAAATGTACAGTCAAAGCAATGTTTCTCAACCTTGGAAGCTTGAAGATGAGTGGACTTCAACTCCCAGAATTCCTTTCAATTCTAGGAATTGAAGTCCATGCTTCTTCAAGCTGTCAAAGTTGAGAAGTCCCGATTCAGAAGGTGTCAAGAGATACTGAGCAGGTCTTGGCTTGAAAATTGGCGCTCCATCATTTTTACATGAGTAGAGAAGTCAGGCTTGAAAATACTGGCCGCTGGTCACGCTCTCAGCTATAAGCAACACTGTTATAACATTTTTAACTTGTTTCGTGCAAGAAATTTATATACTCCAAAATTATGATGCCCAGTAAAAAGTAACCTCAAGTTCACAGGCTGTTCTGACCTAGGCTTCCTTAGAAAGTATACAGCACAAACCTAGTCCCGACAAACCTCTTTAATTCAAACGGCTATGAATTATTGTCATTCCCAGTCCGAAAAGCTTCTTAAACAGTCTATCAGGGAAGTGTTTACAAACACTCACATTATCTCCCTTGGAATGCTGCCAGAGAACTAATTGCCATACGCAGGGCAAGGCCAAACTTAGCACAGAGTCAAACAGAGGTTTTCCAGAGCTTTTACCGACCAGATGAACTAATTGCTTCCTGCAAAAGCTCATGTCTCGTTCACTTCTCTTTTATGTCTTATGGGAGGGGCCAATCAACTCCAAGCTTTACTCCCAAGTCAACCCTGTTTTCTTAATTGTTCTTGTCATCTGGCAGCTCTGCACATACGCACACTGGGAACAGGCTCACACTATTCTTCTGCCTCACTGATGTCAGACTCCAGAGACTCCAGAGGCAGCAAAGAACTACCAGATGGCCTTGGCCCCCTCTCTGCCTCCGACTCAGAGCCCTCATCCGAGCCCTCCCCAGACTCCAGGACTGACCCACATTCCTTCCCAGCCTCCTCACAGTCCAATTCTGCTGCTAGCTCTGCTGGCCGCTGGTGGGCCACAACACAGGCCAATCAAGAAGAAAAAGTATGTTGAATGTTAGGCTTTTTACTTTAAGGACTGCAGAGTCTGTTAAAACTGCAGAGTGAACATATCTCCCATTGTTTTTCGCAATCCAGAAAAACTAGAGGCTTTGAAAGCATAAATTCAGCAACCAAAGCCAAGGATGATGTGGCAACAATCCTTTCCACAACTATTAGGAAAAAGAATTATGTTGCTTTGCAATCCCTTTCTTCCTCCTCTTCTCCTTGCCTCCGACCAGGTTTTTCAAAGGTGTGATGCATCAGAGAAAGAGGTTCAAGAAGGAATCAAAGACTTTAGCAAAGGAATATAAATCCCAGGTAGGAAAAGGTGAAGTTGTGTGACATATCTTGTATGTTAAATACAGGTAGTCTTTGACTTACGACCACAATTGAGCCCCAAAATTTATGTTGCTACAAGTGAGAAATTTGTTAAGTGAGTTTTACCCCATTTTACAACTTTTCTTGCCATGTTTGTTAAGCAAATCACTGCCCTTGTTAAGTTAGTAACGTGAACGTTGAGTGAATCTTTGACTTCACTTGTCAGAAAGTCACAAATAGTGATCCGTGACCCAGGACACTGCAACCGTCATAAATATGAACCAGTTGTCAAATGTAAATCACATGACCATGGGGATTCTGCAATGGTCGTAAAGTGTGAAAAATGGTCATAGGTCACTTTTTTCAGTGCCGTTGTAACTTCGAACGGTCACTAAATGAACGGTTGTAAGTCGAGGACTACCTGTATACAGATGAACGTAAACACAAAAAGTCTGTATACGGTAATACAGACTCCAAAATGTAAATAAATGCAAAATGCCGAGGAAAATTTCCTATTTTCTGGAATCCATCACAGTATAAAATTGGATGGATCTGCCCTGCTGAATGCTTTGGATTATGAAATTTCATGGCAACAAAGAGAATCAGAAAATAACAGCCCGTGACAATTTCAGGGTATACTATTATGGCCAAAAGCAAACAAAACAGAAGACATATTTTCTGTCTTCTTATTCAGCGCCTTAGCAAATTGAGAGAGAGTTAGCAGTGATGGTATTTAGCCAGTTCTATCCGGTTTGGGCGAATTGGTAGCAGCAGCTGCGGGAGGCTCTGCCCATTTTTGACACTCTGCGCATGCGTGTTCACATTTGTGAACCAGTAGCGAAGGTAAGTGAATACCACCCCTGAGAGTGAGGAAGGTTTAGGAAGAATAGGTCACCCCAAGATATGAACCCCTTAACATGTGAGGTCCAATGGATTTTAATGGAGTCAAACTGTTGGGTTAAGACCAGATTTTGCCATGTTTAGAATATATTCCCTGAAATTTCTAAGTTCAAATCGTGGCTATTTTTAAGCCTAATTGTTTTCAACTGGTTTACTCTGAGATTAAGTCTCAGGTTTACCGCATCTCCATACAATCAAAACTTTTTTCCTTTGAAAAAAAAAACAGATTAAAGCATAAAGGATACATACATACGATTTCCACAGAAAGTGAAATTCTGCGGAGATATCTCATTTGCAACCAAACAGTGCTAACATACAAATATAGTGTTCTATATTAGTTAGAAATAAATAGAAAAATACAGCTTTCTGTGAAACTGTAATATTACTCTTATGTGTGTTGGTGGGGAAATATCTGTGATAATCCACTATTGTGGCTTGACTCTGTTATCAAGACCCAAGCAAGGTACTGAGTCTCCAAAATTTCATCACCCTTGTTCCTTTACATCAGGGGTGTCAAACTTGCGGCCCGTGGGCCAAATGCATCACACGCTGGCCACGCCCACCCCTGGTTTAGCGAAGGGGGGGAAAGTCGCGATACATCACATAACGACCACATGAGGCTGCAAGTTTGACACCACTGCTTTACATCATGTAAAGAATTTGCATGACCAAGACCTAAGTCTGAAGACATATTTCTTTGCAGACTTTAAGAGAAATTACTAATATGATGAACCAAAGGTGCTTTTTCAAGAGGCAACTGGACTTTCTGGTTTTTCTTTGAAGACGTTTCACTTCGCATCCAAGAAACTTCTTCAGCTCTCACTTGATGGTGGGGAATGGAGGGATTTATACTGCTTGTAGACAGCTGATCATTTGCATTTTTTTTGAGAGTCGTTGAGGCCACTTGCAGGCTTATCTGTGTCCTCAGTGTCACCTGAGTAGTACAAATGGGTATGAAGCCTTCTTGGAACTGTTAAAAGGACTGTGTTGTAGGACAAAAAGAACTGCCTATCTTCAGTCTACAACACCGTTCTTTCAACAGTTCCAAGAAAGCTCCACACAATTTGCATTACTCAGGTGACCCTGAGGACATAGATAAACCTCCAAGTGGCCTCAACAACTCTCTATAAGAATGCAAATAACCAGCTGTCTGCAAGGAGTATAAATCCTTCTATTCTCCACCATCCAGTCAGAGCTGAAGAAGCTTCTTGGGTGAGAAGTAAAATGTCTTCAAAGAAAAACAAGAAAGTCAAGTTGCCTCTTGAAAAAAGCATCTTTGGCACACCCATGACCTGGATGACTGAGAAACTCCATAGACACTAATGTGATGAGTTTATCTTGCTCTTCCAAGATAAACCATGGAGATTGTTAATTCAAGGACGTGAGGTCTAATCTCACGGTGGAAAAACGGTAGTGAAGGAACGGGCTTAAGTCCTTGGCCACTTGGGCAGCAGAATCCACCAGAAAGCATTTCTACTTGTGTTTCAAATAGATACATAAAATTCAAAATATAAGAGAGGATTTACACAATACATAGAGAGAGAGAGAGAGAGAGACGATATCCACATTTTTGCATAAATCTTGTTAATCTCTGAAGTTATGCGAAGAGGCTCTCAAAAGACTGATTTAACTTTAAATAAAGAAGTTGGCAGGGATTATTCTCTCAATGTGAGATGTCCAAACAACCAAGAAGTATTCTTTGATTTCTGGTCCCGTTTGCAAAGAAATACGTAGTAGTCCATGATGCTTGAACGGAAGGGAAGAAAAAACTTGAATAAATTGTATCCTCCACAGGAGCAGATTTCAATTGGGGGGGAGGGGGGGAATCTGTCCTCCAATCATTTTCTCTTTCAAAACTTATCCATCTGGAGTCTCTTTGGTTTGCAAACACGCATCTATTATGAAATTCAAGAGGCCCACAATCTTCTGGCATTAATTGGCACCTTTGGCCAAGTGGGAAGTGTTGAAGCAAGTTGCTGAACCACTTGTGGCATTCTCAGAAAGCAAAGTTGTGGGGCAGATAATCTCTTTCACACTCACGTACGTGCCAGCTATGAAACCGACCACACCAAGGGAGGCTATGAAAACGTCTTTGAAGATCACCCATCTGTTTAGCTTCTCCTTGTAAAAGGTGAGGATTTCAATCAACGGAGGCAGGATCAAAGCCAAAGTGCTGCTGCTTACGGCACCAACCAACGAGATCACGATGTCCAGACGGGGGATGGATATCGCTATAGCACCTGGAAAAAGAGAGAGAGAGAGAGAGAATCCAAAAGGGAAAGTTCATTATTGCTTAAAGAACATGGTGTCTTATGACAGCAGCAAGAACACTCTTATGTACAAAAATGGAAGGATATGGCGATAGTGGACGGACAGCTGCAAAAGTTGGTGGAGTTAGCAGAGATGATTCAATGCAGGGGTGGGTTGCTGGGGGTTCGCAGGGTTCGGGAGAACCTCTAGCTAAGATTCTGTGCAGTTCAAAGAACCCGCAAATGAGGACCCAGTTTGTGGGGGCAATAAGCTGACTTTGTATAAATATACAAAAGTATGAAGGCTATTGCTTAACGCACTGTAAGCCGCCCTGAGTCTTCGGAGAAGGGCGGCATATAAATCAAATTAAAAAAAAAAAAAAAAAAATCCCACTCCTGGCTGGCCCCGCCCACCCTGCCCCTCCCTCCCAGGAGTCCTCACGCATCCCGTTTTGGATGAAAGTAAGTGTAGGGGGTGTGCAGAGGCTCATGGAGGGCGAAAAACGGGCCTACCAGAAGTTCAGGAAGGACCTCCAGGGCCAGAGGAGGCTGTTTTCACCCTCCCGGAGGCTCAAAGAAAGCCTCCGGAACCCAGGGAAGGCAAACACACACACACACACCGCAATGGTGCAGGAGGCTGACTAGGCCATGCCCACCGTGGCCACGTCCACCCAGCAACAGGGCAGAGAACCCCTTACTAAAAAAATTTTGAAGCCCACCCCTGGTTCAATGGGCTGCCTTGATTAAAGAAAAGAATTACAGTAATTCTATTTAAAATTAAATGTTTAATTTTATGTTCAATTCTCATTTTATTTCTGTTTGGAAATCACTTTTGGACTCGGTGCTTGAGGTGGGGGGGAAAATGAAACTTTGATTTTGATTTTTGCTAATTAGACAGGTTTATTCTTATAGAAATGGATAGTATATATTATTATGTAAAAGTAAAAAAAAAATGAGGTTGTACGTTTTTGGCTTATTCTACTGCACCAAAAAGAGTCAGAAGTTGATGCTGGGATAGCATAGGGTATCCTGCTTGATCAGGGGTTTGGACTAGAAGACCTCCAAGGTCCCTTCCAACTCTGCTATTCTGTTATTCTTTCCTTTTCCTTTCCCATTTGACGCTATACTTTTTCCTCTTCCCCTTTTCCTTCCCTATTTTCCTATGATTCTCATTTTGCTTTGTATTTTTGTATTTTGATAAACTAATACAAATTTGTAAGAAGGAAGAAATACGAAGCAAAATAGACATCTCTGAATGAGTTTTGACATCCCAGGCTGGAGATGTTTGAAGATCTGAAAAAGAAAAGCCAATTTGGTTTTTAGAGGTGGTCACGCCTCTCCATCCAATAGCTAAAACGAAATTAATCTCTCAAAGGAAAGTGGGACCAGGCTAAATCTTAAATAGCAGAGAAATAAGCAAAGCACCCAAAGGCAAAAATGTTTCATTCAATCTTCCTGGGCCTCTTCATCTTGCTGAGCTGGAAGTTGTAGTTCCATTGCTTTAAAAGTTGAACAACTTTAAAAGTTCTAGAACTAATCCTAATAAGAAAAGGAGTCAAGGCATTACAGGTAGTCCTTAATTTACAACAGTTTGTTTAGTGAGCGTCTGAAGCAGGGGTGGGTTCTACTTACCTTTACTACCGGTTCACAACGGGACCGCGCATGTGCATGCACAGAAGCCCCTTGATGACGTTGGGGTAGGTGGGCGGAGCAACTGTCATAAATATGAGTCAGTTGCCAAGCATCTGAATTTTTGATCATGTGACCACGGGGATGCTGCAACGGTTGTAAGTGTGAAAAACGGTCACAGGTCACTTTTTTCAGTCCTGTTGTAACTTTGAATGGCCACTAAATCAACTGTTATAAGTTGAGGACTATCTGTACACAAAAAAAGAATGCATGAAATAAAGAAATCACTTTTTTTCCCTTCAACATGGAAGGTGGGAAATGGATTGGCATTCATAGAAATTGCATGGAAAGATTTAGGATGTACAGTCCTACACCTTCTGTGAATATAATTTAGTGAAACAGGAATAGGGGGGAAAGTGAGTTTTGATGCAGTTGAAACCCCAAAACATTAAATACTGGGTGAGACGTAAAATTATGTATATAAAAGGTAAAGGAGTTTCTCCAGATTTTATTTCGCTAGTTGTTATTAACTCTTGGGGGTGGTGCTCATCTCTGTTTCAAGGTCATTGAGTCAGCGTTGTCCAAAGACATTTCCGTAGTCATGTGACCAGGAACGCTGTTACCTTCCCACCAAAGTGGTACCTATTTATCTCCTCGCATTTGCATGCTTTCAAACTGCTAGGTTGGCAGGAGCTGGGGCGAGGATGGGAGCTCACCCCATCAAGTGGAGCTCAGGTCTCAAACCTGGGCTGCCGGGTTTCCAGCCGATAAGCCCGGCATTTCAACCGCTGAGTCACCACACCGCCCCCACCCTAGAATTATGCATAGTCATTAAAAATTCTAAATTATTCAATTTGATCACAGTCCTTTTTCAATTCATTCAATCTCATTTAAGTCAGGGGATACTTACTCTTGGGGATCTACTATGCTCATCAAAAATGAGACAAAATGTTAATCAATAGGCCGACACAACAAAAACTTCAAGGACTCGCAATTAAAGGTAACTCCAGTCTACTGAATGCAGCTGAAGCACCTAAACCCCGAGTCTGAAATATGTTTGTATTGCATGGCAAAAATGTAGTTAATGAATATATACAGTATATGGAAAGCTGTAGCACCAGAGAAGGAAACATTTATTTCAATGTAACTTAAGTGGATGTGGTGGGTGGAATCATTAAACATCAGTTTGTGACTATAATAGACTTCCTTCCATTATCCTCAAGCATTTACAATTAAGTTAGAGTAGTCATTAACTATATTAAATTAATATATATATATGAAATGCATGCTGATTATGGAAATAGGAAATTATTTCTTAGGTGATTTATAAGTTCCTGAAATGTAATGACTAAAAATGACCAAAAATGTATCCAGAACCACTTATCTAAAAAGAATAACAAAAACATAATCCACAGTACTGAGAAATTCTCTTTAAATGGAATGCCTTTTGTTCCTATAATGTTAGGGCTGGGAGATTTTCCTTCTGTCGATGCAAATAACTATTGCCATGTCTATCATGGTAGCTCTCCAACCATGATGGAACTATATTTCCTAAAATTCTTGCCCCACATGTGCTGGGAAATCTGGGAGCTATAGTCCCAAGCTTAACAAATAATTTGATGAAAGCTGCTTTGTTTAGGAAATAGATTAAAATATTAGTCTAAAACAGGGGTGTCAAACTCGATTTCATTGAGGGCCACATCAGGGTTGTGTTTGACCTTGGAGGGCCAGGGTGGGTGTGGCTAGGGTGGATGTGAGCTCTCTTGTCAGTGAAAATGGGCTCCCGAGCTCCGTTTTCAGCTGCGACCGCCTCCTGCAACCCTCTGTCAGCAAAAACGGAGCTTGGGAGGGCTGTCCGTGGCCCTCCCAACCTCAGTTTTTGCTGGCAGAGGCCCTGTGGGCCGGTCTTTTGCTGTTTCCAGGGCTACCCCGCGAGCCAGATCTAAGCACCCCGTGGGCCGGATCTGGCCCCTGGACCTTGAGTTTGACACCCCTGGTCTAAAATATGCTACTTTGTTTTCCACTGTGTTTGCGAAAATTCTGATGTTAAAGTTGCTTAACGCATTGTAAGCAGCCCTGAGTCTCCGGAGAAGGGCGGCATATAAATCAAATTTTAAAAAAATAAAATTAAAAAAAAAGTTATGTGTCTAGATCTTCCATGATAAATTTGGTATTTAGACTTTACAGATTCTGTTCCATGAAGAAGCTAAAAAAAAAAAGCGCTAAAATATCTGAATATTCTGCTGGTCTTTAAAGAATCTGGAGCAGTCCAGACTTGCCATCATATTCTCATCCTTTTTCCTTCTTGTTCTGACCTAGGTTCCCTTAAAAAGCATGAAGCAGAGTCTTGGTCCCGACAAAACCCCTTTTATTTACACAACTGTGAATTCCTTTCATTCACAGTCAGCAAGGCTTGGCAAACAGTCTTTCAGAGGAATATGTATCAACACAAACCTTATCTCGGTTGGAAAGCTGCCAGAAAGCTGGGCCTGGTGGCTCAGCAGACTGAAAGCATTGTGATTAACACCAGCTGTCTGCAATTACTGTAAGTTCGAATCTCACCAGGCTCAAGGTTGACTCAGCCTTCCATCCTTTCTAAGGGAGGTAAATTGAGGACCCAGTTTGTGGGGGCAATAAGCTGACTTTGTATAAATATACAAAAAGTATGAAGGCTATTGCTTAACGCATTGTAAGCCGCCCTGAGTCTCCGGAGAAAGGCGGCATATAAATCAAATTTAAAAAAAAAAGATAACTAGTTTCCAAATGCAGGGCAAGACAAAACTTGGCACAGAGTCTGTTATAGTCACAAACATAACTTTCCAATCTTGAACCGACCGACTGAACAAATTGTTTCCTGCAAAAGCCCCCTCCCCGTTCACTCCTCTTTTGTTTCCTGTGGGAGGAGCCAATCACCTCCAAGATGTGGCTTTACTCCCAGGTCGACCCTGCTTTCTTAGTTGTTCTTGTCTTCTGGCAGCTCTGTGCATGCGCACACTGGGAACAGGCTCTAGCTGTTCCTCTGCCTCACTGCTGTCTAGCTCCCCCTCTGCCTCTGACGCAGAGCCCTCGTCCGAGCATTCCCCAGCCCCCAGGACTGGCCCAAGTTCCTCCCTAACCTCTTCACTGTCCGACTCTGCTGCCAGCTCTGCTGGCTGCCGGCGGACCATAACAGTTCTCTTTCCAGGTTCATATCTTCTCACCACTCTTTCTTCTAGCATTCTGCAATCCTTCCTCCTCTCTTTGGCCATCCCAAATTAGGATCCAGCCTTACTCATTCTTTTATTGTCATTATCCAGATCCAGTCATTCTCCATCCATTGATGTTGTGGCTATTAGTCAAGGGTATGGCAAGAAAGATGTTTTACAAAAGATCTCAAAACTTACACAACTAATAAATTTTTAAAGGACTTCAGTTAAGAGCCTTGCAGAAGAGTGTTCTTGGGTGGTATTTCTTGCATACACTCATCTTCCTTGCCAACAATCTACAGTGTGGGAGTGTAGGAATTGGAATTGGAAAGTTGGTAGACCTATAGACTTAGACTCCTAAGAATCTGAATCTCTAAGACAGAATCAAAGATCTTCTTCAGATGGTCATGCCAGATCTGAGCCTAACTTGGAAGGAGTATTCTACTGTTAAAATATCAAAAAGAGAAACGTAACCTTGATTTAATATATTTGTACCATAACTATTGTGTTTCCCCAAAAATAAGACCTCTTTTATATTTTTTTGAACTCTGAAATAAGTGCTCGACCTTATTGCCATGCACTTAAAAGCCCGATTGGGCTTATTATCAGGGGATGTCTTATTTTGGGGGAAACAGGGTAGTTCTCCAGTCAATGGAAGGCACGTATGAATAAGTTATGCTCCCTTTTTTTTTACAACCTTGTAATCCTGTATTTCGGGGTAAAGTTGAGGCGACTGGATGGAGCTGAGCATTTATTGGCCAGTTGCCCTTCCTGACACCATAGGAATAAGCTATACATGGTATGAAAAAAACCATTTCTTTCCTTGGCAAAGAAATCCCTTCTATATAAAACAGCACGAAATGAGCTTGATTATTTTCAGCCAATTTGTTTACATACAGCTGTGGTGTTCTACATCAAACATTCTTTTTTTTAAAAAAGGGGGAGAGAGACAGGGAGGGAGGGAGGGAGGGAGAGAGAGAGAGAGAGAAATATTTAGAGAGTTAAATATAACATTCCAGTACACCCATACTTGTCACTTTATTCTTTATGACTCATATTGTTTATTTTTTTAAGTTGAAAGGACTTGCTGTAACGTCTCCTCTTTATAAACTATATAACTACATACCAGTTCAGTTTTGCTGAAGTCCCAAGCTGACAAGGAGAAATGGTTTAATCTTCCCTCTTCGATATACCTTTTTTTTCCCCCGGAGAATTGAATTGGTAGCTCTGTTCTTCAACTGTAATTTTCTCAAGAGCAACATTAACCTTACACCAGGTTACTGTCACTGAGTACCTCTCCAGTTGTTAAAAAGCATTTGACACAAATAACAGTTGATGTTGCTGATAATGGACCTTGCCATCAATCAGTCCTTTTGGACAATCCAGCGATAAATATATTAATGGCTAGAGAGGTTATAAATTAAAGCTAAAGGGGCAACAGAGGGATGGGGTAAGAGTAGAGAGAAACAGGAAGCTGTTTACAAGAACAGTTTGCGGATGTGGCAATAATCAATTTATTGATAGGCTTCCAAGCAAAGCTGTACTGAGGATGGAGAGGAGGGGGGAATACAGCCAAATGACCATCCATTTAATAAGAAAGTTGAATAAATCTCATAAGCATCTCTTCAATGGCCATCTCCTAATTCGGACATATCTTAATCCCATTCAGCTAGATATCGCTTGGGACTTAACAAAACCTATTTCTATAAATAGAGCACAACCTGGTGATTTCTTGGGCACCTTTCCTTATTACTGCCAATAGGGGTTCCAGCTAATCACGATCTAATTTAATCAATGTAGATTCCAGCACCAGTAATGCAGGTAACTTTGAAGAGCACCATTAGCAGAGGTGGTATTCAGCTGGTTCGGACTGGTTCACCTGAACTGGTAGCGGAAATCACAGGTAGACCCGCCCGCCCGTCCGCCCACCCAGGCTCTATGCCATCCTATTTAGGCATGTTTTTGAGGCCGGGCGCATGCGTGGAAGGCACATGCGCTCACATTTGCCAACCAGTAGGGGAAGTAAGTGAATACCACCCCTGATATTAGGTAGGCAGTGACTATCTTGGGGTATTAATAGAGATCTCATTTAAAGCCACTGACTTACTGACTTGGCTCATGTATTGTACCAAGACATGGTTTAACTATGGTTTTGTTGAATAAGCCCAAAGCAGGGTTTCATACCGTGCTAAACCAGAATCTACAAGCCACGATAATTGAGTTAACCCAGGGGTCTGCAACCATAAGCACTCAAAGAGCCATTTGGACCTGTTTCCCATAGAAAAGAAAACACCGGGAGCCACAAAACCTGGGTGGGCGTGGCCAACTCGATGTCACGCACTTCCACCAGTCACATGACCACCACCCCCAGCCACGCCTACCCAACCAGTCATTAGGGCAGAGAACCAGTTGTTAAAAAACACTGGGAACCACAAAACCCTTTTGACATATTTCTCTCTCCCCTCCCTCCCTCCCTCCCCCCTCTCTCTCCCCCTCTCTCTGTTTCTCTCTATGTCTCTGCCCTGGCCACTTCTCCATCCCCCGCCATCACCCTTACCGTCTCAGGCCAGGCGAGGAGTGACTGGTAGGGGAGGGCGAGAGGCGGGGCCAACCAGTGGTGGGATCGCCCAACAGGGAGCCACAGCAGAGGGCCCAAAGAGCTGCATGTGGCTCAGAGCCGCAGGTTGCTGACCCCTGAGTTAACCTAACCTAGTCAGGCAAAGCCAAATAAGCCATTTTAAGGTTTTGCAGCAATGGATGGACACAGTTGTGTGACTGTTATAAAAAGGTTGCGGGTTTCATGCAATAGATCATGGATATGAAAGGGAAACAATAATAAGAATATAATAAATAATACTAGAATATGATATACTGGTATACTAGATTCTGTAACCATTAGGTTCCTGTAATACATATATGCCTTTGTATTTGTATCACACATATTATGTCTTTATATTTGTATCTCCTGTAACAAACATGTTCTGTTATTAGGCCTCTGTAATGTATCTGGTATTTGTCAAACATATGTCCCTGCCATTTGACCTGAACCCATATCAACCTTCTCCCTGTATTTCCCTGTGCCATCCAAGAGCATGGTACATATCTCCAAGGGATAATTTACACCTCAGCCCTAATTTATGTTTGATCTGGATAAACTCCTGTCCTGCAAAACCAGGGGGCCAAATGGCCAATTGAGTAAACAAAGGAATGCTCAAGGATGACTAATTGGGAAGTTTCTATTCCCCCTTGCAGGGCAACAAGGAATACACAAACCTAAATTAGGAGGCCAGAATTGGGTACTAAGCTGACGTCTCTGAGGGTATAAAAGGACGCCATACCTTCCCCAAGGTGCGGCTATCTCCTCGCATGCATTGTATCTGTATGTTCTGGATATAGTCCCACCCAGTATTTTGGTTTTGGCCATAAATAAAATCTGTTTTTTTTGCAATGCTTCTCTCTTTGGCATTCTGGTGACTCAAGTATATTTTGGGACCTTACAGATGAGTGTCCAACTTTGGCAACTTTTAAGACTTGTGGACTTCAACTCTCAGAATCCACTAGTCAGCATGGATGGCTGGGGAATTCTGGGCATTGGAGTCCACAAGTCTTAAAGTTGCCAAGGTTGCACATCCCTGCTATAGATAATGAAGCATTCAAAAGTCATTTCAAGTAAAAGCTGATATATCTGAAACAAACTTCATGCCTATATAATTCCCCTAAGCCACAAGTGGAATCAACCATATGATTTATCAAAGGAGATGGACCAAGAAGAGTTTTGCAGGCTGACTTCATGTTGTCTAAAATTCAGTGCCTATGAAGTTCTGCTAACTTTCTCGCGTAAACATTTCCCATGGTTCAGCTAAGGTTTTTCTATGCAAGCATCTAAGCAACAAAATCAAGACAAGGTTTAATTTCCTCCAGCAGCAATATATAATTAAAAGAAGACACAAGGAAGAATTATCTGAGAAGGCGTTGCAGAGACAGCAATACGATGCTTCCTGAACAGTTAAAACGTTGAAAATATTTACACAGATTACAAGTGACAAACCCAAAAGGGGAAAGAGAAACTTTTTACAATGCCCACCAAAGAAATAATAGGAACGATAATAGCAAAGAAAAAAAGAAGAAGTCTGGAATTTGAAATTACCAAGCAAATTTACACAGCAGAAAATAAAGTATGCAATTACCGGTATATTAAAATTTTCTGCGTCTTCCCCCAGCAAGAACGACTAAAATAAGAAAGAAAGAAACTGAAGTGGGTTTAAAAGTAGATCCAAAAGACAAATAATTAAATGATACTTAATCCAAGGACACATAAGAAACGTCTTCTTCAAACTGAGGTTCACAGTGATCCCTTCGTCTTCAGTAGTCTGCAAACTAATCGTAAAGATTTCTTCCCTATTTTCGCTTCTGTTCTACAGCCATTGTGGTTTTTAGTTTCAGCAATGAAAGGAGAATCATCATACTTAGTGAATAGCCAGATGAGCAGACTTAACAGAACAGAATAACAGAGTTGGGAGGGATCCCTTGGAGGTCCTCTAGTCCAACCCCCTGCTCAAACAGGAAAGCCTATGCCATTTCAGACAAAAGAGTGTCCATTCCCTTCTTAAAAGCTTCCAGTGTTGGAGTACTCACAATTTCTGGAGGCAAGTTGTTCCACTGATTAATTATTCTAACTGTCAGGAAATTTCTCCTTAGTTCTAGGTTGCTTCTTTCCTTGATTAGTTTCCACCCATTGCTTCCTGTCCTGCCCTCAGGTGCTTTGGAGAATAGCTTGACTCCCTCTTCTTTCTGGCAGCCCCTGAGATATTGGAACACTGCTATCATGTCACCTCTAGTCTTTCTTTTCATTAAATTGGACATACCCAATTGCAAGCATTCTTCATAAATTTTAGCCTCCCCTAATCATCTTTGTTGCTCTTCTCTCCACTCTTTCTAGAGTCTCAACATCTTTTTTTTTTTATATCGTAATGACCAAAACTGGATGCAATATTCCAAGTGTGGGGTCTTACCAAGGCATTATATAATGATATTAACACTTTGTGTGATCTTGATTCCATACCTCTGTTAATGCAGCCTGGGCCTGCATTGGCTTTTTTGGCAGCTGCAGCACACTGCTGACTCCTATTTAAGTGATTGTCCACGAGGACTCCTTGTTAACAGGTTCATCTCTAAACCAGTGGTGAAATCCAATTTTTTTTATTACCAGTTCTGTGGGTGGCTTGGTAGGTGTGGTGTGGTGTGGTGGGCGTGGAGTGGTGGGCGTGGCAGGGGAAGGATACTGCAAAATCTCCATTCCCTCGCCACTCCTGGGGGAAAGATATCGCAAAATGTCCATTCCCACCCACTCTGGGGCTAGCCAGAGGTGGCATTTGCCAGTTCTCTGAACTATTCAAAATTTTCGCTACCGGTTCTCCAAACTGCTCAAAATTTCCGCTATTTATTTATTTATTTATTTATTTATCATATTTCTATGCCGCCCACTCTCCAAGGACTCTGGGCGGCTTACAACAATTGACAGTATACTAAATAGCATATTGCCCCCAACAATCTGGGTCCTCATTTTACCCACCTCGGAAAGATGGAAGGCTGAGTAACCTTGAGCCGGTGAGATTTGATCCGTTGATCTGCTGAACTAGCAGTCAGCTGAAGTAGCTGCAGTACAGCACTCTAACCACTGCGCCACCTCGGCTCTTAGAACCGCTACCGGTTCTCCAGAACCTGTCAGTACCTGCTGGATTTCACCCCTGCTCTAAACCCAAGTTAACAAATTGTTTACTGTCTTCATATAACAGATTGTGTCTCAGCAATATCCACAACAAGAATAGAGTACTGTTGCACCTTCCTTTCGCAGCTTCACCCCTCTTGAATGTGGATTGTGATATGCAGCAATAGTAACTATGCACAAAGCTTCTGTAGAAAGCCCATAATAGCTCAACAAAACATTATTAGAGCTGAACAGGATATCCTAATTTATAAAACCACTCTGAAGACAAAGGCTGGGTTTTCTGGGTGACTCGGCTAATCACACACTCTCCAATCAACTTCACAGGATTGCTCTTCCAGGAAGGACAAAAGAAAGATATATCCTCATGTGAGCTGATTTTTTAAAAAAGGAACGAATAGCAATAGCACTTAGACTTATATACCACTTTACAGTGCTTTACAGCCCTCTCTAAGTGGTTTACAGAGTCAGCCTATTGCCCCCAACAATCTGGGTCCTCATTTTACCCATCTCGGAAGGATGGAAAGCTGAGTCAACCTGGAGCCTGGTAAGAATCGAACTGCCAAATTGCAGGCAGCTGGCAGTCAGCAGAAGTAGCCTGCAGTACTGCATTCTAACCACTGCGCCACCTCGGCTCATCAATATCAATCTAATGGGAGCATGATGGCTCAGTGGTTAAGAAGCTTACCCAAGTTGCAAGAGATGCAAACTATTTTATAGTAGTTTCCTCTTTCCTTAGATGACCCTTATGCAATAAAATTTGTCTACACTGGTTTCAACCTTTAAAAAGAAATCTCACAAACTTCTTTTAACATGACATATTTAGGTTTGGGTTTTAGAATGAGAGCTAGTTGTGAAACCTTTGCCTCCCACCCACCCCCACCCCCCAATTTTGATCTGCAAAACACCCATTCGTTTAAACACCCGTTTACATGGTTCTCCTGTTTTTTAATTAACTTCTGACTATGCTTCAGAATGTGAAAATGAAAGCAAGGGAAAGGGACATGTGAATACATGTGCATTTACTTGCATGTTGATGTTGCTTATGGATAGAATTCCTACACTGTCCAACTCTGGAACACTTTGGGGTAGTTTCAGAAGTTATAAACACACTTAATGGAATGGAATAGGGGTAGGGATGGGGTAGGGGAATAGAATAGAATAGAATAGAATAGAATAGAATAGAATAGAATAGAATAGAATAGAATAGAATAGAATAGAATAGAATAGAATTTTCATTCTTTTAGAGGGTTGTTGAGGCCACCTGGAGGTTTAGAGTCACCTGAGTAGTGCAAATGGATGTGGAACCTTCTTGGAATTGTTGAAAGGACTATGTTGTAGGACAGAAAGGTCTATCTTCAGTCTATAACACAGTCCTTTCAATAGTTCCAAGAAGGCTCAGGTGACCCTGGGGACACAGATAAACCTCCAGGTGGCCTCAACGACTCCCGAAAAGAATGCAAATGACCAGCTGTTTGCAAGGAGTATAAATCCTTCTGTTCCCCACCATCCGGTCAGAGCTGAAGAAGCTTCTTGGATGAGAAGCGAAACATATTCAAAGAAAAACCAGAAAGTCCAGTTGCCACTTGGAAAAAAAAGCACCTTTGGGACAAACTTTAATGAATCTTGCTCAAGAAGCCCAAGTTCACATGGCTGATTTGTTAGGTGTATTCACACATACAGAGAAAGGGGAAAGACTTGAGCTCTAAAATTACCATATATACTCGAGTATAAGCCGACCCGAATATAAGCAGAGGCACCTAATTTTACCACAAAAAACCTGGGAAAACTCGAGTATAAGCCCAGGGTGGGAAATGCAGCAGCTACTGGTAAATTTCAAAATAAAAATAGATACCAATAAAATTACATTAATTGAGGCATCAGTAGGTTAAATGTTTTTGGCTATGACAACTACTTTCAAAATTGTTACTGGATATTTCCCGTTACATGAAACTGCTAAAAGGCTTTTGCAGTCATATAATGCAACAAAACATTTTTTAATGGTAAAAGTAAACTGACATATGAAGCTACTTCTAAATAACTATGTAAGAGAGGAATAAATCTTTTTCTGAAAATTACTGGCGCAAAATTAGAGCTGTAATGTGTGGTAATATTATTTATAGTAGAATTTTGGTGGAGGAAATAGAGTTGAGAACTACATGAAAGGAACACGATAGTGATAAAGTCACTGTATATGAGTTGGGTAGCTACAGTATATAAATTTGTTTAATAAATACAATGGGAAAGGTCTTTGGGGATTCCAGAATATACATAGCACTAATTGGATTTTTGATCTCCCTTTTATTTTGAGACATAATAGACTAGTTTTACACTATAACTAAATTACACACGAGAATGTAGTATATATACCAAAAATAATTCAATAACAATTTAATCTGATACACTGGGTTAAGTGATGTAGGGCTTGATCTAATTTCAGGCAAGTTCAAGCCTCTGTTAAGAGATACCTGCATTTGCTCTCTCTCTCCCTTCCTTTTTCTTTTTTTTTTTTTCTCTTTCTTTCTTTGTCTCTTTCTTTCTTCTCTCTCTCTCTCTCTCTTTCTTTCTCCCTCCCTTTCTCCTTTCTCCCTTTCTGTGAAGAACCCCAGAAGGTCTTTGGTAGGAGGAAGAAAAGCCCTAAACAGTGAGGATTTCTTTGTTTCTTTCTCCCTTGAAGCCCCCCCCCCCAGCCTGTTTTTGCTTCCAGAGGGCTGCAGGGAGTCTTGCTAGGCACCCCCCCCCCCATGCCCCATTTTGGCCTTAGCAAGCCTCCCTGCAGTCCCTGGGAGCCAAAACAGGGCGTGGAGGGGGCGCTACACCCCCCCGCCCCATTTTGGCCTTAGCAAGCCTCCCTGCAGCCCCTGGAAGCCAAAACGGATTGCAGGAAAAAAGGCATTTTTTTCCTCACCCGAGTATAAGCCAGCTTTTTTCAGCATAAAAAATGTGGTGAAAAAATCAACTTATACTCGAGTATATACGGTAGTAGATTTTTTTTTTGTTTTGCACATCACACCTGGGGAAAAAAACAACCCCATATTAACCCTTTGTACTTACAGGTTGAGCAGACCAGAAGCATTCGCACAAACATTTCAGAGATCAACTTCAGCTTCTGCTGCACTCTGGTTGCTACAATAGGAACAATGATCTCCGCTGGAACGTAGAACTGAATCGAATAGGTCACAAAAATCCCAAAGGAATAAAGGATCTTGACCATTTGGTACAGCCTGTGAATAATTGAACAAAACCTATGAATTACGAAGACAGTCTGCTACGAAGAAAAGGAACCGCTGCAAATTGTATTTTGTGAACTGTCAAATAATTTGCTCCTTCAGTTCACCATAGTCCTCGACGTACGACCACAATTGAGCCCAAACTTTATTTTGGAAAGTGAGAAATTTGTTAAGTGAGTTTTGCCCCATTTTACGACCTTTCTTGCCAGAGTTGTTAACTGAATCACTGCACTTGTTAAGTGTCAGGGTTACGACGGATGCCCTACTTAAATCATGAGCCTCGAGTCAGTCATATTCGCCAATGGAGCAATTTCACGGGTTGTAGAGATCACTCCTCTCCGGCCACTGTGGGTAACCCTGGGAGACAGCCTTGAGACAGAAATGTCTGGAATGTGTTTTCGTTTTTGGCTGTTGTGCTGCTTTGCCGTTTTCCCATCCCCCTTGCCTATGGCAACTCGAGAGCAGGCCAGGGATGCTTTGCGAGTTGACATTAAGTTAGTGGCACAGTTGTTAAGTGAATCTGGCTTCCCCACTGACTTTGCTTGTCGGAAGGCCGCACAAGGGGATTACATGACCCCTGGGACACTGCAACCGTCATAAATTTGAAAATGTTCCCAAGCATCTGATTTTGGATCATGTAACCCTGGAGATGCTGCAACAATCGTAAGTATGAAAAATGGTCATAAGTCACTTTTTGACACCGGGACACAGCAACGGTCATAAGTAAGAACCCTGGGACACAGCATATGACCCTAGGACACAGCAACGGTCGTAAGTAAGGACCCTAGGACACAGCAATGGTCATAAATATGAACCAGTTGCCAAGCATCTGATGTTTGATCACATGACCATGGGGACCATGCTACAAAGGTTGTAACCATGAAAAATGGTCACACTTTTTTCAGTGTCGTTGTAACTTTGAATGGTCACTAAGTGAACTGTTGTAAGCCAAGGACTACCTGTACACAAAGGCAAAAATGTGTCTTGTTCTGGGTTTATGCCAAACACTTTGTGGATTGGAATTCTCTCCTCTCCTCTCCTCCTCCCCTCCTCTCTTCCTCTTCTCTTCTCCTCCCCTCTTCTCTCCTCTCCTCTCCTCTTCCTCTTCTCTCCTCTCATCTTCCTCCTCCCCTCCCCTCTTCTCTCCTCTCATCTTCCTCTTCTCTCTTCTCGTCTTCCTCCTCCCCTCCCCTCTTCTCTCCTCCCCTCTTCCTCTCCTCTCCTCTCGTCTTCCTCCTCCCTTCCCCTCCCCTCCCATCTTCTCTTCTCTTCTCACATCATCTCATCTCATCTTATCTTATCGTGCCTTACTTTACCTTACCTTATCCTACCTTATCCCACCCCACTCTACCCTACCCTACTATAACTTATCATAATGTATATGGGCACGCAGCCAACTCACAGTGACTCCAGGTGGCTTATAGAAATAAAACCTCAAATACAACACCCAATAACCCCACACACACACACAAACACCCCTGGTGGCAACAATCAGACGAACAACTTGAAGTGCTCCGTATCACCCTGTGGTCACCAGCCCTGCTGACAAAGCCAAGTCTTCAGGGCCTGTCGAAATAATATCACGGTGGAGGCTAATCCTATCTCCCCAGGAATTATGTTCCATGGGGAGAGAAGGCCTTTCTTCTTGGTCCCATCCCATGGACCTCCTTCATGGAGGAGACCCGTAACATATCCTGCCTCCCCGCTCTAATGGGCTGATAGATGTTACTGGGAATACTCACACCGATTATGGAAAATACTCTGTAATTACAAGGATGCTAAAAGAATCAAGTCTTAACATGCTTTGACTGACCATTGATCTTGTGGCAGGTTGAGAGTAATGCTGGCTTTGATTTCGTCCCCAAAGCGTACGTATCCCAGGGTGGCTAATGAAATATACAAGGCCATCACAATTCCCATGCCAACGTTGAGTGCCACTGGGAAGCGGTCAACTTCTTTCATCCTATTCTGGATGGGGAGCACCTGAAAAAGAGAGGATGCAGATATATAAGACGAGGATAAAACATTTTAATTTATTTATTGATTAAATTTATATGCTGCCTGTCTTGCTACTGAAATGCTCAAAGAGGAGTTTCACGTCTGAATAGTTCCGTCCTAAAAGTTTCCCAAATAATTAAAATCAGCTTTTTTTCCCCACTCAACAGCTGCACACATTGGAAAAAATTACAACCATAATACAACCTGAGTGTATGAGAATTATGTAAGCGACTTCCAAAGTAGAGGGGTACAATGGCTCAGTGGTTAAAGATGCTGAGCTTATCAGAGGGAAAGCTGACAGCCCAGGTTTGAACCCTGAGCATCGTGCGATGGGGTGAGCTTCCGTTCCTTGCCACAGCTCCTGCCCATCTGGCAGTTTGAAAGGATGCAAATGTGAATAGATTAATAGATACCACTTCAGTGGGAAGGTAAAAATGTTCCGTATGCCTTTTTTGGAGTATAAGATGCTCCAGAGTATAAGACGCACATTAGTTTTTGGGGAGGAAAACAAGAAAAAAAAATCTGCCTCTGCCTACCAGCATCCATCGGTATTCATCTGGCTAGCGTCCTTGCAGCAAACAGCAAACAGCCTGGTTAGCTTCAGCACGTTATCGCAGCCTGATTTAGCATGAACAGCTGATTGGTGGTTGGATCGGCCTCCCGGAATAGCACCAATCAGCTGTTCCAGGCTGCGGGGATTGCCAGAGTCCATCGCCACCTCCATACGTTGCGTTTTTAGCCTCCGTGCATTGCGTTTTTGGCCTTCGCATACTCCATTTTAGACCCGTTCCAGGCTGCGGGGATCGCCACAGCACATTGCCACCTCTGCGTGTCGTGTTTTTGGCCTCCGCGCATCTCATTTTCGGCCTCCACACGCCCCATTTTTGGCCTCCGCACGTCTCATTTTCGGCCGATTCCAGGCAGTGGGGATCGCTGCCGCCACCACTGATCCCCGCCTGGAACCGGCTGAAAATGCGATGCAAGGAGGCCAAAGACGGGGGATGCAGAGGCCAGAAACGGAACACGCAGAGGTGGCAATTGATAGCGATGTGCTGTGGTGATCCCTGCAATCTGGAATGTGTCTAAAATGGGGCATGTGGAGGCCAAAAACGGAACACATGGAGGCTGAAAATGGCCAGCGGGTGGGGGCCGGCGGGTGGGCAGGGCTTCAGCAACATTCAGTGTATAAAACACACCACAATTTTCACCCACTTTTAGGGGGGCAGTGCATCTTATACTCCGAAAAGTACGGTAGCCATTCTGGCTACATGACCATGGAAGCATCTTCAGACAATGCTGGCTCCCTTAGCCAAGAAACAGAGATGAGCACCACACCAAGGACTCCGGACATGACTGGACAGGAAAATCTTTACCTTTTACCTTTATTTCCAAAGTATCCTAGACCTCCGAGCCAACTGACTACAGTGTCAGTGCTATATTGAGGGCTTGGAGCTACAGATTAATAGCAATTGATTAACCCCCCACAGCCAAAGAGATTATGAAAAATGAAGACAGCCAGCTTTCAACAAAGTCAATGGGGGAGGCCAGATTTGCATGATTCATTTAATAACTGCAGTGATTCACTTAACAACTATGGGAAAAAAGATTGTAAAATGGGGCAAAATTCTGTTTTGTTTGGCAAAGGAAAACTTGCGGTCAGTTGTGGTCGTAAGTGGAGAACTACTGTGTTTTTCCGAAAATAAGACTCTGTCTTATATTTTTTTGAACCCTAAAATAAGTGCTTGGCCTTATTGCCATGCGCTCAAAAGCCCAATTGGGCTTATTATCAGGGGATGTCTTATTTTGGAGGAAACAGGGTACCTAAATGATGACACTGAAAAGATGCCAGGGTTATCCCTAAACCTGCCTAAAAAGGCTGTCCAAAACCTCTATACAGGATTAAGACAGTTTCTTGAAGGCAAATTTTAAATTCAGACTAGCACTTTCTCTAAACGGGGTCCAAACCCTAGGAAGAAAACCCACCAAATAAGCAAACGCTTTAGTTTTAAGAACCGAACGTATTAAATTATATTAATTTTTGGAGAGCCGCAGTGTGAAATTGCACTGTTACAGCCAATTCCCGCATGTCATTGTACCAGCTGAACAATTCTGAGCCTCTTCAAACGCGAGAACAATCTCACGTAAGCATCAGCTCGTCAATGGTCAATGGCTCCCAATGAATTTGTGCTGAAGGAAAAACACCAGCCTCCGTGAATAAAACCGCCATTCCATAATTTCCCGCAGACTCGGTACTTGCTAAGCCTAAAGGAGTTCTGAAGAAAAAAAAGGTTTGATGGGATTTGAGAAGAACCTTGAGGGAGATGACAGAGGACAACAAAGAGGAGCTGCAGAGAAAGCACTTGCTGGATTATCAATCCTGTATAAATAAATTTCCCCACTTTCTATGCTGTAGGATAGAAGGCTGAGTTAACCTTGATGGGATCGAACTCCAGGCTGTGGGCAGAGTTTGCCTGCAATACCGCAGTTTAAAACCACTGTGCCAGCAGGTCTCATAATGTTACTCCAGGAGGTGTATTAAGAGTTTTAAAAATATATACACATAGGGACACAAAAGACAACTGTTTATCGCATGCGCTAGTTGTCTTTGTCCATTTTGTAGGCCAAAGTTCAGCTATGAAATGGCCTCCAGCCATTACAACGTCACCCACTTGTTCAAGAAACAATAGGAATATGGCCCAAATAGGAAAGGGAAAAAAATGTTGTAAAGTCAACCTAAAAGGCCACAAAGCTGAAAATCCACCTCTTTGAGTAAGGACCAAGTCAAAGTCTCTCTGGTGCTTTTTTCAAGAGGCAACTGGACTTTCTGGTTTTTCTTTGAAGACGTTTCACTTCTCATCCAAGAAGTTTCTCCAGCTCTGACTGGATGGATGGGAATGGAAGGATTTATATTCCTTGCAGACAGCTGGTCATTTGCATTATTTTAGAGAGTTGTTGAGGCCACCTGGAGGTTTATCTGTGTCGTCAGGATCACCTGAGTAGTGCAAATGGGTGTGGAATCTTCTTGGAACTGTTGAAAGGACTGCGTTGTAAGACAGAAAGGACTGTCTATCTTCAGTCTACAACACAGTCCTTTCAATAATTCCAAGAAGGCTCAGGTGACCCTGAGGATGCAGATAAACCTGCAGGTGGCCTCAACAACTCCCTAAAAGGATGCAAAAATGACCAGCTGTCTGCAAGGGGTATAAATCCTTCCGTTTACCCACCATCCAGTCAGAGGTTAAGAGGCTTCTTGGATGAGAAGTGAAACGATGCCCTTGATGTGATGTCTCGCTGCCTGAAGGCCGTGCGGGTCTGGATGGGGAGAAATAGGCTCAGACTCTACCCCTCCAAGACCGAGTTGCTGTGGTTCCCGGCGTCCCAATATAGTCAGCTGGTGCCATCGCTGACTATTGGGGGTGAGTCTTTACCCCCCACAGAGAGGGCTCGCAATCTGGGTGTCCTCCTGGACACACGGCTGTCTTTAGAAGATGACGGCCGTGGCCAGGGGGGCTTTTTATCAGGTTTGCCTGATTCGCCAGTTGCAGCCCTTTCTGGACCGGGACGCCTTGCGCACGGTCACTCACGCCCTTGTCAGCTCCCAGCTGGACTATTGTAATACTCTCTACATGGGGCTCCCCTTGAAGAGCACTCGGAGGCTCCAACTGGTCCAGAATGCGGCCGTGCGGGTGGTTATGGGCACAACTCGTTGTGCCCACGTGACACCCCTCCTGCGCGAGCTGCACTGGCTCCCAGTGGTCTTCCGGGTGCAATTCAAGGTGTTGGTTACCACCTTTAAAGCACTCCATGGCATTGGACCTGGATACCTTCGAGACCATCTTCTGCCACCAGTAGCCTCCCACCAGCCAGTCCGTTCCTACAGAGAGGGTCTCCTCAGGGTGCCATCAGCCAAGTTATGTCGGCTGGCGACACCCAGGGGGAGGGCCTTCTCTGTGGGAGCCCCAGCCCTGTGGAATGAACTGCCCCAAGAAATTTGTAAGATCTCTGATCTCCGTGTATTTCGCTGTGCCCTCAAAACCTTGTTGTTCCGCCAGGCCAGGCTATCAATGTAAAGATTTTAATTGGTTTTAAATTGGTTTTAAATATGGGATTTTAAATTTGGGGTTTTATAATTGAGCCTATTATTTAATAATTTTAATAATTTTTAAATGTTGTCTGTCTTTGTGCTTTTAATCAGGCTGTACACCACCCTGAGTCCTTCGGGAGAAGGGCAGTATAGTAAGTAAGTAAGTAAGTAAGTAAGTAAGTAAGTAAGTAAGTAAGTAAGTAAGTAAGTAAATAAATAAATAAATAAATAAATAAATAAATAAATAAATAAATAAATAAATAAGTCTTCAAAGAAAAACCAGAAAGTCCAGTTGCCTCTTGAAAAAAAAAATACATTTGGGACAACCATGACCTGGATGACTGAGAATCTCCATAAACAAAGTCAAAGTTTACAGATCCAACTTGCCCTTCCATATGTTCCTGTGTTCCTGAAGCAAAATTTGCAGTCGCTGCTGCATAAACCGGGTTGTATGTCCCAAGCTAAAGTCGAAGAAAAAAGTGTTGCCTATGATTTATACGCAAAAACACAACTTCTCTTTATTTCATCAATTTGCTTCCGCAAATATTTACGGTTGCTCAAATAAACTCAATTTACAGTAATGAAATTAAAAATAAACGCAATCAAGCTAACCATGAAACTTCTAACATATAAATAGCGGCAATTTTTGCAATGATTGGATCATCATCTACTGCTTAAGACAGTCCATGATGATTTTGACTCTTGGCTGCAAGTTGCAGAGATTTCTATCCGCTCATTCTCACAAAACATGTCAAAAAAAACCCTAGAGCTTTAATCTTATTGCTGCGGCTACCATCTCAAACTTTTTTTCATCATTTTTCATGAATGCCCCTGGAGAGTGCAAGGCGTGACATTCTGTTCTCTCTCTCACACACACACAACCTTTGTGCACAACACACCCACTTCAACTTTTTTCCACCCTTCACGCATGACATAAGAGACATGGCTTCCCAATCACTTTCCTCAGGATACCCCTAAAAGTGGGAATCACATATTTATAGCATGTACACTTGTTTCCCCGAAAATAAGACCTAACCGGAAAATGAGTCCCAGCATGATTTTTCAGGATGCTCATAATATAAGCCCTACCCCCAAAATAAGCCCCAGTTAAGATTGTCAACCAGATGGGTGCATTTAGTACCGTATTTTCCCCAAAATAAGACCTAACCAGAAAATAAGCCCTAATGTGTCTTTTGGAGCAAAAATTAATATAAGACCCGGTCTTATTTTCGGGGAAACACTGTACTTTTATTGCAGAGTACAGCAATAAAGGGAAAAGAAAAACATGTTTGAATTTGAGAGGACTTCAGCAAGTTCTTAACCCCAATGTAAATACTCACCACTCCTATTCCTTCAAATGCAAAAATAGCTGTGCCAAAGAAAAGGGGGTACTTGTTCCAACCAGTCACCATGATCAGTTTTCGAGGTTCAGATAAACCCTGGGAAGAGAAATCAAAGAGTGGTGATCTGTAGCTAAACCAATTCAGTTTCAAGAGCAGGAGGTTTTTTTTCCCCCAAAGAAGCCAAGTTAGGCCACCTAATGCCTACCGACATGACCAAAATCATATCCAATGAAGGATATTCTTCATTCATTATAAACTTCCTGATGAGTGGTGTGGTGGCTTAGAGGTGGAGCCCTCGCCTCACAATCAGGAGATTGTGAGTTCGATCCTAGGTAGAGGCAGATATTTCTCTCTCTGGGCACGTTGAGAATATATCTGCTGAATATAACTCCGCACTGGTGACAGGAAGGACATCCAGCCAGTAAACACTCAGCTCCGTTCAGGTGCCCAGACTCCACCCCACAAGGGATTACGTTGTCATTAAAAGGAGATGATTATAAACTTCCTGACAGTGAGGACGATTAATCAGTGGAATGGTTTGCCTCCAGAAGTTGTGGGTGCTTCATCACTGGAGGTTTTAAGAGACTGGAGAAGTCACTTGTCTGAAGTGATCGAGTCTCCTGTTTGAGCAGGGGGTTGGACTAGAAGACCTCCAAGGTCCCTTCCAGCTCTATTCTGATTGATTGATTGGTTGATTGATATTAGTAGCATATCTCATTTTTTACAATTATCAAAAGTGATATTCTATGCAATCATCAGTGGGTAGAATGAGATATGATCAAGCCTATCTCAATTCCTCATGATTTCGAATGAGATATGATCAAGCCTATCTCAATTCCTCATGATTTCAAGGTCAGAGTCAAGTTGTTTTCTTTGGGGGGAAAATTCTGCTCTTGCGGCCACTAAATCAGAAAGACTCAAATCAGTTTCCTTTAAAAATTCCATACAGGTAGTCCTCGACTTACAACAGTTCCTTTAGTGACTGTTCAAAGTTACAACAGCACTGATCAAAGTGACTTATGACCGCTTTTCACACCTACAACCATTGCAATATCCCCATGGTCATATGATCAAAACTCAAATGCTTGGGAGAAGACTCACATTTGTAACCGGAGCAGTGTCTCAGGGTCATGTGATTCCCCTTTTTGCAACCTTCTGACAATCAAAGTCAATGGGAAAGCCAGATTCACTTAACAACGGGGTTACTAATTTAACAACTGCAGTGATTCATTGAACAACCGTAATTCACTTAACAGACGTCTCACTTAGCAACATAAATTTTGGGCTCAATTGTGGTCGTAAATCGAGGACTACCTATACGGGAGTTGTTTATCCTTGTTTTCTTCTCCAGTGAGATAGTTTCAACCACCCTTGGAGCTTGCGTGAAGGTACAGAAACACAGGGCCAAATTCACATTAGAAAGGATCAGGGCAGAACTGAACCAAATGTGACACTGAAAAACGAAACAGGGGAGAAATACTTCCGACTCACTCCAGGAGTTCGATTCTGACCAGCTCAAGGTTGACTCAGCCTTCCATCCTTCCGAGGTGGGTAAAATGAGAACCCAGATTGTTGGGGGCAATAAGCTGACTCTGTAAACCGCTTAGAGTGGGCTGTAAAGCACTGTGAAGCGGTATATAAAGGGGTATATCAGGGGGTTTTCAATTCAATTGTATAGAATGTGAAGGATGTGTGTTTTTGCTGTATTTTTTATGTATAATGCACACTGAAGATGGCAATTAATTGCGTTGTATGCGGTGCAATGACATTAAAGCAGGGGTGAAATGCTCCCGGTTCGGACCGGATCGCCCGATCCGGTAGTGATGGCGGCGGGTGGTTCAGAGAACCAGTAGCAAAAATCCCTGTGCGTCCCTCACCCCATGCCCAGCTGAGCCGCACGATCATCAGAGGCATTTTTTTTTACTTTTAAAAGCATTTTTTCTACAACCTCTTCCGACGAAAAAATTCTTTTAAAAGTTAAAAAAAAAAGCCTCTGATGAACACGCGGCTCAGCTGGGATCGTCAGAGGCTTTTCAAAGCATTTTTTTCTGCAACCTCTTGGCCGAAGAAGTGGTAAAAAAAATGCTTTGAAAAGTCTCTGACGATCCCAGCTGAGTTGCTTGATCGGCAGAGAAGTATTTTTTAAAAAGCCTCTCTGACGATCCCAGCTGAGTTGCCTGATTGGCAGAGGCTTTTCAAAGCATTAGAAAAAATGCTTTGAAAAGTTTTAAAAAAAAAAATTGGCCACGCCCACCCAGTCACATTACCCCCCCACCAAGCCACGCCCACAGAACTAGTAGTAACAAATTTTACATTTCACCCCTGCATTAAAGTAAAGTAAAGTAAAGTAAACCAAACCAAACCAAACCAACTAAAGTAAACTAAAGTAAACTAAAGTAAACTAAACTAAACTGTAAAGCACTGTGAAGCGGTATATAAGTCTAAGCGCTATTGCTACTCACCTCTATAACATAATGATAAATAATGATCAAGCTGACAGCCATGGCTAAATTTGCCAGGAATGAGAACACAGACAGATGCTTAAGATCTCGAATGAAAACCAAGAGGATTACAAATGGAAGGAAACACAGCATGTATAATCTCAAATCGATGGTCCTTCTGTCTGAGGGGCCGGCGATTCCTGTGGTATTCGTAGCATACGATTTCATTTGAGCGTATCCTTCACAAACCTGCCGTAAATTAAGCAAAGAGAAAGAGAAGAGAGAGAGATTAGCACATCTAGCATTGTGAGCATTACAGGAAGTCTTTGTTTTACGACTGACTCGCTTAACTTAAGTGATGACAGTGTAAAAAAAAATTAGTTTTGCGGTCATGCTTACATTTATCATTGTCTCACCACTGATGTGCTTCACAACTGGCTTGCAGCAAGCGGAATTCATAGAATTAATTAACGCTCTCACAGAGAGGGGCTCCTCAGGGTGCCGTCGGCCAAACAGTGTCGGCTGGCGGCCCCCAGGGGGAGAGCCTTCTCTGTGGGGGCACCTGTTATCTGGAATGAGCTCCCCCTGGAGATACGGAGGATCCCGGATTTACGCACCTTCCGCCACGCCCTCAAGACCTTTTTATTCCAACAGGCTGGCCTGGCCTAACTTTCCCTTTTAAATGGTATATGAGTAATTTTAAATCTGTTTTTAAATATGGGGATGTTTTAATTCGTCTCAGGCCAAATTGTTTAATACATTTTTATACTGTTTTAAATTTTATAATCTGTGTGTTTTATCTTTTTGGCTGTTCACCGCCCTGAGTCCTTCAGGAGTAGGGCGGTATATAAATTTAATAAAATAAAATAAAAAAATGAAATAATACTTAGTTGGGTAACCTTTAGCATGAGTTACAGTCTTACAACGTCTTCCCATGGAGTGAACCAAGTCTTTTAGTTCTGCAGCTGTTATCATGTGAAACCAAGATTGAATGATGGCTTCTATTAACTGGGTTTTATTGCTGGGTCGCTTCTGACTAACAAGTTTCTTGAGTCGGTTCCATAGATTTTCCAGATTGGGTTAAGGTTTGAGCTATTCCCAGGCCATTCCAGCAGTGGAATATGATTATCTTGAAATACCAAAAAAAAGTGGTGTTATTAGCCATCAAACCTCAAAAATACACTTTTCCCAAAAGGTTTCCACAATTTTGGCCACTACTGTGCAACCAGCCTACAAACTCCTCAGAATCCAAATCAACCACGCAGCCAACCAGAGACAGCAGCGACCCTCAACCAATCCACGCAAACCCCCACATCCGGTTCACCTCCCCAATGACCCTGATCTGATGTAATCTCCTTATCACAAGACCCTTGACAAATCCCATCACAAGACTCACTGATGGCTCACATCTGACCCATCACAAGACCCCCACTCAACACACCCACACCTGAAGCCCTTATAAACAGAAGAACACTGACATCTAAACTCGGCTGAAGACATCTCCTAAACTTGGCTGTCAACTTGCAAAGCATCCCTGGCCTGCTCTCGAATTGCCATAGGCAGGGTGGGGGGGAACTGACGGAGCAGCACAGCAGCCACAACCAGAAGCACATTCCACGCATACCTTTCTCAAGGCTGTATCCCAGGTTACCTGCAGCAGCCAGAGGGGCGTAATCTCTACAGCCCACGAAATTGCTCCATTGGAGAATGTGATTTAGGACACACCCTGGGAGGAGTGGTGAAACAGGGTCATAATTGGGCCGTAAATTACGTGGGGCAGAGCTGGCTTCACTTGGGTACCTGCCGACATGTTGCTCTTAATAAATAACTGGATTTCTTTTGAAGCTTGGCTCGAGGGTCATGGTTTAATTAGGGCATCTGTCGGAATCCTGACAGTTACAAAGCCTGGTAACAAAACATTCAGAAATCAACCCACAAGCTGGGAGAACAAACCTTCACTCTCAGACAGGAGTTTCAGTAGTATTTCGATTCTCCCATAATAAGATTCAAGATTCACACAGGAAGAACTATGAACACTGTAAACTGTCTTACATTTCTTTTTTTAAAAAGGGTTTGGCTTCGAATTGCAATTTCCTTTAAGAGCTCTCTCCAATCTTAAAAATAAAAAAATAAAATAAAAAAAGGATGATACCAGCCTATAGGAACAGAGATGACTGCTAGGAATAAGACATCTAATTCAAAGTCTCCTGCAGTTTTGTCCAATGTTAATCACTCCACCCAAAAGAAAAAAGAAAAAAAAAAGAAAACATTTTAGACCTTTAAATCTATTCTCTATTAAACCACAGGGATAATAGGGTTGCTCCACGGGGTCTCCCTAATAATTACCTGAAGTAATTTGAACAACTATTTGAGCGTGGGAAATATTTTATTGCATAAACATCTGGTATCATTTGGCAGGCGCTATATGCTATTAAGGCTCTTTGGGATCCCACTGTTTTTCATTACAATGAAATAGTAAACATTATTAGCCAGGATTTTGCATTATTAGACCTAACAGAAGGTCAGGGTAAAAGCCAACATACCAGCAAGGAGACCCTTATTTTTTTTATTTTGTTTTCTTTTGTTTTGTTTTGTTTTGTTTTGTTTTGTTTTGTTTTGTTTTCTTTCTTTTCTTTTCTTTTCTCTTTTTTCTTTTCTTTTCTTTTCTTCTTTTGTTTTGTTTTGTTTTGTTGTTTTATTATTTTATTTTATTTTATTTTATTATTTTATTTTATTATTTTATATTATTTATTTATTTATTATTTTATTTATTTAGAAAATTTATATTGCCGCCTACTCACACATGGCGACTCAAAGCGTCTTACAAGGACATAAACACACAATATAAAAGAAATAAAAAGAAAAATGATTTAAAAACCCTGTTCCAAAGTTTCAATGGTCACGCCTCTTCTGTGGTCACATGACCGCACTCTAGGCACTTTTGGTGACACAGCCACATTTATGACCATTTGCAGTGTCCCATGGTTCATTTGACTGCATTTTGTCACGGTTTTGCCAAAAAGCGGCCCTTAACGTCTGGTTGTGAAACCACCATTGCCCATTGCAAATCATGGATTCGTTTCAGAACTGTAGCATCCGTTTTGCAACTAAAGTGGTCGCATTACGAATACTGCGTTCACTTAACAATGACCACAAACGAGGTCATAAAAACAACCATCATGACCGACTAGCCATCATGGAAGGCTCTATTATTGTTATTCATATCAAGGATTACCTGTAACCAGGAGTGGGTTTCTGGGGGTTCGCAGGGGTTTGGGAGAACCTCTAGCTAAGATTCTGTGCAGTTCGGAGAATCCCCAAATCCCACTCCTGGCTGGCCCTGCCCACCCCTCCCCTCCCCTCCCAGGAGTCCCCACACGGCCCATTTTGGATGCAGGTAAGTGCAGGGCGCGTGCGGAGGCTCAGGGAGGGCGAAAAATTAGGCTGCTGGAAGTTCGGGAAGGCCGGAAACGGGCCTGTTTCTAGCCTCCAGAAGGCCTCCAGAGCCTGGGGAGGCCATTTTTGCCCTCCGAGAGGTTCGAGGAAAGCCTCCAGAGCCCAGGGAGGGCAAAAACGCAACACCCCCCGCCACGGTGCAGGAGGACACCTAGGCCACAGCCACCATGGCCATGCCCACCCAGCAACCGGGCAGAGAACCTCTTGCTAAAATTTTTGAAGCCCACCCCTGCCTGTAACCATGGTGACATATTTTCTTGGGGCAAAAAAAACCAACCTGACGAAAGGACAAATCCAGAAGAGCTTCATAAAGATTAAAACGAATTGCTTATCTTGGCTTTATACAAAGACAAAACTCAAAAGCAAAACCAAGAAAAACATTATAAAAATGCATATTTTAATTAAAAAATATCTAAAAACATGAAAAACTATGACGTTATCAGAAGCATGTATTAACAAAGATTACTGCATCGGACTAATTAGTAACACCATTTGTATGGTAAAAGTTAAATGACCATAATAAAGAGATAAAAGTTTTGTTTTAAAAAATAAAGGATCTACAGTCACTGTGGCTATAACACTCCAGACTATCTACTTTTTTCACCAAATAACAGTAACAGAGTTGGAAAGGAGCTGGGAGGTCATCTAGTCCAACTCCCTGCTCACACAGGAAATCTGTACTAGGGATTCGAACCGCCAAACTGCCTACCTTTCTGATCGACAAGCTCAGCATCTTAGCCACTGAGCCACGTAGTCAGGATAAGTAGATTTTTTTATATTAAAAAAATTAATCTCTTGGTGCACAATTTCATTATGACAGGCCGGTAACTCAGGAAAAGAAGAATTGTAATGGGGGGGGGGTTGAAGTTTCCCCCAAGATTTGAACGGGCCCCACCCTACTGATGTTTCAAAGATGTTTTAATGCTTTATAACCATTTTCAAATTGCCCAGAATTACTGAGAGTTAGATGGCTTATTCATTTAGTAAATAGTAATTTGTCCCACTTTATGACTTTTTTTTTGCCACATTTGTTAAGTGAATCACTGCAGTTGTTAAATTAGTAACACGGTTGTTAAGTGAATCTGGCTTCCCCATTGACTTTGCTTGTCAGAAGATCGCAAAAGGGGAATCACACGACTCCGGGACACTGCAACAACCGTCATAAATATGAACCAGTTGTCAAATATCTGAATGTAAGTCTATGTGACCCTGGGGATGCTGCAATGGTCATAAGTGTGAAGACTGTCATTGTCATAAGTCACATTTTTTCACTGCTATTGTAACTTTGAACGGTCACTAAATGAACTGTTGCAGGTCGAGAATTATCTCTAATGTGTCCAAAGTAGGAGAATTTGAGCCTAGTCGACTGGCGACACCCAGGGGGAGAGCCTCCTCTGTGGGGGCACCAGCCCTCTGGAATGAGCTGCCCCTAGAGCTCCGTCTTAGCCCCGACCTACGTACTTTTCGCCGCGCCCTTAAGACCCTCCTGTTCCAGCAAGCCGGACTGGCCTAATATGAATTTTATTGTGGGTGTATGTGTGTTTTAAATTTGCGGGCCAATTTTATATATTGATTTTAATTTGGTTTTAAATATTATAAATTTATGTATTTTAATATGGCTGTACTGAGTCCTGAGTCCTGAGTCCCTGAGTCCTTCGGGAGAAGGGCGGTATAGAAATCTAATAAACTTGAAACTTGAAACTAGTCACTTGTGTCTCGCGTGAAAACTTTGAATCAATTTGTTTGATGATCCACTGGCTTGTTTCCCTGACTATCCCACAGTTCTCTCAGGATTTTTCTCCAACATCAAAATTCAAAAGCATCAATACTCTCTTCTCCCACTTCTTCAAAATCCACAAAGGAGATTTTATCCCTTACTGTAGTGTTGCTTTGATTAAGGGAGGGCACCATTTCAAAATTGCATTCGGTACTTGAAGGTGTGCAAATTATCATCTTTAAATGTTTTAATTGCTTTATCCTGCAGCATGCATAGATCTCTTAGATCAGAGGTTTTATCGCTACCAAAGAACAGCGCTATTGCCGTTTGTCTTCCTACATATGCAGATGCTTTACCAGTGGTGAAATCCAAATTTTTTTACTACCGCTTCTGTAGGCGTGGCTTGGTGGACGTGGTGTGGCTTGGTGGGCGTGGCAGGGGAAGGATACGGCAAAATCTCCATTCCCACCCCACTCCAGGGGAAGCATACTGCAAAATCCCCATTCCCTCTCCAGTCCTAGGGGAAGGATATTGCAAAATCTTCATTCCTACCTCACTCTGGGGCCGGCCAGAGGTGGTATTTGCCGGTTCTCCGCTACCAGGTTCTCCAGAACCTGTCAGAACCTGCTGGATTTCACCCCTGTGCTTTACTCCAGGGGTGTCAAACTCAAGGCCCATGGGGTGCTTAGATCTGGGCCGCAGAGCCGCCCTGGAAACAGTAAAAGGACCGGCCTGCAATGCCTCTACCAGCAAAAACAGAGCTCGGGAGGCCCATGCACGGCCCACCCGGGCTCCATTTTTTTTTTTTAATTTGATTTATATGCCGCCCTTCTCCGGAGACTCAGGGCGGCTTACAATGCGCTAAGCAATAGCCTTCATTCTTTTGTATATTTATACAAAGTCAGCTTATTGCCCCCACAACTGGATCCTCAATTTACCTACCTTAGAAAGGATGGAAGGCTGAGTCAACCTTGAGCCTGGCGAGATTCGAACCTGCAGTAATTGCAGGCAGCTGGTTTTAATAACAGGGTGCTTTAGACCACTGTACTCCCAAGGCTCTTACCAAGGCACATTTTCGGCTGTGACGGCCTCCTGCAAGCTCCATTTTTGCTGGCGGAGCACTCAGCCACCACAGGCGCCCCCGACACAAGTGACTTCAAGCTGGCCACCCCTACCCTGGCCACGCCCACCCGGGCCTGTGAGGTCAAGCCAGTGGTGGGTTGCCCCCGGTTCGGACCGGTTTGCAAGAACCGGTAATAAAACTGGCGGGAGGCCCCGCCCACTGCCCCGGATGTTGTCATCAGCAATCTGCGCATGCAGATCCCGTTACGAACCGGTAGTAAAGGTAAGTAGAACCCACCCCAGGGTCAAACACAACCCTGAAGGGGCTCTCAATGAAATTGAGTTTGATACCCCTGCTTTATGCTACTTTATCACTTTTTTTTTTTTTTACTAGCATGTTAAAATAGGACTCAAGATAAGAAGAGTAAAAGAATCAAACCGGAGGCATTCATAGAAAAACTGACCATCTCTCAGTTAGGATCAGGCCAACCATAGAGACTGGAACCCACCAGGAAAGAAAACCAAGACAAGTTTTTATGAATCTTCAAATACAATTAAAACAAGAATATAGCTTAGTGCAATGTGTGATCCAGGCCACATGGACCAGGGGTGAAATCCAAAATTTTTCCCTACCGGTTCTGTGGGCATGATTTGGTGGGCATGGCAGGGGAAGGATACTGCAAAATCTCCATTCCCACCCCACTCCAGGAGAAGGATACTGCAAAATCTCCATTCCCTCCCCTCCTGGGGGAAGGATATTGCAAAATCTTCATTCCCACCCCTCTCTGGGGCCAGCCAGAGGTGATATTTGCCGGTTCTCCGAACTGCTCAAAATTTCCGCTACCGGTTCTCCAGAACCTGCTGGATTTCACCCCTGACATGGACGATGCTAATCTAACCAGTTTACTGTTTTATTTGTGTGTTATGTGTGAACAAAGTAAACCTGCTTTTCTCAGCTTGTCACCCTCCAGGAAAACATAAATCTGGAAACTGCTGCAGCAAGATACGTGAAGGGAACATGACAAAATCACGAAGGAGTGCCAAACAGCACAAAAGGATCACTGCAAAGAACGCAAGCTTTCTTGGTTCTGAGTAACAGCTACGAATGTTAATATAAAAGAGATTGATCATGATCAATAATTGGTTATCCCGACTAATTTTCTTACATACCGGTACATGTGATTTTTTGCAGGGTGAAGATGCCGTTTTAACAAGAAAATAGAATTACAACCAGCAGCTGAAAGAATTGGGCTCCCCCTACTGTTGAAAATGAGTATCTAGATCAGGTCCCCAATCCCATTTAGATTTTTAGCGAAGCAAGTGGGAAATTCTCATGTTTTGATGCAGTTCCAGTTTTGATGCAGCCACATTCAATTTTTATTTGTTTGCAAAATTCAGTTTGGGTATTTATGTATATGATTTAGAGGCCATGTGACTTTCAATGATTCTAGCCAGCTTATATTCATGTTAATTTATGTTTACGTTTATTTATTCGTATTTCACCTTTATTATTGTTTAGAAATAACTCAACGCATCGAACATAGATAGATACAGATTAACAGAGTTGGAAGGGACCTTGTAGGTCATCTAGTCCAACCCCCCACCCAAACAGACCCTATACCGTTTCTGACAAATGGCAGTCCAATCTCTTCTTGAAAGCTTCCACTGATGAAGCTCCAACTTCTGAAGGCAACTTCTGTTCCATTGGTTGATGGCTCTCACTGTCAGAACATTTCTCCTTATTTCTAGGTTGAATCTCTCCTTCTTCAGTTTCCATCCATTATTCCTTGTCTGGCCTTCAGGTGCTTTGCAAAATAGCTTGACCCCTCTCCTCTCTGTGGCAGCCCCTCAAATATTGGAGCACTGCTATTATGCCTCCCCTGGTCCTTCTCTTCACTAGAAATATCCAACACAGCTTTACAAATGAAAGCCAGCAACCACTACCCTGTATCATAAAAATGTAGAGTTGGAGGGACTACAAGTATCATCTAATCCAGAGTTTTTCAATCTTGGCAACCTATTGTGGCTAGGGGGATTCTGGGAGTTGAAGTCCATGCATCTTAAAGTTGCAAGACCGAAAATCACTGATCTAGTACAACACTCTGCAGTGCACAGGAAACCAGTTATACAATCCAGGAGAGATGGCTGTTCAGACTCTACTAAAATACTCCAACAGATCAAGAACCCACAAACTCCATAAACTGAGCATCCCCCAGAAATTGTTAAGACGACAACTTCATAGCTGGCCATTGCACCTCAATCAACAACTAAAAAGCCACACACAGCCAGGCACCATATAAATACCACACAGAGAATAACCCAAAGCACACAGTCTGCTAGAGAGAAGTTCCCTGAGGATGGGCTCCAGCACGAATCTCAAAACGTGGAAGGCTAAACCTCTGGTCCCAGTGACCAACCTAGATTGGATCTTGCAACATTATTGGGACATGTATATTTGCCTTTTTTATTATTATTATTTTATTTTATTTTGATTTATATGCCGCCCTTCTCCGGAGACTTAGTCTCCAGTCCCCTAATCATCCTGGTTGCTCTTCTCTGCACTTTTTCTAGAGTCTCAAATCTTTTTTATAGTGTGGTGACCAAAACTGGATGCAGTACTCTAGGTGTGGTCTTACTAAGGCTTTATAGAGTGGTATTAGTACCTCATTTCATCTTGATTGCATCCCTCTGCATTGTTGTTGTTGTTAGTTGCAAAGTCATGTCCGACCCATCGCGAGGCCATGGACAACATTCCTCCAGGTCTTCCTGTCCTCTGCCATCCTCTGGAGTCCATTTAAGCTCACACCTACTGCTTCAGTGACTCCATCCAGCCATCTCGTTCTCTGTCGTCCTCTTCTTCTTTTGCCCTCAACCTTCCCAGCATTAGGCTCTTCTCCAGAGAGTTCAACCTTCCTTCTCGTTAGGTGGCCAAAGTATTTGAGTTTCATCTTCAGGATCTGGCCTTCTAAAGAGCAGTCAGGGTTGATCTCCTCTAGGAATGACGGGTTTGATCTCCTTGCAGCCCAAGGGACTCTCAATAGTCTTCTCCAGCATCATAGTTCAAAGGCCTCAATTCTTTGGCGCTCCTGTATTTCTGACTTACTCCAAAAGTTCCAGCTATTTCACCTTCACGGCTTACAAAGCGTTAAGCAATAGCCTTCATACTTTTGTATATTTTATACAAAGTCAGCTTATTGCCCTCACAAACCGGGCCTTCATGTCCCTATAAAGTCTTTCCTTATATTTAAACACAATCTAAGCAGCTGCAGCCTGCATTCATTATTTCTGGGCCCAGCTTCTGTAGCCATAAAGTTCTTGGCTGTCTCATCCAGAGCTTCTCTTTATCTACCTAAGCACAACTATCACATCTGCCCAGAGCTCATTTTCAAATTAAACATTCCAAAATTCTTCCAGTAGGTCCTCGTAGGTTATGTCCTCAAGTCACTGAATTGTTTTTGTTACCTCTTCTGAACTTCCTCAGTCAGTGTCCTTCTGGAAATGGGATGCCCAGAAATAAACATACAGTATACCACAGAAGTGAGTACACTTCCTCACATTTTGTAAATATTTTAAGTGTAACTTTTCATGTGATAACACTGAAGAAATGACACTTGTGTACAATGTAAAGTAGTGACTATACAGCTTGTATAACAGTCTAAATGTGCTGTCCCCTCAAAATTTGGACATTATCACATAGGGGTGTACTCACTTTTGTTGCCACCAGTTTAGACATTAAACTAAATGTGTGTTGCGTTATTTTGAGGGGACAGCACGTTTACACTGTTATACAAGCTGTATACTCATTACTTTACATTGTAGCCAACTGTCATTTCTTCAGTGTTGTCACATGGAAAGATATACTGAAATATTTACAAAATGTGAGGGGGTGTACTCACTTCTGTGATATACTGTAAATATGGTTGAATTAAGAGAACCAATTAACCAAGATGATTAGAGGACTGGAGGCTAAAACATATAAAGAACGATTGCTGGAATCGGGTATGTCTAGTTTGATGAAAAGAAGGACTAGGGGTGACATGATAGCAGTCTTCCAATATTTTAAGGAGCTGCCACAAAGAAGAGGGAGTCAAGCTTATTCTCCAAAGCACCTGAAGGCAGGACAAGAAGCAGTGGGTGGAAACTAATCAAGGAGAGAAGCAATCTAGAACTAAGGAGAAATTTCCTGACAGTTAGAACAATTAATCAGTGGAACAACTTGCCTCCAGAAGTTGTGAATGGTCCAACACTGGAAGTTTTTAAGAAACATTTGCATCACCATTTGTCTGAAGCAGGGGATTGGACTAGAAGACCTCCAAGGTCCCTTCCAACTATGCTAACTAAGGGAACGAATTAGAACCATGATGCATCTTTTAGAAATTTGAGCTACTCCTTTCTAGGAAAGCAAGAAGCTTTTGAAGAGCAGTCAAGGACATTTAGAGGAGAATGCAGTATGAAGAAAAACCACAGATGAGATGAACAGGGGGCAAGAACGTAACACACATCCAAACAACATTTGTTGCACTTACTTGTTTCATATTTTCAGCTAAGAATACAAAATAAACGCTACAAAAGCCCAACTGGGTAACCACAAGGAAGAAGTCAACGACATATCTAGGAAACATAATGAGAGGAAAAATAAGTTTTTAAGTTAGTTGTGTGGCCTTGGCAATGTAGTAAAACAACGATCATGAAAATACATCAAATGCCTCAGAAGAAGGGGGCACACTGAAAAGATAATTCTGTGAAACAGTGCTTACTAATTTGTTTTAATGGCATCTACTGGTTTATATCTCCAGTGGATCCGTTAATACTCCTTTTTAGATGGCCTCGTTTCACCCTGCCTTGGATTAGCAGACTCATCCAGGGTATTCTAACCAAATTGTATTTTGAAGGCATAATTTTAATTGGCATTTTGATTTTCCACTGCTAATGACACTGGACTGTTTTCAGAACATTTCTAGCCTGTTTATTCCTTTATGTAAAACGAATGCAATTGCTTTTTTTTCTCAGATTATCCTACTAGATGAAAAAAAGAGGAATGTGGGAGTACATAATTGTATTTTCCAATTATATGCTCTTCAAAGACTACAAATTACAAATTAACAGAATTGGAGGGGACCTTTAAGGTCATCTAGTCCAACCCCCCACCCAAGGAGGAAACCCTACCAAAAACCATTTCTGACAAATGGCAGTCCAATCTCTTCTTGAAAGTCTCAAGTGATGAAGCTCTCACAACTTCCAAAGGCAACTTCAGTTCCATTGGTTGATTGTTCTCATTATCAGAAAGTTCCTCCTTATTTCTAGGTTGAATCTCTCCTTGTTCAATTTCCATCCATTATTCCTTGTCTGGCCTTCAGGTACTTTGAAAAATAGCTTGACACTTCCCCTCTCTGTGGCAGCCCCTCAAATATTGGAAGACTGCTATCTTCATTTTAAGACTCCCCTGGTCCTTCTCTTCACTAGACTAGCCATGCCCAGTTCCTGCAACTGTTCATCGTATGTTTTATCCTCCAGTCCCCTAATCATCCTGGTTGCTCTTCTCTGCACTTTTTCTAGAGTCTCAATATCCTTTTTTATAGTGTGGTGACCAAAACTGGATCCAGTATTCTAGGTGTGATCTTACTAAGGCTTTATAGAGTGGTATTAATACCTCACTTGATCCTGATTGTATCCCTCTGTTAATGCAACTTAGAATTGCATTGGCTTTTTTGGCTGCCGCTGCAGATTATTGGCTCATATTTAATTGGTTGTCCACCATAATTTCACTGCCAAAACTTTGCAGGGTTGAGGTGATTTAAGTAGCAAAACAGATTTTCATCCTTGGCAAAATTCTTGGGAGATGCAATGGGGCAATGGGATACTGAACATGGCTTGTGGGTTTCCAACTCTATGCTAAGCCACCATGCATATCATCAACTTAATTGTGGCTCGCCGTGATATGTAATTTTTGATTTGTGAACTATGAGTACAGAAGTGGCGAGATTCATGCTTCTTTAATCCACAAATTTAAATAATACACCAGGATTAAACTAAGCCAAATAATGTCTGGTCTTCCCTTTCCCTCACATTCTCAAGATACACTGTGTGAATGATGATTAAGGCTGATTAAATACATCTAACTGGCAATGCTTCTAAGGGTTCTTCTGCTGGTTTTTAATCAGTTTGAATTCATAACTTACTGATTGGGTTTATATGCAGCCATAGGCCATAAGTGGCTCAATAAATCAAGTTTATTCAGCCACTACACAACCGGAACATACCAACTGTTTTCAGAGGGCATTTTGTGTTTATATGTCTAGCCTCAAGGGCTGCAGAGAGGTTGTTTGGTAACAGGGAGAAGCTACAGAACAGGGGGAGGGAAAGGAGAATATATATGGTCTAACTTCTCAACATGACATTGTCCAGTTGTATAAGAATTGCAGCCCTTGGGCCTCCTAAAAGGGCATCATAGATCATTCTGATCATGGCAACGTAGCAGGGATTTTCATTTTCTGACAGACACTGGGGAGATTTTTCTGATCAGACCCACCCATTCTGCTCTCTTATTGCGGAACGCGAAGGCTGCATAATTCTCTGCATTAAAAAATCAGTGAGTCCATGCAGAAACAGTCCTTACCTTCCCCAAGATGATCGTTTCTGTAATAAGTGAAAGGGACACGTTTCCATGGCGTGGCTAAGGGTGTCGCTATACCCTAAGAAAGGTATTTTCAATCTATCAAGAACAAGAAAAGTAATTATTTCTCCTCCAATTGAAAAAAATAAATAAAAGAAAGATCAACTTGTTTGTTCGCTGCTGCAATTTTTCAGAGACTCTGAGTAGCTCACAGGATTGATTTAAAAAGATTAAAAACAAAAATGTAGTAAGAGAGAGAAGTCTGGCTACTCAGGAGTAAGCAGTACCAAGAGGGTGGGGGGGAGGGGCATCACTGGGAAAGTCTCCAAACAGAGCATTCCCCAGCAAGACCCCACCCAGACCCTATTCAAGGCAGAGCAGACAAGTCCCAGAAATAGGTTGCAGATAGTCTTCAAGGGCTGCCCCCTTGTTCACCAAGTTTCAGCATTCCAGATGTAAAGTTACAAGATTATGAGTAAAGTCTCTTGATCCAAGGATGTCTGGTACTGGCACACAAGATGAAATTACACAAAGGGTCTCTTGGCTGTGGCTTTCCATCTGCTGCATTGCAGGAGCCTTAAATGGACCAGAAGGACCTCCAGATTGCAAGTCGGCTCTACCTGGAGAAGAACTATGCCATCCAGAATGATAATCACTCCGTCTTTGAGGGAGATGGACAATTCAAAAATAGGATAGGAGAGGGAGGGAGGGAGGGAGGGAATCTATCATCTAAACACATTTTTGAATTATTCATTTCCCTCAATAAAGGGAGTGGTTATTATTCTGGATGGCATATATTAAGATTCTATATAGAGATAGATAGATAGATAGATAGATAGATAGATAGATAGATGGATGGATGGATGGATGGATGGATGGATGGATGGATGGATGGATGGATGGATAGACAGACCATATAGATAGATATAGATAGATGGATGGATGGATGGATGGATGGATGGATGGATAAATGGATGGACAGACCAGATAGATAGATAGATAGATAGATAGATAGATAGATAGATAGATAGATGGATGGATGGATGGATGGATGGATGGATGATATATCAATAGATTATCTATCCATCTATCTTTCTATCTATCTTTCTATCTATCTATCTGTCTCTATCTATTTATCTATCTATCTGTCATCTATCTATCTATTTATCTATCATCTATCTATCTATCTATCTATCTATCTATCTATCTATCTATCTATCTATCTATCTATCTATCTCTGGGCTCAACTAGCTTCTGAATCCATAAGTACCTGGTAGAATTCAGTCTAAGCCTGTTTCTCCTCTTCCAGATCTCCATGCAGTGGATGGAGTTATATAAACAGGTATCATTAGCATATTGATGATACCTCACCCCAGGCTGCCAGATGACCTCTTCCAATCCATTAAGAGAAAGAGAGTTGTGGAAGATGGATAAAGTTAAGTCATTATGAAAGTGCTCAAGAAAATGCAAGCATCCTCCCGAGAGTAGACGTAGTTTGATAGAAAAATAAAAATAAACAAAGTCCAGAAAAACATTAAAGGCAGTGGTAAAATCCAATTTACTATCGGTTCTGTGGGCATGGCTTGGTGGGCGTGGTGTGGTGTGACGTGGCGGGTGTGGTGTGGCTTGATGGGTGTGGCAGGGGAAGGATATTGCAAAATCTCCATTCCCACCCCATTCTGGGGCCAGCCAGAAGTGGCATTTGCTGGTTCTCCGAACTACTCAAAATTTCCGCTACCAGTTCTCCAGAACCTGCTGGATTTCACCCCTGATTAAAGGGTATAATACTCAAATTTACCATGATGACCAGGAATTCCATGCAAGTGAACAAACTGGAGGGAAGGGGACAGTCTGCTTGGTTTCTATATGAGCAAATCCCAGAGAGAAAAAAACGTTTCCTCTCCTACAGCCAGCACAGAAATATGGCGGACACCCTGATTCCATTAATCCCCATGGTACAGAGCAAAGCAATACAATATAAAAAAAAACAAATCCACAAATCTAACCTGCTAATAGGTTTGTGTTTTTTTTTTTTTCATAGTGGCTGCAAAGAAAGGGTCTATCCTTAAACTTGATGTCCTACATAGAAATATAGGCTGATAATATTTGGCGGGTTGATTTCCAGGGCAGAAGCGACATCGACAAAATAAGATAGCTACATACTAACCTGACAGATAGATACTGGCTGCACCGAACCAAAATGTGCATGCAGTGAACTGATATAATTCCAATGAAAAGAAGACTGATTGGTCCAAGCTGCATGGGAGAAGGAACAAAGATTAGCAACCAATTTACAAAGAGTAATGTGCCTCCCCTTTCTGCAGTGAGGAGCAGGAAACAGATCAGGGTCTCCTGGAAGATTTGCCAAGTAACAGAAAGAATATCCATCTCTGCTAGGCTCTTAAAAATACAAAAGCTTTGGATTTATCTATTTAAATGCTTGCATGTCCGTTCCAATTCAGGATGGGAATAAGTAAACTATAAATCTCGTCCCCTATTCCGCCTCTGTCTTGCTGAGTGACTATAATATTTGATGTATTTTGCATTTCTTGCTCTTCTACAAAGAGCCTTGGTAGTACAGGGGTTTAAGGCACCCTGTTATTAAGCTTATTAAGACCAGCTGCCTGCAATTACTGCAGGGTTCGAATCTCGCCAAGGCTCAAGGTTGACTCAGCCTTCCATCCTTTCAAAGGTAGGTGAAATGAGGACCCAGTTTGTGGGGGCAATAAGCTGACTTTGTATAAATATACAAAAGGATGAAGGCTATTGCTGAGCACATTGTAAACCGCCCTGAGTCTTCGGAGAAGGGCGGCATATAAATCAAATTAAAAAAAAAAAAAATACATTCAAGAAAATAAATTTCGAGCTTGGCCACTATGTGGCATCTCAAATGACAGTGAAGCCTTGATTCTGGACCTCCATATAAAGGACTTTGCACACAACTGACCAACAGTGATTTATGTCATTTGCATCAGAGGTGGGTTTTACATATTTTTACCACTGGTTCGCCCCACGCACGCGTGCCTTCCGCATGTGCGCCTGGCTTCGAAAACATGGCTAAATAGGATGATATAGTGCCGGGGTGGGTGGGCAGGCCCAACTGCAGTCACCACTACCGGTTCGCACGAACCGGCTGAATACTGCCACTGATTTGCATGTTAGCTTTTCGCAATAGCATTTAGACTTACATATTGTCTCATAGTCCTTTACAGCACTCTCTGGGTGGTTTACAATATCAGCAGATTACCCTGCAACAATCTGGGTCCTCATTTTACCGACCTCGGAAGGATGGAAGGCTGTGTTGTGACCCAGGCCGAAGTAAGTAGTAGGAAAATCAATCCGTGAAAAAACAAACAAACTTTATTCGAACAGCTGAGAATTACTTCATTCCCAGCGTCGTTCAACTAAATTAAGGCAAATTCTTCCCAACACATATTCCTCAGTCCTATCGCAAACCTTGGTCCAATTAGGCAAATTGCCAAAGGCCTTTCTTGGCAAACGTTCAGAAGTCACAGATACAAAAACAAATACAAGACGTAGCTTAAGAAGACGACGAAGCTACCAACGTTGTTTTCCGGCAAAGCCCAAATGCCGTTGCTGGTCTGTTTTAAGCCTTATGGGAGGGGCCAATCATCTCTTGGCCCTACTCCCGAGTTGCCCTCTTTGCTTGAGCTGCTCTTGCCTTCTGGCAACTCTTCTCATGCGTGCATTAGGAACAGGCTCCTCCTGTTCCTCTGCCTCACTCCTATCAGTCTTTGGAGGCTCTGGGGTCCGCACCTCACTCCCCGATGGCCCTGGTCCCATCTCTGCCTCTGATGCAGAGCCCTCATCTGGCCCTTCCCCAGCCTCCAGGACTGGCCCATGTTCTTCCTCAGCCTCATCGCTGTCCGACTCTGCTGCCAGCTCTGCAGGGTGCTGGCGGACCACAACAGGATGAGTCAATCTTGAGCTGGTCAGGATCGAACTCCACACTATGGGGAGAATTAGCCTGCAACACAGGTAGTCCTCAATTTACAAATCCCCATTCGGTGTGGGTGGGTGATATGGTGACAATGAGAATCTTTAGAGGGCTCAAACTTAGAATTTTAATTGATTTGGATTATAATGTGTGCTCTGTTTTCACCATCCACAGTTTCAGTAATTAGAAAGACAGCCTTATGAATAAATATTTATTGAATAAGTAAATATTATTTTCCCATAATGATCTATCCCCAATGAAATAAATAAAATCATATTCTGATTTCATATAATGGCCAGGTTCACAGAATATAGAAAGATCCTGGCCAGATTCTTAATAGCAATAGCGGTTAGACTAATATACCGCTTCACAGTGCTTTACAGCCCTCTCTAAGCGGTTTAGAGTCAGCCTGTTGCCCCCAACAATCTGGGTCCTCATTTTACCCACCTCGGAAGGATGGAAGGCCGAGGCGACCTTGAGCCGGTGAGAATCGAACTGGCAAATTGCAGTCAGCTGGCAGTCAGCAGAAGTAGCCTGCAGTACTGCATTCTAACCACTGCACCACCACGGCTCTTAAAATACTGAATCTCCCACCATTCGCCTCATGTGTTATGCGAACCCGGCCATTTTGTGGCAGGCCTCAACAGCCAACTCTCAACAGCTTATTGTCCCCCGTAGCTGGGATCTGACTAAAACTTACCAGAATGCCGGCATTTTTTATTGCAAGAGGGAGGCTCAGAAGACCTGTCCCAATGTTTCCTTTAAGGATGTGAGTGAGCGTTTGAACAAATCTGAAAAATGTAAAGAAAAACACAAAATATCAGGTGTGTGTGAATCATCTAGTCCAGTGATGGTGAACCTTTTTTCCTCAGGTGGCAAAAGTGCACGCAACAGCGTGCACACATGTGCCAACACCCATAATGCAACGTCCCCCCGCAGGCCCCACCCCCTGCCCCAGCGCATGTGTGTGCGACCCCCATTTTGGTGCTAGCAGACCTCCCTGAAGCCTCCTGGAACCAATAACAGGCTGCAGGGAGGGGCATGCTGCACACCCCCCCACACCCCGTTTTTGGTCCCAGGAGGCTTCAGGGAGGTCTGCTAGGACCAGAACGGGGGGGAGGGGGTGCCGCACTCCCCCATGCCCCCTTTTGGTGCTAGCAGGCCTCCCTGAAGCCTCCTGGAACCAAAAATGGGGTGCGGGGGGACAATGCACACCTCCACACCTCCACCCCCCGCGCATGCATGCCCGACCCCACCTCCACCCCCATGCATGTCTCCCAACAGAGACCCAAAAATCAGCTGGCCGGCAGGAAGCACGCGGGCATGCACGGTGGAGCTGATCTGGGCATCGGCTAGCGTGCCCGTAGAGATGGCTCCGTGTGGCACCTGTGGCACGTGTGCCATAGGTTCACTATCACAGATCTAGTTTTATCGAAGTCTTGAAAGGGCTGAGAGGTTATTGTAAATACATGGGAATGGAGTACATACGTAATGCCTTCCTGATCAAGCTGATATTTCTTCTCTGCTGGCAGTAAATCTGCTTCGTTCTCATATTCATCGTCTGAACTCTGGTCTTCTATTAGAGGCTTCATTACTTCCAGGTCTACTTTAAAACAAAACATTCTGTATTACTGAATTATAGTACCTAAGAATATCTTCAGATCGCCATCGGTTTTCTTATTAGAACATTAATACAAGTCATCATTATAAAAATCACTTCCCTGGTTAATTCTGCTTTGAAGTGCTGTTTCCCAATCAAGTTTAATTCCTTTTGTATGAGTGCTGAGGATTCTCCTCTTTTATGTTCCCTTAAAGTTAATGAACAGCTGATTTTGGTTCATAGAGTAACAAATGGAGTGGGAAACATCTATCATTTGCGGGATTTACAACTGAAATCCAAGTGATTTGAGATTCCCTAAATGCTAAAAGGTAGTTTAAGGTATAGTAACGTAATTCTTTATTGAGGAATAGAGTTTGGGTTTGGGGAGGGGTTAGTTATGCCTTTGAATCAGCCTTGATTCCAGGGAAGTGTGGGAAGATGGCTCCCACAGTTTTCTTGGCAACATCTTCAGAAGTGGTTTGCCATTACCTGATTCCTAGGGCTGAGAGAGTGTGTCTGGTTGAAGGTCACCCAACTGACTTTGTGCCTAAGGCAGGACTAGAATTCACCATATCCCAGTTTTTCGCCTGGTGCCTTTAACCATTACACCAAACTAGCATTAAGGAAAGGTTTAGGCAGAATTGTTTGTCAAGATTTGCACATCCAGGTGATACAGGTAGTCCTTTGACTTACGACTCGTTGCTTAACAACTGTTCAAAGTTATGACGGACCTTCCCAGGGCTATTTACAAACTGGTTCTGAAGTTCTGATGGCCAGCCCCTCCCCCTGATCACATGACCACATTTCAGGGATTGAACAATCAGTCCGTATTTACAAACGCTTGCCACATCCTGTGGTCCCATGATCACGATTTACAACATTTTAGCTTGAAAACTAACGTTTGCTTCTGGTTTTCAGCAAAAACTTTCTGAAGCGAGCAATGGGTTCATTGAACAACCGTGGTGTTCACTTAACAACCACTGCAACTCCCCTTTTACGACTTTCATCCCTTAAATAATTCAGGGTAGAGTCGAGGCGACTGGATGGAGCTGAGCGTTTACTGGCCGAATGCCATTCCTGACGCCACGTGGAGTTCGCAGCAGATTTTTTTTTTTTATTTATTTTATTTTTGCGCCCAGGGAGAGAAAAACATCTGCCACTACCTAGGATTGAACTCTCAACCTTCCAAACGGGAGGCAATTAGCTTCACCACTAGGCCACCACGCCGCTCTTAACAACCACTACAACAAAGGTAATAAAATTGGGTCATTCACGTGGTTGACCCACTTCACAACTTAGGGCCATAACAAGTAGGCCAAGTTAGGGTCGTAAGTCAAGGACTATCTGTATTATTTATTTTATACCCACTATAATCAAAACAGATTCTCTGCAGTTTATAGGAAGAGCAACACGAAGCAAAGCGTGTGAATAAAAGCAGCCGCAACTAAAACTAGCAAAATCAATAATACCGAAAAAAAATCAATAATCACAATGAACAATTCTGGGGATGCCATCATTCACCATAACCCTCCAAATTAGCTCATTTTCTAATTTTCAGTCAAGTTTATTTCATAACGTAGCTGCTGCCATCAAAAAGAAGCATGTAATTGATAGAAATGCAGAATTGTTTCATTTTTAAAACTTATTTTGCAGTTCAAAGCAATGGTGATTCTTTACAGAGATGTAGGTATTGGGGAACGGGTGGGAAATCAATTATATAAGCCTGCCTTCACCTTTTTAGGCGTATTAGGGATAGGAAAGAGGAAGAAACAGGAGAAATATCCATGGATTATACTGTATATGTGAGGGTTTTCTTAAATTGAAGATTCCCTCCAAAACCAGATATAGAAGATAATTTATTAATGCAAGAGAAATACAACAGAAGCAGCTAAAAATAAAACTTTTTCCGCCCAAGGAAAAATATTATAAATGCTTTTAATTCATATAGTCCTTGCTTAGCGAACAAAATTAGGATCATCGCTAAGCGACATAGTCAAAAAGTGAGATATCACATAATGCCGAACTTGAGACCTCACATTTTCTGCGGTTATTAAGCAAGTCACCTGCGGTCATTAAGCAAGACATCATGGGACTGCAACTTGTGATTTTACTGCCAGCTTCTCCACTGACTCTGCTTATTGGAAGCCAGCTGTGAAGTTCAAAAATGGCGATCATATGTGGGATGCCGAGGTCCAGATTCAAAGCACCCAAATGATGATCATGTGACATGTTAAGTGCAAGGAATGACCATAACTTTTATCTTTCTGGCACGGTCATAATTTCAAATAGTTGCTAAGCAGAGCAGCCGTTAAGCGAGGACTACTTGCATTTTTTTTAGGGGATTAAAAAATTCCAGAATCAGCAGCATCTGGGTGAGAAGAAGAGTCAAAGTAACAAAAGTAGCATGTCAATGTGTTGCAAAGCCCACCCCTTTCCTAGTATGTGTTTTGCCACATCACATACGTGTCCTGTGGCAACACAAGACTCCATCATAGTGTGAATCTTCTGTACATGCTAACATGGCATTCTAAAAATTAATTCCAATTAGATGAATGGAATGGTAGCCTTGCTATCAGCTGAGACTACAGGTAGTCCTCAAGTTACAACGGTTCATTTAGTGACCGTTTGAAGTTACAACAGCGCTGAAAAAAGCAACTTATGACCGTTTTTCACCGTTACGACCTTTGCAGCATCCCCCATGGTCACATGATTTAATAGTCAAACACTTGGCAACTGGCTCATGTTTCGGACAGTTGCAATGTCCCGGGATCATGTGATTCCCCCTTTGCGACCTTCTGACAAGCAAAGTCAATGGGGAATCCTGATTCACTTAACAACCATGTCACTATCTCCACAACTGCACTGATTCACTTAACAACTGGGACAAGAAAGGTTGTAAAACGGGGCAAATTTCACTTAACAACTGTCTCACTTAGCGACAAAAATCTGGGGCTCAATTTTGGTCGTAAGTCGAGGACTACCTGTGTTCAGGGCTTCAGCGTCAATAACCGCACACATGCAGAAGATGGTCCCTCTAAATTAGTTTGATTAAAGAAAGCCCTTTCTTCCTCATGGTTTCTCCATCTCTGCGGTGCTCTTCCTAGGAAGATTGAGCCAGTGCTACGAGCCAGTGTCCTACATATTTGCAGTTTTTTTAAAAAAAATACCAAATATTTTCCCATATTCTTCAGTTTTAAAGAACATGGATCTGGTTAGAACGCTTTATGACAGATATCTGCTCTGAATCTGTTTCAGTAATTATTAAGAATTTACCTCAAGGGTAAGCAAAACAGTTCACTAAAATAAAATGGCCACTTGTAACATTTCTAGAATCAGTTGGAGAGAAGTGTAGTATATATTTTTATATATATTAACCTCTTCAGAGATAATGCCCATTTAAGTCTCTCTCTAGTGACATTCAATTCTTCTTAACTTATGGACACCTACATGTAATTTCTTAACACCATAAGAAAGTGGGTTTTTTTTTTTAAAAAAAATTCCCATTAGCTTTGTAATTTTGGGCAGAAATATTGTAAAGCGATGCATAAAACGTTCACATTTGTGCACCTATATCCCAGTTACCCTGTTTCCCCCAAAATAAGACATCCCCTGATAATAAGCCCATGAGGCTTTTGAGCGCATAGCAATAAGGCCAAGCACTTATTTCAGGATTCAAAAAAATGTAAGACAGGGTCTTATTTTCGGGGAAACACAGTAGCATCTAGCTTTTTTTTAAAATCTAGCTTTTTTTTAAAAAAAAACACTTTTTGTTTTGCCTTGATTCTTTCTCTTTTAATTCTTTATTAGCTTTGAGTTCTTTTTTTCTTTGGCTCTGCAAAAATCATGATTAAAAAAAACCTCTTTTTTTTTAAAAAAAAAAAGCTTGAGTTCCCCAATTTCTTTACCTCACAAACTCATGACTATGACCTCCGGGAAACTAGGACTTTTATATAACAACCTTATTTAGCATTTTTTTTCAGTTACTTGATTGTTTAGAATTAAGAAAGAAAATGATCCTAAATGAAAAGATTAAAAAAAAAACTCCTAATGATTAAAGGTGCAAAAAGATTATGAGTTTCAATTCTGAAACATCTCGTTTTGAGGGTGTGAACCACTTGAGTATGAAACAGGTTTCCAAGAGCGATGAATCTACATTGAAAATACTGTTTTGCATCCGAAACAGAGTTTCACACACACTAGAAGCAGGCTATTTTTAATTCAAAACAATTCAATCCCAGCTGTTTCTCACAGTCCTAATCCTAGCTGTATACTCCTTATCCTAATCCTTTGCCCTTTATAAAGCTCAATATTCTGAGACATCGGTGAGGAGTTAAAAAAAAAAAAAAGGCAAGATGGTAGTTGTAGCATTGCAATGGAAGGCCTTTCTCTCTTATATACACTGAGTATTACATCAATAGTATAGAGTTTCCTGCTTGAACAGGGGGTTGGACTAGAAGACCTCCAAGGTCCCCTCCAACTCTGTTATTCTGTTAAATGTTACATACCATCTTGTCTTTTTTAAACCCCCTATGGATGCTGGTGCCAACATCTCCTTCAGATCTCCCCGTTATTTTCCCAAGTTATCTCCCCCCAAAACTAAATTAATATAGCATACATAAGTTAACCCTCTGTTTTCTTCACCCCACATCATCCTTCTAGTTCATTTCCTTCTAGACCAGGGGTGTCAAACTCAAGGCCTGTGGGCCGCATCCAGCCCGCGGGGGTGCTTAAATCTGGCCCGCGAGGCCAGCCTGAAAATAGCAAAGGACCAGTGCCCCGTTTTCAGCCTGGATGGCCTCCTGCAGCACTCTGCCAGCCAAAATGGGGCACGGCCAGTGGTGAAATCCAAATTTTTTTACTACCGGTTCTGTGGGCATGGCTTGGGGGGCATGGCAGGGGAAGGATACTGCAAAATCTCCATTCCCATCCCACTCGAGGGGAAGGATACTGCAAAATCCCCATTCCCTCCCCACTCCTGGGGAAGGATATTGCAAAATCTCCATTCCCACCCCACTCTGCGGCCAGCCAGAGGTGGTATTTGCCGGTTCTCCAAACTATTCAAAATTTCCGCTACCGGTTCTCTGAACTGCTCAAAATGTCCGCTACCGGTTCTCCAGAACCTGTCAGAACCTGGTGGATTTCACCCCTGGGCATGGCACTGCCAAGCGCAGGGGCCCCCGTATCCCGTTTTGGCCGGCAGGGTGCTGCAGGAGGCATCCGTCCCATTTCTACCCCCGGCCGGCCCGTGGAGAACTACAATCCTGATCCGCCCCTCGAAGAAATCCAATTTGACACCCCTGTTCTAGACTTAACACATAAACTGGGTTGAGTATTTCTCATCAGCACCTGTGAATATCCCATGTTAAGTGGACAGCTTCTCACCCTAAGGAAAACCCAGAGCCCTACATACAATAGGACCTGGTCACGCAGTGGTGCTTCTATGGTTACCAGCTCTGAATGCAAAAAGTCCTCACCCACTCTAGACAGGGGGCGGGGCTTGATGGAACATGGCGGACAAGGGGGTGGAGCTTGATGGAATCTTCAGGTTACTGGCCACAATCCTGAAAGGAGATTTTTATTGGTTGGCAACTGAGCTGCTCTGCTCCAGAAGACCAAGCCTGTAAAATACAAAAAACGGATATACTCAAGGGGTGGAGTATATAGAAAGGAGGCTCATCCCATCCCTGGATTCTTTCAACAAGCTAAAGCCATAATGTGGCATTTCTGTGCGTTTGGCTTAAACCAGGATCTATGGAGATTCTCAATCATCCAGGTCTGCCGTCTCCAAACTTTCCAGCTTTGCGGACAGGCGGTGGGGGAAGAGAGATAGTGGTTTCACGTGAGTGGCAGGGGAGCACGTGTGTGCACACAACTCCATTTGCACAAGTGGCGGGCATGCTCGTCCACTCACTGTGCACATAAGTGTAGCTGTGCATGTGGTTGCTGCCGCTTCTGCAGCCCAGTTCTGAAAGGGCCATGGCCCAAGGGCCATAGACCCCGATCCGGGTCATGATTGTCCCAAAGATGCTTTTTCCCAAAAATGCAACTGGAATTTCTTGGGTTTTTTTCTTTTGAAAATGTTTCGCTTCTCATCCAAGAAGTTTCTTCAGTTGTTGAGTTCTGAAGGAGCTTCTTGGATGAGAAGCGAAACATTTTCAAAAGGAAAAAAAAGAAAACCAAGAAAATCCTGTTGCCTTTTGGAAAAAGCACCTTTGGGATGGCTTAAACCAGTCTTTCTCAATCTCAGCATTTTTTCAGACATATGGACTTCAACTCCCAGAATTCCCTGGAATTCTATCAACTGGAGTCTATACGTCTTTACAGACCCCTCACATCCTGGACATAAACTGTTTCAATTCCTACCCTCAAAACGACGCTATAGAGCACTGCACACCAGAACAAATAGACACAAAAACAGGTTTTTCCCGAATGCCATCACTCTGCTAAACAAATAATTCCCCCAACACTGTCAAACTATTCACTAAGTCTGCACTACTATTAATCTTCTCATCATTCCCACCACCCATCTCCTTCCACTTATGACTGTATGACTGTAATCTTGTTGCTTGTATTCTTACGATTTACAGTATACTGACTGTTTTCTAATATGATTTGATTGCTTATTTGTACCCTATGACTATCATTGTTGTACCTTATGATTCTTGACGAATGTATCTTTTCTTTTATGTAGATTGAGAGCATATGCACCAAGACAAATTCCTTGTGTGTCCAATCACACTTGGCCAATAAAGAATTCTATGCTATGCTATGCTATGCTATGCTATGCTATGCTATGCTATGCTATGCTATGCTATGCTATTTTTAAAACACTGGCTTAGACAATTGTGTGGGATCTAGAATATAAACCATGATTTGTGGCTCACTATATTGTGCAAAGGCAGCCAATTGTGGTTTAATAAAAATCACATTTAAGCAAACTACGGCTTAACACTTTCAGAGAACATTGACTACTCTGGTCAGCACACAATTTACAAGCTGCTGAAATTCAGGAACTCAAAAGCATCCTTAGCTTACTCATGTTTGGAAAGTTACCTGGACTGCTTTTAAAAAATTATGAAAGTCTTGGGGCAGTGTGTGTGTGTGTGGTCTATAAAAACTTAAATTTGACCAATTTCTTGTTGTTCTTGTAACAACGTAATAAGACAGTGCCCTCCAACTGAAAACCTAAAAAAGGGACACGAAAACAAATGTGCAGCTGGACCAGAGATCTCTACAGAGGATGTCAAAAAACTCAAGTTAACAGCCATAGCCATGTGTTCTCTATTTTAATGCAGTGCCTGAAACCAGCCTCTGCACACATTGTATGTGGATAATTGATTCAGGCAACACATTTTAACTATCTGCAGTCACAGTGGAATTGCACAAGCCACTATAAGTACAGAACTTCTGTTTAGAAACATCACCAGGAGCTGTGCCTGCCTCCCAAGTAATCCTTATCTTAAATTACTTACTTATCAAAGCAATCTTTTATAAAAGGGTTCCAATTAACTTAAACTGGTTCCCTTTTTCAGCTCCCCCACAGCTTTATATTAGATGAAAGAGCATATAAAAATAGATGAGGAGCGGCCTGCTTTCTGATGAACACTTTAGCTATGGTATAAATCAGGGGTGAAATCCAGCAGGTTCTGACAGGTTCTGGAGAACCGGTAGTGGAAATTTTGAGCAGTTCGGAGAATCGGCAAATACCACCTCTGGCTGGCCCCAGAATGGGGTGGGAATGGAGTTTTTTTTTTTTAATTTGATTTATATGCCGCCCTTCTCCGGAGACTCAGGGCGGCTTACAATGCGCTAAGCAATAGCCTTCATTCTTTTGTATATTTATACAAAGTCAGCTTATTGCCCCCACAACTGGGTCCTCAATTTACCTACCTTAGAAAGGATGGAAGGCTGAGTCAACCTTGAGCCTTGGCGAGATTCGAACCTGCAGTAATTGCAGGCAGCTGGTCTTAATAACCAGTTTAATAACAGGGTGCCTTAGACCACTGTACTACCAAGGCTCTTTTGCAATATCCTTCCCCTGCCACGCCCACCAAGCCACACCCACAGAACCAGTAGTAAAAAAATTTGGATTTCACCACTGGTCTAGCTACTTAACCACATAAGCCTATCTATATTGGATGAGATTGCTTCATCTTGCAAAATGACTTCTTTTTTTCAGTCTGTTGTGGTACGTATTTTATTTAAACATCAAGAATCACGAAAACTACTTCATGAAATGCTTCAAGAATTGCTATAAAATCCATCCAATCAGTTCATCTCTGGCGATTCATGCTTTTTAAAATGTTTACTTAGCACAGTATGAAGCCAGCGATTACTGTCTGTATGGTTACAATTTAATGCTCTCCCAACCCAGCCGCCTATTTAAACTGTGCATAAAGCACAAAGGACTCTATAAATGAGGGGTCCCAATGCTTGGGCTGCAGCACACTACAGACACTTCAGAACTTGGCCGTGAAAATGGTGGGTGAGAACGTGCGCGTGCAGCTTCACTGGAGTGAAGAGAGAGAGAGTGGGTGCTCGCGCACAAAGCTCCACCACAGAACCATCCCCACTCCCCCCACACCGGTCCGTCAACCTGGAAAGGTTGGGGACTGCTGCTATAAAGCAAACTATGGTTTAACACAATAGGTCCGTGATGGCGAACCTATGGCACACATGCTGGAAGTGGCATGCATAGCCATCTCTCTGGGCACGCAAGCTGTCGCCCTTTGCTCTTCTGGGTTCCGGCACGCCGGGCAGCTGGTCTTCACACATGCGGGAGCGTTGGAAACTGAAAGAGCAGCCTCCCGGTGTGCATGCACACACCAAGCAGTTGCTATTCCGGTTTCTGGCTCATATACGTGCATGAAGACCAGCTGGCACACCGGAAACCGGAAGATCATCTTCCCAGTGCGCGCATGTGCACCAGGCAGCTGCTCTTCCGGTTCCTGGCATGCGCATGCACACCAGCTAGCACCAGGAACCAGAAGACCAGGTGGCCAGGGCGCATACATGCACCGGAAACCGTAAGAACAGCTGCCCGGTGCGCACATTTGCGCCAGGTGGCTGCTCTTCTGGTTTTCGGCATGCTCACGCACGCTCCTGTTTGGGCACTCAGTGCTGAAAAGTTTCACCAACACTGCAATAAGTCATCTGCATGATAAGTTGTGAGCAAATACATTTCAATAATTTGCTGTTCGCAATAAGAAAAACATGCTTCTACTCATCTTGAAAATTCCACAAACCCATTCTGGATTAGTTTGTTCCAAAAAATCCCCAATCCTTGGACCACCGTCTAGAACAGTGATGGCTAACCTTTTTGCTGTCGCGGGCCAAAAGTGGGGGGAGCACAGGGGGGGTCATGCATGTGCATGCCCACACCCACAATTCAATGCGCCCCACCCCCCCTGCGCATGCATGCACAACCCCCTCTCCGTGCTCCCCGTTTTTCGCCCTCCCCAGGCTCCAGAGGCTTTCTAGGAGTGAAAACAGCCTTCCCCACCCACCTGGAGGCCCTCTGGAGGCCAGAAACGGCCCGTTTGCCAACCTCCGGTGTGCCCGGAAGGCCCGAAAATCAGTTGGCCTGCACGCTCATGCGCGCTGCAGCTGAGCTAGGGCAATTCTCACGTGCCCACAGATATGACTCCACGTGCCATAGGTTCGCCATTACGGTTCTAGAAAGACCAGTCTGCCATTTTTATTTCATAAAAGGGGTATTTATGTCTCTCATGTTGGTTTACTCCTATGGGATGGGGAAAAGCTGTGCTTAGGGGGAAAAGGAATAAACAAGAGTTGCTACTGAGCTTGGTGTCGGGCAGTGTGAGGAAATAACACTGTTGAGGAAATATAATTAGGAGTGTATATTGGCAGCAATCACACAAAGGCATGAAAAACTGAAACAGATGAAATTTCCAGTAGAGAAGGATGACCACAGAGATAGCAGTGGAAAAGTCTGGAAGGACGGAAGATTACACATATTTGACTGTATGTGTCATTTATACAAATTCCCCAACTGGTTCAACAAGTAAACGCAGTTACTAAACCAGTGATAAGGTACTGACCCTTAGTCATCACAACCTGTACGTTTCAACATCGCATCCTTAACAGAATTCGAACACTTCTAAAGACAGATTCTGCAAGGAACGCCTGACCATTTCAGAAATCGACACTGATAATTATTTGATCAAATATATGATTTCCAGTTCTGCTCTCCGCCCCAAGTTTGCTATTACTCCTGGTGGTACTAAAGACTTAGGCTGATAACCTGTATAGATAGATATTCATTTTGTGACTGCTCAAAGTTACAAAGGCATTGAAACAGGTGATTTATAACCGGTCCTCGCACTTACGACTGTTGCAGAATCCTCAGTCGTATGATAAAAATTTTGGGCACTTGGCAGCTGGCATGTATTTAACAATAGCTGCAGTGTCCTGGGGTCATGCGATCACCCCTTGTGACCTTCCCAGCCAGCTTCTGACAAGCAAAGTCAATGGGGGAAAGCTGGATTCCCTTAACTACCCTGTGATTCGCCTAATAGCACTAGCACTTAGACTCATATACCGCTTTACAGTGCTTTACAGCCCTCTCTAAGCGGTTTAGAGTCAGAATCTGAGTCCTCATTTTACCCACCTCGGAAGGATGGAAGGCTGAGTCAACTTGGAGCTAGATGAGATTTGAACTGCCAAATTGCAGGCAGCCGGCAGTCAGCAGAAGTAGCCTGCAGTACTGCACGCTAACCACTGAGCCACCATGCAGTGATTCGTTTAACGATCCTGGCAAAACAGGTTGTAAAATTGAGTGGGACTCACTTAACAACTAGTAGGAGAAACAAGATCCTTGCTTAGCAAAGGAAATTCTGGATCCAATTGTGGTCATAAATCAAGGACTACCTGTACCATACTATTCCCCCATGCTGTTCAGTAGCTACATGAAACGGTTGGGACTTTCATTTGGAGGTTTTGAGTGAGATGCTCTCGTTATGCCAAGTATCTTCTGCTCTTCTGGTGTTTTTTTTTTAAGCATTCAACTCCAAAGAAGCAATCCGGATTGTCAAATGTTGCCTAAATTATATGATGAACTAGATGAGAGAGAACAAAATGAAATGAAACACTGTTGGTTAATGTTTGTGAAGAAGCAATCGGCATGCATATCCAATTTATTCCTATTCTGCTGGTCACGTCAGCAGGTAGCAAACTAAGAACAGAAATTTTCATAAAGCATCTGAACTTGTGATTATAAATCAGGATCTGTATGTTAATAAACCTTAGTTTAAAACTAGCTTATGACCTTGGTTTCTTTGGGAAGAATGAACATTTGCTGCTTTATTAACTTCAACCTGGAGATCTATCTATGTGGCTTCTAAAGATTGATGCTGACTTGAAGGATTAATAATAAATTGATTTCACTAACTGCATATTCATATTTGTTGGAAAAGCGACAGGAATTTTCCAGCTATGGATTTTGCTTCTTTAAATTACAGTGATGTTTGTTATTACAGTGCTTTCCAAGTAAATAATTTATGCTTAATTTGTTAGTAATTAAAATGCAGGCACTTAATTGTTTAGAAGCAGGCCAATACAAGGAAGTAGAACAAGTCTGCCAAAAATAAATTGTGTGAGATTAACTTCTTATCTTTCCATGACAGAATGCCTATTTTAGTAGACCAAGGGAATTTCTGTGGATGTAAGTGTACTTTGATCACATTAATGTATTTAACAAGGCCTTCTATGATACCACAGTGGACAAGACAGATAAATGTGGGTTTGAGGATGCTAAAGCCTACTGGATTTGAACTTGCTGAACTACAGCCAAAAGGAGCTGATAAAATGGTTATGCATTGATCTCTGGAGAGAAACACTGAGTGGATTTATCCTGATTCCATCCTCAGTCCAATGTTATTTCACATCTTAATAAATGATCTAGAGCGGGTGTTAGCAACCTGCGGCTCTGGAGCCGCATGTGGCTCTTTGGGTCCTCTGCTGTGGCTTTCTATCGGGTGATCCCACCACTGGCTGGCCTTGCCCTCCCCTCCCAGTCACTCCTCGCCTGACCTGAGAAGGTAAGGGCAACGGTAGGGGATGGAGAAGTGACCAGGGTAGAGACAGAGAGATAGAGAGAGAAGGGGAGGGAGGGAGGGAGGGGGAAGAGCGAGATGTCAAAAGGGTTTTGTGGTTCCCAGTGTTTTTTAACCACCAGTTCTCTGCCCTAATGAGCAGATGGGTAGGCGTGGCTAGGGAATCATGTGACTGGTGGAAGTGAGTGACATCGAGTTGGCCACGCCCACCCAGGTTTTGAGGCTCCCGGTGTTTTCTTTTCTGTGGAAAATGGGTCCGAATGGCTCTTTGAGTGTTTAAGGTTGCAGACCCCTGACCTAGAGTAAACGTTTCTCGACCTTGGCAACTTTAAGACATGTGGACTTTGATTCCCAGAATTCCTCTGCCAGTTTTTGAGATATCGGTAATCTGCTGTCATTTTGCCCGCAAGGTTTCTCTTTTGCAAATGAAAAACGTCTACTTCATTCAACAATGTAAGAAACTGGCTTCCGGATTCTGTCATTCTACCTTCTCCATATCTCATTTAAAGAGCTAAACACAATATAGGTAGTCCTCAACTTACAATGGTTCATTTAGTGACCAAAGTTACAACAGCACTGAAAAAAGCAACTTATGACCATTTTTCACACTTACAACAGTTGCAGCATCTCCATGGCCACATGATCAAAAGTCAGAAGCTTGGCAACTGACTCATATTTATGACTGTTGCAGTATCCCGGCGTCATGCGATCATTTTTTGAAACCTTCTGACAAGCAAAGTCAATGGGGAAGCCAGATTCACTTAACAACCATGTTACTAACAACTGCAATCGTTCATTTAACAAGGTCATAAAATGGAGCAAAACTCATTTAAAAAGTGTTTCACTTCGTGTTAAGAAACTGATGGGAGATAATGTTGTTTTTGCAAAGAAAGCAATTTTTACGAGTTGTGGGTATAAAAGTTCAGTAGGGACACTGGGACATTAAAAGGTAAAAAGGAAGAAACTGTGATTCCGATAAGCGAGTCAGCATGGTCAAGCAGATTTAACCTCACAGTCTAGTAATATAGTGGAGAAATTAATTAATCCTTTGCTTCAATTTATTGTGCTTATGCTGCAAGGATTGTAAGGAAGCAAGAAATATAGGTTAAGAAATAATTTTAAAAAGGGGACAAAAGTAGTATGGAAAAAGGGGAACTGTGCAAAAGGTGGGGAAACAGATTAAGCATGGGGAAATTCATGGAGAAACAGGCATTCCGGGAAGATTGCAACCCTGTGGTCTTTGTCCAAGGGGAGGGATTTGTAGTTTGGGTGAAGGGAATAAAAAGTTGAAGAAATTTATTCCTCGGTGGGCCTACTTGTTAGCCACCCGCTCTTGCAAGAACGTATTTTACATGCAATAAACTGCTTGCTGTTCCGCTTTATGACTCTGTCAAATTTCCAACAGGTGAATCTGTTTCTCACATTAGTAACAGAAAATTTTGGGCTCAACTATGGTCGTATGTCGAGGATTACCTGTACTCTATGAAAATGGAATAATCAGCGCAGAGAACAATGGAACAATTATTTTGCACTAGGCTTCTGTCAGCGCAGAATATTCTTCCTGGGGGAAGAATATTGCAAAATCTCCATTCCCACTCCACTCTGGGGCCAGCCAGAGGTGGTATTTGCCAGTTCTCCGAACTACTCAAAATTTCTGCTACCGGTTCTCCAGAACCTGTCAGAACCTGCTGGATTTCACTCCTGCTCTCAAACTAGTACTTATATGTTTAATTCTATTTACTCAGGAATAGGAACTTCATCCTGTTAGATATAATCCCAATCTGAGGTCATTCTGAATTTTGATTTGTAAAATCAAATGCTTTAATCTGGCATAATTTACACATCTGATAAGCATCTCTTTCGCTCCATATTCTAGGTCAGGGTTTCCCAACCTTGCCAACTTGAAGAGGGAGCAGCCCTATTCTCTGTTGAAAGCAAGGGCAGGGAATGGATAAATACAGGTAGTCCTCGATTTACAACAGTTCATTTAGTGACCATTCAAAGTTACAATGGCACTGAAAAATGTGACTTATGACTATTTTTGCAGTTACCACCTTTGCAGCATCCGCATGATCACATGACCAATATTCAGATGCTTGGCAACGGATTCATATTTATGACGGTCGCAGTGTCCCAGGGTCATGTGATCCCCTTTTGTGACCTTCTGACAAGCAGTCATCGGGGAAGCCAGATTCACTGAACAAACCAGGCTATTAATATATCAACTGCCACAATTCACTTAACAATGGCGGCAAGAAAGAAAAGTCGTAACACGGGGCAAAACTCACTTAACAAATGTCTCACTTAACAACAGAAATTTTGGACTCAAAGGTGGTCGAGGGTTAGGGTCGAGGACTACCTATACTTTGAAATGGGAAAAGGAGACATATGATGAGTAGTAGGAAGCCATGGCAAACAGTTTCAGGTCATGAAGTCCCAAGGAGTCCTGCTCAACTCAACTGAGCCTTCGCCTTTTAAAATACGTACCCAGACAGTCATTACTAAAGAAAGGGGATTTAGCACTATCAAAAAAATACTACACAGCTGGACTTTGTGGGTTGGCCACAAAGGAAAGGATTTACTTTTCAGCTGCCTCTTTTACAGAATTTTCCAAACCCTGGGTGATGACATCTTTCCGTTAATGCCTGTGTTTTTCCACTGAGTCTTTCATGAACCAATTAAAAAAATAAATAACTGAAACAAAAGCCACAGTTGAGCAAGGGGACAGAAGAGTATACGGCAAACTATTTCTAATGACACCGGTTCACGCAACCTTTTTACCCATGCACCGTCCTACAACAACCTTTATTGGGACATTCTCCCTCGTTTTTTGGGAGATCATGTTTACCCTTAATTTAGGATCAGCTAAAAGAAGAAGAAAAAAACTAAGGAAGGGAGGAATGTTAAATCATTGCCTTCGATCTCCACCCGGGATTGTAAAACATAGGAGAATCGACGGAGTTTAACAAATTAACAGAGTTGGAAGGGACCTTGTAGGTCATCCAGCCCAAGCAGGAGACCCTACTACACCATTTCTAACAGATGGCAGTCCAATCTCTTCTTGAAAGCCTCCAGTGATGATGCTCCCACAACTTCTGAAGGCAACTTCTGTTCCATTGGTTGATGGTTCTCACGGTCAGAAAATTTCTCCTTATTTCTAGGTTGAATCTCTCCTGGATCAGTTTCCATCCGTGACAAATGGCAATCCAGTCTCTTTTTGAAAGCCTCCAGTGATGAAGCTCCCACAACTTCTGAAGGCAACTTCTATTCCATGGGTTGATGGTTCTCACGGTCAGAAAATTTCTCCTTATTTCTAGGTTGAATCTCTCCTGGATCAGTTTCCATCCATCATTCCTTGTCTGGCCTTCAGGTGCTTTGGAAAATAGCTTGACACCCCCCCTCCTCTCTGTGGCAGCCCCTCAAATATTGAAACACTTCTATCATGTCTCCCCTGGGTCCTTCTCTTCACTGGACTAGCCATAGCCCAGTTCCTGCAACCGTTCATCGTATGTTTTAGCCTCCAGTCCCCTAATCGTCTTGATTGCTCTTCTTCACTATTGCACGGCGACCTGCGTCTCGTCTGAAAGAGGTTCCCGTTTTGCACCGAGCGCGCCTTGCAAAGATGATTCTGCAAATCATCTTTGCAAGCGTCCCCATGCTATTTTTTTTGCAAACCCTGGGCTGCAATAACCTCACGGGGGAACCCCCAAAACCCCGATAAGGGAGTAAAAAAGAAATAATAATAATAATAATAAAGCCCTCCTCGTTTTTCTTTAGGACCCACCGCCCGCTCCCCACCACCACGTCCAGCCTTAGCCTCCCCCCTCCTCCCCCCCACTCGCGAGAATCCGTTTGCCAACTACGATACCTAATTCTTCTCTGGCCGGCGTCCCCATCGCGCCGTCTCTATGGTACCTTTCTCTCCCTTCCGCCAATGTGGAGCCCGAGCGCCAAAGGAAGAACTGCGCCTGCGCGGATCGAGGATGCCCGATACTTGCTTCTAGCTATACAGTACTGTACAGTGTACAGTACTGTAGCCCTCGCCCTCGATATCATAGATATGCGAAGTGCTAGAACGGCAGAGGAGGTGGTTATCATCCCATCTAGGGCCTTTCCACAGGGGGAGGATCATGGGACTTCCAGCAGATCTGGGAGTCCCAAGTTGGGGAGTGTCTTCTTTGGGGTGGGGTGGGGAGATGCTAAATCGAGTCCACCGCTTGAGGGCAGCAGAGAGATAGGGAAATTTGTCTTCTTCATAAAGACAATTGCATTCTTCATACAGACAAAAATTACACTTTTTAGGGCAGAGATTCACACAAATTATAATTCAATTTGTCTTGGGCGTAGTAAGGATGTGCAAACTTAGCCATCTTAGTTTGCTATGGTTTTCCGTTCTGTGCAATTCTATTCTTTAGTAAGCTACAGTTCAGTGAATAATGGTTTAGTACAAAATGTTAACCAACTTCTGAGTTTTCTCTTTGAGGAAAGATCTAAAACTCAAGTGGATTGGAAGATCACACAGACAGATATCGATTTTTACCAAAGTTCTTTTCCCATATAATTTAAATTCACATCCTAATGTCTTCTCTAAATTCCTTTCAGAGGTCAAAACATGGTTTCCCTTTCCCGCCTACAAACTAATTTAGCACATTATCTACTGTCCTTTCTTCACAATAAAAACAAGAAGAAAAGAGCCATAGTCCAGCTCAATTCTTGTCAATTTACAAGCTATGTTGAATGACTTACAATACTGGCCTACACATTATTTGTACACTGTTTGTCCAAACAACAGACAAGATAATTAAAATATTGATTGTGCCATGGTAAAACCTATACTATGTTAGAAACTGGATCTAGCCCAATAACTCAAAGACATAGCCCAATTCTTTTCAGTAGTTTTATTGTTGATCAGTTGGTACTGGAGGTCACTGACCTTGTACCTTTCTCTTTCAGGTATACATCTGGAATGATCTGTGGACCATGCGGTTGGACCTTTTGTACCCAGGAGGAGGGGTCAAGAGGTAAGGAGTGGTTATAAGGATTATGGGATATGTGGTTAGTTAACCCTTGATGGTCCGGGGGATCAGGGAGACATGGCAGTTAGGCATTTTATCATGACAAAACCCCCTCTAAATGCCTAACTGGGTACCTGAGGCGGTGTTAGCATACATACAGAGAATACACTGGTATAGGCATGAATTATAAGCAAACACGCATTTTTGACATGAGGTAAGCATGTTGTTTATGTGGTAAGGGTTTAGTGAGAATATCTGCTGTTTGCTCCTCTGTGTCACAGTGCACTGCCCTAATGAAGCCTATCTCTGAAAACTGCCTGACGTGTTTGTATTTAATGTCAATGTGCCTAGAACGCTGACCTATGGCATCGGCCCTAGAGATTTCTATCGCTGCCTTGTTGTCTTCGTGGATAACTATTGGATATGAGGGTTCAGCCCAGATGTCGCAGAGCAGGTCATCGAACCATACTAAATTGTTTGCGGCCTTTGATAGGCAAACAAATTCTGCTTCCGTGGTTGATGTGGCCACCAGCTTTTGCTTTCCAGTGTACCAGTGGATGGGGCAATTGTTGAGTAGTAGCACGTAGCCTGAGGTGCTTTTTCTGCACTCTATGTCCCCAGCCCAGTCGGCGTCAGCGTAGCAGGTCAGCTTTGGTTCCTTGGATGTTTCTGGTTCTAGGCAGAGTAGGGCATCTGCACTAAATTTTAAGTATCTAAGTAGTCTTTTGATGGCGTTCCAGTGTGTTACCGTAGGTTTGCTTACATGTCTGGACAGCAGGTTGACGGCCAAGGCGATGTCGGGCCTGGTCCAGTTGGATATGTACAGCAGTGACCCTATCGTTGATCTATATAGTTTGTTGTCTGTGAAGGGTTCAGATTCCTCATACATGGTTTTCAGGAACTCGGGTTGCATGGGGGTCTCGCTGGGTTTTGCTTCGGACATGTTGCATTTGGACAGCAGCTCGATGATCTTTTCTCTCTGGGAGAGTCGGAAGCCCTTGTTGGTTTTTATTACTTGGACCCCTAGGTATCTGTCAATCTTTCCAAGTGACTTTAAGGAGAAGTGGCTACCTAGGTCGGTGGCGAACTTGTCACACCTGTCCTTGTGCTTGCTGATGTACAAGATGTCGTCCACGTAAACGAGCACACCTTCGAATGAGTCGTTTTCTCTCCTCGTAAAGAAGCATTTGTCAGCTGAGGTGGCCTCGAAGCCCATGGATCTGAGGGCCTTGGCCAAGCAGTCGTACCACCTTTTGCCCGACTGCTTGAGCCCGTACAGGCTTTTGTTCAGCAGCCAGGTTTGGTTCTTGTCTTTGTTGTACCCAGGCGGGGCTTTGACGTATATTTCCTTATCCAGCTCGGCGTGCAAGTATGCTGTTTGTACGTCGAATTGGAAGACCTCCAAGCCCAGGATGGTGGCCACCACCAGGGCGCTCTTGACGCTCTCTGCCCTGACGGTTGGCGAGTAGGTGTCCGTATAGTCTTCGGGGTATCTTTGGGCGAAACCCTGCGCGACTAGTCTTGCCTTGTATAGGACCTTGTTGTCCTCTAATGTTTTAACCCTGAACACCCATTTGGTTCCTATTGGTTTTTTGTCCTCTGGAACTTGGGCAGGTGAGTATACCTGAAGGTCCTTTAGGCTTTCCATCTCCTTCTCCATGGCAAGCATCCATTTTTCTTTCTCCTCCCGGGGGAGCTCGAGGATGTCTTCGTATGAGCTGGGCGTGAAATGGGTGTTGTGGATGGTCATAACGTAGTCCTCTAGCTTCTTTGGTAGCTTGTTTCTGGTTTCTCTGATTGGCCTACTGGGGGTTGGCTCGCTTTCCTGCATGATGTCTGCCTCTTTGTCCGTCAGGTCATCTATCTTCAGTGAAGGGTGCCCTTCTTTCCAACCTTTGACGCTTGTCTTGCGATGGTTGGCCTTGTGCCCTGTGACCTCTCTGACCTCCCTTTCCTCTTGGCCATGTTCGAACGTGACTCTATTGGCTGGGATGTCGTTGGAGTGAACCCTCGACCAGTTTGCGTTTTCGTGGAAACTGGCTGATCTGGAAACCACAAAACGGTTATTGTTGTCGACAAATCTGTAGCCCTTTGTGCCCGGTTCGTAACCCACGAACCTTAACCTTTTTGATAATTTTTCCCCTTTTCTTCTTAGCTGTCTGGGAATGTGGACATCAGCTGGGGCGCCGAATATGTGTAAATGTGCGATGTTGGGCTTTCTGTTGTATAGCATCTCGTATGGTGTCTTATTGATAGAGCTTGACCACAGTCTATTCAGGGTGTAATTAGCGTAGTGTATTGCCTCTGACCAGAAATGCTGCCCCATCCCAGCATCCTCCAGGGCGCATCTCATCATGGTTTGCAACACTCCGTTCTTTCTCTCTGAGACTCCATTTTGAAAAGGAGAGAAAGGTGAAGAGGTGTAATGCGCTATGCCCTGCTCCCTCAGCCACCTTGTGAATTCTTTGGCCATGAATTCTGACCCCCTATCAGTCATTATCTGCCTTATTTTCATGTTATGTTGCATATCTACTCTTCTGTGGAATTCCTTAAACCTTTGGAACACTTCGTTTTTGTGTCTGAGGGAGTAGACATACCCGTATCTGGTGTAGTCATCTACAATCGTGAGGAAGAATCGCTTCCTATGTCCTACAGAGGGTTTCATTGGCCCTACCAAGTCCATATGCACCAATTGGAAGGGGTATTCCGTGGTTCGTTTGGATCCCCTGGGGATGGCCTTAACCTTGATCTTGGAACGCTTACAAACTGAACACTCTAAGTAGTTTTCGCAGTTCTTTACTTTGAGACCTTCGGTACATTCCGTCATTTTCTTTACAATGGGGAAGCTTATGTGTCCCAGTCTCCTGTGTAGGAGGTGGGCGCAGTTATCATGTAATGGTTTGCCGATAGATACAGACTTGTTTGTCTTCTCATGGCTACACCCTGCCTCCTGCTGCACCCCCTCTGTTTCTGGATACTTATCTACCTCGTGGTTTGTGCTGGCATCAATGCTTTCTTCCTCCCTTGCGTTGGGTGTGAAGTAGGGAAGCCCCTCGTGTATGGTTACCTTTCCTATCTCTTTCCCTTGCTTGATCAAGTGTGCCTTTCCATCCTTAAATTTTATTTCTATATTTGTGTCTCGTGTCAGCTTTGTGATGGCTAGCACGTTGTGGGGGATTTCTGGTACGTACAGTACTCCTTTTAGGTCCCCTACCTGTGTGATGTGTACGTTTCCCTTTCCCACTACTTTGACCTTGCTTTGGTTTGCTACCTTTACTTCTGATTCTATTTCTGTGAGTGAATCTAGCAGCTCTGGGTTACAAGTAGTGTGACTTGTGGCCCCTGAATCCAGGAGCCATGTGTTTCTCTCTGCCTTATGTTTGTCATTTGGGTCATCGTGCCTGATCCCATACATGGAGCCAGAGTTACTGTCCCTGGAGTGGTCTCTGCGCTCATGGTGTTTCCTGGGGTTGGGTGACCACCCTCGCCCTCTTTCCTTTGGGTGCCTGCGTTCGGGTGACCTTCCCCCTCTACTGTCGTGTTGTCCCCTATCCCTATGGTTCCTGGGGCAATCCTTCTTTAAGTGGTTCCTTGATCCACAAGAATAACATTCTGAGGTATCCCTGGCCCTATCCTGGAAATCCACCCTTTTTGTGGGTCTAGGGTCCCCTTTGGCTAGTTGGCGTTCCCTCCTCAGAGTGTCCTCTGCAACGAGCTGACTGGTCAGTGCGCTTAGTGTGAGGTATTGCAAGTTGAGGCTATTTAGTTGGGTCATGAAGATGTCCCAGCTGCTATCAAGAGAGTTTATGATTATGCTTATCATGCTCTCTTCAGTGATGATTTCCCCCCTCTGCATGAGTTCTGCCCTTGCAGCATTCATCTTTAAGATGTGCTCACTCATGGGGACCCCTGCCTTATGCTTGGTAGAGTGGAACTCCCTAGATAGCCTAGTGGTGGTGGCTCTGCTTTGACTATAAAACAGGTTACATAGTTTTTGCATAATATCATAAACAGTTAGATTGTCCTCAATAGATGGATACATAGCAGATGGAATGGAGGTTAACATGATACAAAATGCCCTGTGATGAATGCAGTCAATTTCCAATGACCAGGGCTTTTGGGGAGGTTTGTTAGCTAGGAACAGTGCATTCTCTCTCATGAGAGCAACCCTTAATTGTTGGCTCCATTCTATAATATTACCCCCATCTAACTGCAGTTTTGGCAAATTGGCATAATTTGCCCCAGAAATGTTAGTAAGGTTACTTACTGGGGGGAGCTGTCCATGGTCCAAGTTGTGATTAAACTCACAATAAGGCTTTGGGATGTCTGTGGCCATTCTGTACTTGCTTGGATCTATGCAATTTGCTTCTCTTATTACAGGCAGGTACTGGGCATGCGCGAAGCTCATTCCGCGCTGGAGTCCATCGGGTGAGGTTCCTGTTGCTGGAGCTCCCAGGCCTAGGCCTAGGCCTGTCGGTGGGAGGCTGGACCCGCCCCCGGTGGGTCCGAAGATCCCCCCTGAGGCTGGACACCACTGCTGGACGGCCGGATCCCCGGCGAAGAAGGGGAGAAGGTGAGGGGGCGACGCGGTCGTAAGTCGAGGACTTTCGCAGGTCGGCGGCGCGGCAGCAGCGGAGGTCGTAGGTCGAGGATTCCCTGCACCCAGCGGCTCGGCGGCGATGGCGGCGACGGCGGCTGATCCTCCCTCGTGGTCGCTGGTCCCTGGTCGTGTGGACTGGCCTGATGGGTGTCGTGGCGCTGGTGAGTAGCCGGTTCTTCTTCTCTGCCTCGGGCCTCGCGTTGCCGGTGTAGCGGGTGGTGAGTTCGAATCCTGCGGTTGATTTTTCCTGCAGGTGGGCGGTCTTTTGTGCCGGTTGTTGGTGTGCGCGGTGTTTTTAGCTGGCTGTGACTCGGTTGCCCGGTCTTTGTTGGTTGTCCTGGCCTTCTTGTGCCCTCCAGGATTTCTCTTTGATTTTTTGAGTGCTGCAGGGGGCTCGAAAGCGGAGCCTAGGGCAGCGGTGATGGTCTCGATTGCCTTTTGCAATTCGAGATCGGTAGGCGTTTTTCTTTTTGTTATTGCGATCTCTTCGTGGTCGCTCTCAGAGCTGGGCTCTTCGTAGTCGCTTTCTGAGCTCCCCTCGTCTGTTTCGGGGTTCGGGCATTTTCGCGCCAAGGGATTCAAATCCTGGCTTCCCATTGGCTGGTGCTCGTCCCAAGATGGCCGCCGGGAAGTGGGCACGGAAATGGATTCTGCCGGCTCAGGATCATCGGGTTGGGGTGGCTTACCCTTTTTTGCTGGCTTTTCTTTCTCGGTTGTTTTTGGGGCCTCGATCGCTGCTTCTTGTTGTTCGAAGAGGCTTTGAAGGTCCGCGATGAGGTTTTCTTTGTCGCTGTTTCCCTCCATCAGTTTCAGGATGGAGAGTTTGAATTTTTTCATTTTTTGTGTTGTTTCTTCTTCCGGGGCGGTGATCTCCTTGGATGGCCCCTCTTCGTCTGATTGTGAGTCCAGGCTGGAGTCCTGCTCGCTCCCAGCTTCTGTCTCCTCCATGGCTGTGGCTTTGGTTGGAAGCTTCTCAGCCATCTTCTTGGTAAGAGCTCTGGTCTGTGCTCTGTTTGCTTCTTCTGGGTAGGTGTTGGGTTCAGTCATTGTCTGGAGTTATGGGCAACCGACCTCTGCTACCAATTTGTTAGAAACTGGATCTAGCCCAATAACTCAAAGACATAGCCCAATTCTTTTCAGTAGTTTTATTGTTGATCAGTTGGTACTGGAGGTCACTGACCTTGTACCTTTCTCTTTCAGGTATACATCTGGAATGATCTGTGGACCATGCGGTTGGACCTTTTGTACCCAGGAGGAGGGGTCAAGAGGTAAGGAGTGGTTATAAGGATTATGGGATATGTGGTTAGTTAACCCTTGATGGTCCGGGGGATCAGGGAGACATGGCAGTTAGGCATTTTATCATGACATACTATTAACATTATTATGTGTAGAAGACTACAGTGTCAGGGAAGAGTCTTTATCACTGGAGTATTACTTTATTTAGCATTTAACCATGAAATTCCTTACCCTACCAAAGTAAAAAAACCAAGTTGTAGATTAGCAAAACACTAGTTATCTCCTCAGATATGAATACACCAGATTTCTCTAGCCAATGACCTCCAGATTCCAACTCTAGAAGGAATGAGACTTTAGAAAGAGTGCAGAGAAGAGCAACCAGGATGATTAGGGGACTGGAGACTAAAACATGAAGAATGGTTACAGGAACTGGGCATGGCTAGTCTAGTGAAGAGAAGGACCAGGGGAGACATGATAGCAGTCTTCCAATATTTGAGGGGCTGCCACAGAGAGGAGGGGGTCAAGCTGTTTTCCAAGGCACCCGAAAGCCAGACAAGGAATAATGGATGGAAACTGATCAAGGAGAGATTCAACCTAGAAATAAGGAGAAATTTTCTGACAGTGAGAACAATCAATCAATGGAACAGCTTGCCTTTGGAAGTTGTGAGTGCTTCATCACTGGAGGCTTTCAAGAAGAGATTGGACTGCCATCTGTCAGAAATGGTGTAGGCTTGCCTGCTTAGGCAGAGGATTGGACCAGATGACCTACAAGGTCCCTTCCAACTCTGTTAATCTGAACTCCCATAATGCCCCTCACACTTATTCCTCACTCCTGTAATCTGGGGCCAATAACATTGAAGCAGCAATTTGTCCAGTAAGGTTTAGGATCTCCTGCTAAGGGCAGAAAGCTGGACTAGAAGACCTCCAAGATCCCTTCCAGCCCTATTATTCTATATTCTATGTTCCTTTCAAAGTTAACCAAAGGATTACAGTTAAATGTGTACACAACACTGTGTTACCAATCAAACAAGAATGTTATGGAAAGCCATTAGAATAGTTAAGTGTACAGATAGAACAATAGGGGCAAAATTTCAAAATTTTGCTCAGACCTGTATTTGTAGAAGGCACTTACTTAATTGTGGGCAGAGGTGAATTGTGATTTATCCAGCTCTACAGGTAGTCCTCAATTTACAACAATTGGGCCCAAAATTTCCATTGCTAAACGAGACAGTTGTTAAGTGAGTTTTGTCCCATTTTTACATATTTATAGACCCCTCGCATTCTGGACAAACTGTTTCAACTCCTACCCTCAAAACGACACTATAGAACACTGCACACCAGAACAACTAGACACAAGAACAGTTTTTTCCTGAACACCATCACTCTGCTAAACAAATAATTCCCTCAACACTGTCAAACTAGTTACTAAGTCTGCAATACTAATAATCTTCTCATCGTTCCCATCACCCATCTCCTCCCACTTATGACTGTATGACTGTAACCTTGTTGCTGGTATCCTTAAGATTTATATTGACTGTTTCCCTATGACTATCATTAAGTGTTGTACCTTATGATTCTTGACGAATGTATCTTTTCTTTTATGTACACTGAGAGTGTATGCACCAAGACAAATTCCTTGTGTGTCCAATCACACTTGGCCAATAAAGAATTCTATTCTATTCTATCCCGTCCCATCCCATCCCATCCCATCCCATCCCATCCCATTCCGTTCCACAACCTTTCTTGCCACACTGCAATTGTTAAGTTACAAACACAATTATTAGATGAATCTGACTTCCACACTGACTGCTTATCAGAAGTTCACAAAAGGTGATTGCATGACCCCAGGACTGTGCAATCGTCATAAATATGAGACAGTTGCCAAGTGTTTGAATTTTGATCACACGATCACGGGGATGCTGCAATGGTTGTGTGAAAAACGGTCATAAGTCACTTTTATCAGTGCCGTCATAACGTTGAACGGTCACTAAAAGAATGGTTGTAAGTTGAGGACTGCCTGTATTTTCTACATTTCCATGATACATTGAACTGCAACTTAATTTTGTGGACTTGGTGTGTGTAGACTGTTAGACTAAAGCATAGTTGGTTTAGTTAGCCGGTGGCTCAGCGTAAGTGCTTAAATATAATCAGCCAAGAACTTCAACTTGAATAGCCGTGGGCTGTTTCCATGGCTGCCCTCCCACATAGTGTTTGAGAATAAAAGGTGGATGGAAAAAAGCCTTTATCTTCAAGAGGTTCATGGTAGTGTGCAATTAAAATAATAATTACACCTCATCTCATGTTTAGAATGCTGGAAAAATTCCTGTGCGATGCCCAGTTTACTCACCTGATCAATGTTGGGTTCAACCCCAGTTGAAACAATAGCAATAGCACTTATATACCGCTTCACCGTGCTTTTACAGCCCTCACGAAGCTGTTTACAGTGTCAGCAAATTGCCCCCAACAATCTGGGTCCTCATTTTACCCACCTCAGAAGGATGGAAGGCTGAGTCAACGTTGAGTCAGTCAGGATCGAACTGCTGGCAGCCGGCAGTCAGCAGAATTAGCCTGCAATATTGCTTTCTAACCACTGCGCCACCACAGCTCATAAACGAGCCCTGAATATGTGCATCTGTCACACTGGTGTGTGTACAAACGTGTGCCTGCCTGAAGCCACACCCCAAAAATCATTCATTGAATGAAGAACTCCTCGTACAGGTAGTCCTCAACTTACGCCCACAATTGGGATCAGAATTTCTGTCGCTAAGCAAGGCAGTTGTTGAATGAGCCACCCCCAATTTTACAATCTTATTAAGAAAATAAAGTTAAGTCAGGGATCTCCAACCCCGGACCGTGGCCCACTACCGGGGATCTGCGGTGTCTTTGAAACTGGGCCGCGTGAGCAATGGGTAAGCGTGTGTAACTCAAAAGGACCATGAGGCTGCTACAACGGTCATAAGAGTGAAAAATGGTCACAAGTCACTTTTTTTCAGCGCTGTTCTGACTGTTGAAGGGTCACTTAAATGAACTGTTGTAAGTCAAGAACTACCTGTATAGAGATATCTAGGTTTGGAACAGTGGTGGGTTGCTCCTGGTTCGGCCCGGTTTGGCCGAGCCGGTAGCAGTGATGATGTGATGTCACCGAACCGGTTCTCTTTGTCTGGGAGCTGGACCCACCCACCTGCCCCCGTGTTATTCCTATTTTTATTTCTTCTTTTTTCACCCAGCTGATAGGCACGGCAGAGTGGATTGCCATACCTCAGCTGGGCAGATACCTAACGCGCTTGCACGTAGCGCAAGTTTGGCGCACATGAGAGCGAAGCGAGCATGCACGCGGTGATCGTGCACAAAGCGCGTGCACGAAGAGAACCGGTGGTAATGCCGGTTGGAACCCACCACTGGTTTTCTGTGTCCCTTTTCAGTTCAGGTGGATCTAAAAACAAACCGAACAAAAGTGGATGAAGACAAGGTGAGAAGAAGACAGGGAATTAAAGATAAGTAAGTTTAACGCTAAATAAGTGACTTTTCCAAAGCAGGAGCTAATCTTCAAAGCCAGCGGCAATGTCATTATTTGTTCTTCCTCTCCATTAAATCCTGCCGTAGTGTATAAGCACACAAAGTTCCTTGTGTTCTCGAGGCAAACAAACCAGGCTTCTCAAATATCAGCATTTGCAATTCTACTCGCATCAACAGCTCGTAGCAGCTAATAATAATACTAAGGCTTGCTTTTAAGTTTCCTTAACCGTCTTTGAAATCGGCGATAAGAATCACGTTATCGGCTCCAGGAAAAAAAATCACGCTGTCAACTCGCAAAGAATCCTTGGCGTGCTCTCAAGTTGCCATAAGCTTTCCTGGTTTCCGGCACCCACATGCGCATCGCCCAGTTGGTCTTTGGGTTTCTGGCGTGCCAGTGAGCGCGAAGATCAGCTGGCCGGCATGTATGCGCACCCAGGGTGGGTTCTACTTACCTTTACTACCGGTTCACAACGGGATCATGCACACACACTCACTTTGCTCGCGCATGCATGCGCAGATTGCCAATGATGACATCCGGGGCAGTGGGCGGGGCCTCCCGCTGGTTTTACTACCGGTTTTTGCGAACCGGTCCAAACCGGGGGCAACCCACCACTGATGCGCGTGCCGGAAACCAGAAGAGCAGTTGGCAATGGCATGCATGTCCACAGAAAGGGCTCTGCATGCCATGTTTGGTTCGTCATCATGGATATAGGGCAGGGGTCTGCAACCTGCGGCTCTGGAGCCACATGTGCCTCTTTCATCCCTCTGCTGGGGCTCTCTGTCACTCAAAACATACGTCCCAACCACCAATGTGCGACACCCACCGGCACGCGATTTATTGAGCTTTTCAACCCCCGGTAGGCCAACCATGGATAAATCCAAGAAAAGAAAAGTTTCAGAAGAAAATAGAACGTTTAAACATATGCTAGTTTTGTGGCCGCTCAAAAAAATAGTCAGGCACGGGAAGGGTTTTGTGGCTCCCAGTGTTTTCTTTTCTGTGGGAAACGTGTCCAAATGGCTCTTTGAGTGTTTAAGGTTGCAAACCCCTGGTATAGGGTCTCCTGCTTGAGCAGGGGTTGGACTAAAAGACCTCCAAGTTCCCTTCCAGTTCTATTCTGATTGATTGATTGATTGATTGATTGATTGATTGATTGATTGAAAGTTGAGGACTACCTGTAGATGGAGATCAAAGGTCCTCTCTTCCACTCCTTTACTTTCTTTATTACTGTAATCTGTGGATGACAACAGAAAGGACAGTGCTGCTGTTTTGATAAGGTGAACGTAAGTAATATTATTCCCCTGCAAGTAATAAGGCAAATATTCCTGTCACTAATTTCTGCCTTGGCAATGGAAGTTGCAGTCACAGCCGAATAACACCATGCATATAAACCATTATTTGTACCGACAGATTGCTGCAGGCTTACAAATGAAGCAGTCGGACAGAAGAAGTAAGTTGGTAGGAAAATGTAGGAAAGGTAAACACTTCTACAAGTTAAGCAGGTTCCTGTGCACAGTCCCGTGTGAGGTTCAGCTTATTTACTTTGACAATAATATGGAAGGAATTTGCTACTGCTGACATTTGGGGTTTTTTTTTTGATTATAAGGCTAATCTACAACTGTGGGGTATTGAAGCATTAGTACAGAGCTCTGATTCAACTTCTGAGATCAGCCAGGAGTAAACCACTATCTATCTATCTATCTATCTATCTATCTATCTATCTATCTATCTATCATCTATCCATCCATCTATCCATCCATCTCTCTATCTATCTATCATCTATCTATCTATCTATCATCTATCCATCTATCCATCTATCCATCTATCCATCTATCCATATCTAACTATCTATCTATCTATCTATCTATCTATCTATCTATCTATCATCTATCCATCCATCTATCCATCCATCTCTCTATCTATCTATCATCTATCTATCTATCTATCATCTATCTATCTATCTATCTATCTATCATCCAGAGGTGGGATTCACTTACCTTCCCTACCAGTTCGCAAATGTGAGCACATCGTGCATGCACAGTGCTCACACATTATGGCCGGGCGGGTGGGCGAAGCCTCCTGCAGTCACCACTACCGGTTCGCCCAAACCGCACAGAACTGGCTGAATCCCACCTCTGCTATCATCTATCTATCTATCTATCTATCTATCTATCTATCTACCTACCTACCTACCTACCTACCTACCTACCTACCTACCTACCTATTAGAGAAAGCTAGCTGGATGGCCTTGGGCCAATTATTCTCTCTCAACCATGGGAAGAATATCATGCAAGCCACATCCAAAATCTTGCCAAGAAGCTTCAGGGACTTTTCCGGGTAGTTGTTAGGAGTCAATATTGACACAAAGGCGCACAGAAAGAGTGCGAATTGCGCACTCAGTGAACCGGTTGTTCATCTGGTAGGATCCCACCCCTGTTCCTATGAGGTTCATGGCTGGTTCTATAGGCAAAAGGGAAAATGCAAATCCTAGGTGTTCGTCCGAGCTAATTTTGTCAACCTTTTGTTTGTTGCTTATCTGGAGTTTCTGTCTGACCCAGTCTTTCTGAATGGATTACCAAATCTGCATTTCTAAAATCTGGCCTCCTCAGTTTCTGCTTGGGGCAGGGAAATGGGGCTGATTTCTGCCTCCCTTAAGATTTTTTTTTTATTTCTCCTTTAGGGAAAATGTTTTGTCCTGTCTTTTTAATATTTCCCAAAATATTTCATTCTTCGGGGGGAGGGGGGGCTTCCCACAGAATCAGGCAACATCCTAAACCAATGATGGTGAACCGTTTCGGTACCGAGTGCCCAAACCGGAACGTGCACGCACGCCGGAGCACCGGAAACCCAAACCAGTTGGCCGGTGCGTATGCGCGCACCATCCACCTGGTCTTTGTGTTTCCGGTGTGCACATGCGCGCTGGCCAGTTGGTCTTCATGCATGCCCGAAGATCAGGTGGCTGGTGAGCATGCTGGAATCCCGAAGCCCAGCTGGCCGGCGCGCACATGTGCCTTGGCCAGCTGATCTTCGCATGCACCGGCCAGCTGGTCTTCGGGTTTCCAGAAACCCGAACAGCAGCTGGCGATGGCACGTGTGCCCACAGAGAGGGCTCTGCATGCCGCCTCTGGCACATGTGCCATAGGTTCACCATCACGGCCCTAAACTGAATAAAGTATATATATTTTTAATACTCTTATCTTTTTTCTTTGAATGCTGCAATCTCGTTGTCATGGACTCTGCTGCCCCCATGTGGTGTGCCAAATTTTGTTCGCGTTTTATCACAAAGTAATACTGCACGGTTTTTTAAACCTGGGATTTAGATATCTGCACAACTAACCAACCTTTGTCAAGAGATGGCAGCATCTGATTGGTTTTGGCTCATCCAGAATGCTAAGTAGGATGGCCCTGGTTTGAATTTGAACAAAAGGGAGAGTTTGGAAAGACGGGATTCTTTTTAAGATTTGTGCCCAGAGATTGAAACTAAGTCCTCTGTAATCTTCCTTAGCAAAATATTTGAATCACAAACTCATGCTGACTATCTTCTCTACCAGCCTAATTTCAAAATGCTTTTGTCCAGTATTAATTAAAAGAAACCATCTTCTTTATTTCTTTATTAAGGTCTGTGTGTTGGAAGAAATGTCCATCTGGATTCAGTTCCAAGTGGGGAGAAAGACATTGGAAACATGGTGGCTGTTTGGAAAGATGGTTTTTAATGGTGGACAGGACCACATGGGTTGAGGTCCTGGGCAAAAAAGGCACATGGAGTGGAGAGAGGGATATATTTATACACTCTCTTGGGCCCTGCCGTAGAGTTTCCTGTTCCTGTACAAGAAATGTATCCATTGGCTGTCAGACTCCCAGGGGGCGGGGGTCTTAGCTAACTTTGTAGGCTGTCTGTGTCCCAAGCTTGGTTGAGTCTTGCTGGGTGATGTAATCTTCCCAGGTGCCATGTGGTGAGATGGATAGAGGGCTAATCCTATCATGTCCTGAGGGCAGTGGTGAAATGCTACTGGTTCACACCGGTTCGGGCAAACCGGTAGTTTAAAAAAAAAACTACCAGTTCTCCGAACTGGTATTTCCAACGATCAGCTGTACCGCACGATTTAAAATCACTAGAAAGCTGGAAATCCTGCTTTCTATGAATTTAAATTGCGCGGCACAGCTGTTTCCCCTCCGCTGTTCTATTTATCTTCCCAAGCCTCCTTTTTCCACGTGAAGTTGTGTATTTGACGCATACTATGCATGCACATGCGCGCAGTATGTGTTTAGTGCACACTGCACATGCGCATGCAGCATGCGTTTGGTACACACATGCATGCACACGCGGCACATATTTGGCACACGCTACACATGCGCAGCCAGCAAACTGGTGGCAAACCGGTTTCAGATTACACCACTGCCTGAGGGCCATGTCTTAAACCCATCACCCTGGAGCTGAAGTGGGTGGGCAAGGAGCTGCAGGAAGCTGCTTTGTCTTTAAAAACATGTTTCTCTTTTTCTCATCCAGGGAAACATAATATTCTGCCTCTTTAATATTTCCTAGAATATTTCATTCTTCAAGGAGGTGGGTGGGTGCTAACTTCCTACATGTGCATATCTTCAAGTTCCTTCAATCTCTTGGAGGTTTTGAATCAGAGGTGGATTTCAACAGGTTCTGACCAGTTCTTGAGAACCGGTAGCAGAAATTCTGAGTAGTTCGGAGAACCAGTAGTAAAAATTCTGACTGCCCCCCCCCATCTATTCTCTGCCTCCCAAGTCCCAGCTGATCAGGAGGAAATGGGGATTTTGCAGTAACCTTTCCCTAGGTTGTGGAGGGAATGGGGATTTTGCAGTATCCTTCCCCTGAAATGGGGTGGGAATGGAGATTTTGCAATATCCTTCCCCCAGGAGTGGGGAGGGAATGGGGATTTTGCAGTATCCTTCCCCTGGCGTGAGGTGGGCATGGCGAGTTTGCAATATCCTTCCCCTGGCGTGAGGTGGGAATGGGGATTTTGCAGTATCCTTCCCCCAGGAGTGGGGAGGGAATGGGGATTTTGCAGTATCCTTCCCCTGGCATGAGGTGGGCATGGCGATTTTGCAATATCCTTCCCCTGGCGTGAGGTGGGAATGGAGATTTTGCAGTATCCTTCCCCTGGCGTGAGGTGGGAATGGGGATTTTGCAGTATCCTTCCCCTGGAGTGAGTTGGGAATGGAGATTTTGCAGTATCCTTCCCCTGGAGTGAGGTGGAAAGGGGGATTTTGCAGTATCCTTCCCCCAGGAGTGGGGAGGGAATGGGGATTTTGCAATATCCTTCCCCCAGGAGTGGGGAGGGAATGGGGATTTTGCAGCCCCCTTTCCCTGCCATGCCCACCAAGCCACGCCCACCAAGCCACACCATGCCCACCAAGCTACGCCCATATAACCAGTAGTAAAAAAAAATTGGATTTCACCACTGGCCCCAAGCCAACTGCCAGATCAGGTTTTAAGGCCCTTCCAAAACATTTGCAAGTTAAAGATTGATCTAGAAATAACTTTGTTTTAAATTGTGCACTCGCTTCATCCGATCTAAGATATCATTAAATTCCCTTTGAATGTTAGTATTCAAAAAAAAAAAAAAAAAGCACTTGTAAATCGCCAGTTTTCTCCTTGATTATGCATTCATCTTGCTGCTTCTTACACCTGCTAGTATTAAACTTCCTTTTCATGGAAAAATAGTCCCTTGTTGCCATGGTGTGCAACCTTGAAGTTGTCCATGGTTGCATATTTTCTTTAGAAGTATCTTTTTGGACACTTAATTGCAAGCTTCGATCTGTAACCGTTCGGCTGCCGTTCAGAGACGTAGAACTAAATTGCCTCTTCACCATCTGAATAACAGAATAGAATTTAAAACATGGGCCTTTCAAAATACAGAAATGAAGATTGGATAAAACGTTCTACTTGATGAGAAACAAAAGGGATACACACAGGAAAAATCTACAGTATGTTAAGTGGGCATAATTATTTTAGAAGTAATGAGAGGTGCAACTACATGCCAATATGGATATAATAACAATTACACTTCATTCACGATATTCTTATTAGAATAACAGAGTTGGAAGGGACCTTGGAGGTCTTCTAGTCCAACCCCCTGCTTAGCCAGGAAACCCTACACCACTTCAGACAAATGGTTATCCAATCTCTTCTTAAAAACTTCCATGTTGGGCCATTCACAACTTCTGAAGGCAAGTTGTTCCAGTGATTAATTTCTCCTTAGTTCTTGGTTGCTTCCCTCCTTGATTAGTTTCCATCCATTGCTTCTTGTCCTGCCCTCAGGTGCTTTGGAGAATAGCTTGCCTGCCTCTTCTTTGTGGCAGCCCCTGAGATATTGAAACACTGCTATCATGTCACCCCTCGTCCTTCTTCTCATTAAACTAGACATACCCAGTTCCTGCAACTGTTCTTTATATGTTTTAGCCTCCAGTCCCCTAATCTTCTTTGTTGCTCTTCTCTGCACTCTTTTGTAGGAAGAGTGCAGAGAAGAGTCCACCCCTTTCCTAGAAGAATGAAATATTTTAGGAAATATTAAAAAGGCAGAATATTATGTTTCCCTGGATGAGAAATGGAGAAGCATGTTTTAAAGACAAAGCAGCTCCCACCTTCTTGCCCCCCACCCACCCTTTGTCAATGGGCCAGAGGCAGAAATTCAATTCCCTCCCAATTTTGTCAATGGACCAACATCTGCAACACAATAGGACCCATCTAGCAACAGAAACTAACACAATAGGACCCATTTAGCAACAGAAACTCACCACATGGCACCTGGGAAGATTACATCAGCCAGCAAGGCTAACTAAGACCCCCATCCCCTGGGAGTCTGACAACCAATCAGGATTCTCTTTTGGGGCCCCAGGAAGTTCAAAGCCAGAGAGGGCATAAAACCCGGGGACTCACTGCGTCTCGCCCCTTTTCTGTTCAGGAACTCAAACCATGTGATTCTGTCCACCATTAAACCATCTTTCCAAGCAGTCTCTATGTTTCCAGTGTCTTTTTCCCCACTTGGAGCTGAACCCAGAAGGATATTTCTTCCTACACTTTCTAGGGTCTCCACATCTTTTTTACATCGTGGTGACCAAAACTGGATGCAGTATTCCAAGTGTGGCCTTACCAAGGGCATTATAAAATGGTATTAACAATGACATTGAAACTTCAGTATTAAGGTTATAAAGAGGTAGTCCTTGATGTACAATCGTTCATTTAGTGACCAAAGTTAAAATGGGACTAAAAAAGTGACTTATGACCATTTTTCACACTTACAACCGTTGTAACATCCACATGGACAGATGATCAAAATTAAAATAATTGCCAATGCTTGGTTCATATTTATGATGGTTGCAGTTTTCTGGGCTTGTGTGATCACCTTTTGCAACCTGAGAAGCAAAGTTAATGGGGAAACCAGATTCGCTTAACAACCAGATTACTAATTTAACAACTACAGTGATTCACTTAATAACTGTGGCAAGAAGTTTGTAAAATGGGGCAAAACTCATTTAACAACTATCTTGCTTAGCAACGGAAATGTTGGGCTCAATTGTGGCCGTAAATCGAGGATGATCTGTACTTAAGGTCAAAACTTGTATTGATATAATAAATATGTTTAAATGAGGTGTAGTGTTTTTTTATGCTATACTCAATTTTGAATGAGAAAGGCAAATAATTTTAATGCGTGTCATATTGATATCCTAAATTATAGTTAATATTGATAGAACATTTTTCTCTTCTGTTTTCAATGCTGCATGTTATCTAAACCACATAATGTCAAAAGTTATTAGTTATGTTAACATCACTGTATTGATATAACACGATATCTCAAGATTGTGTTAATAACACAGTAAAAGGGGGGGAAGTATTTGATAAAAGTATCATTTTTAAAGGTCTCTAGATTAAACTCCTTCCTGCTTTCCCCGCTCATTCATTTCCACCTAGAATTTTTCCACCAATTAAATGGCAGGGATATTCATTACCAACAGTCCTCATTTATCAACTGCAAGTGAAACTAGCAATTCGGTTGTTCAGCGATGTGGTCATAAAATGAAACATCATGTGACCACACCCAACCTATAACAGCAGCTTTGCCAGTTCAACTTCAGTGGTTAAGCTAAAATCACTGCAACTTGTTAAATATGACATCACATAACTGCAACTTGCAACTTCCTGCCAGTTTCGCTATTGAATTCCCTTGTGAGAAGTTGGTTGTGACTGTTGAGACTAGAGTAGAGTAGAGTAGAGTAGAGTAGAGTAGAGTAGAGTAGAGTAGAGTAGAGTAGAATAGAATAGAATAGAATAGAATAGAATAGAATAGAATAGAATAGAATAGAATAGAATAGAATAGAATAGAATATAGAGGAGAGGAGAGGAGAGGAGAGGAGAGGAGAGGAGAGGAGAGGAGAGGAGAGGAGAGGAGAGGAGAGGGGAGGGGAGGGGAGGGGAGGGGAGAGGAGAGGAGAAGAGAAGAGAAGAGAAGAGAAGAGAAGAGAAGAGAAGAGAAGAGAAGAGTAAAGTAAAGTAGAGTAGAGTAGAGTAGAGTAGAGTAGAGTAGAGTAGAGAAGAATAGAGAAGAATAGAATAGAATAAGTGTTGGAAGGGACCTTGGAGATCTTCTAGTCCAACCACCCACTCAGTCAGGAAGCCCTATACCATTTCAGACAAAACATGAAAAATATGAACCCAGCATTGCCAAGTATTTCAACTTTAATCCAAATTTTAATCACTTGACCACGGGGATGCTGCAATGGTCATAAGTGTGAAAAACAGTCAGAAGTCACTTTTTTCAGTGCCGTTGCAACTTCAAACGGTCACTAAGCAAATGGTTGTAAGTCAAGGACTCCTTGTACTTTTGAACTCTATCTGACTTCCTGCATTTGACAGGACTGCCCTGTACTACATGCCGGCATGAAAAATCTGACTCCAATGCAGTATTTGTGTGATTGCGTCCTTATGCATGTGTCAACATTTGCTACCCTTCACTGCCTGCCTCCCTGATGGATCCGCCCGGCTGCTTTGAAGTTGATTGTGCTGACTTTGTATAAAGTGAAATAAAATAGCATTTATATCTGTCAAATATATTTCCTTCTCCTTTGTAGATCTGAAACTGGTGTTTAATAAGAGACGAGCAATTTCAATGAAATGGCAGCTGTCAAGAAAACAGCACTATGCTTCCACACAACCGAATCCCAATTCTTGCATCCATCTCTCTTTATTGCTATAATCAGCGCTCTCAATTACGGATCTCAATGCAAAAAAGCAAAAATAGTCTCCGTTACTAAATAATTTCGATATCTTGGAATTGTGGCGGTCTGGAACGCTTTTAATTATTGTGTAATATTTTTATTTTGGTTGTTATTTGAGTGCTATACGCTGCCCAGAATCACGATTTGTGAGGTGAGAGGCTATATAAATTTGATAAACAAATAAATAAATATCCTTTTATTTTGTCAGCTACAAAATCAGAAGCTGATTCTCAGTCCACAGAGAAGTCCTTTCCTTCCTATGACGTCAAAAGCTGTGGCGGCGCAGTGGTTAGAATGTAGTATTGCAGGCTAATTCTGCTGACTGCCAGCTGCCATCATTTCAACAGTTCGATTCCCACCAGCTCAAGATTGACTCAGCCTTCCATCCTTCCGAGGTCAGTAAAATGAGGATCCAGATTGTTGGGGGGCAATATGCTGACTCTATCAATGGATTAGACAGGGCCATAAAGCACTGTGAAGTGGTATATAAAGTCTATGTAAGTGCTATTGCTATTACATTTTCACAGGTCAGATGGGCTGGTCACAACAGGAAAACTAAAACGGAATTGGCCAAGTGTGCTTGAGTTGGCTATGTTTGCAGAACTCACGGAAATTTAGCCCGTTAGTGCTTTTCAGTCTTGGCAACTTTAAGATGAATGGACTTCAGTTCTTGGAATTCCCCAGCCAAGCAACTAACCTGCTTTATTTTAACCTAGTCTAGACTAGGACAGGTAGTCATCCACTGATGACCACAATTGACCTAGGAATCTTGATCATTGAGCAAAGGGATCAGGAGTGGGCTTCAAAATTTTTAGCAAGGGGTTCTCTGCCCAGTTGCTGGGTGGGTGTGGCCATGGTGGGTGTGGCTAGTTGGCCTCCTGCACCATGGTGGGAGGGGTGTTTTTGCCCTCCCCAACCTCTGGAGCCTTTTTCGAGCCTCCGGGAGGGCGAAAATGGCCTCCCAGGCTCCAGAGGCCCTCTGGAGGCTGGAAACAGGCCCGTTTCCAGCCTTCCTGAATTTCCGGTAGGCCTGTTTTTCACCCTCCCTACACCCCCTGCACTTACCTGCATCCAAAACGGGCTGCGTTGTTATGGAATGATGAGACCAAACAACATTCCTGGTCAGCCAGAGACAGTTTATTGCGCAGTTTCAGAATCAGATTTGTATCTGCAATTCTGAACCAAGAAGAGCTCTGATACAACTGCTTTTATACATATCCAAGAGAAAGGATTTTGTGAGCACAGCAGTTTTCCATATATGGTTAACATACATTTGTTACATGATAATTGATACTTTCTAAATTACTAAATTCCTACATTATTTTCTAGTTCATAAGATTATTTTAGCTAAACAACCTTCCTCAGTTCTGTGATTGCTGATGCGTGGATTCCTGGCTGCTTTGGATAATAAGTAACTTTTGTTTCATATGGATGTCCTTGCATTCTTGACAACTAGACCCCTCCCTCAGAAGATATATATTACCAAGAATGGAATTTAGCTGACTTAGTGTAATCTCTAAACAAGCACATTTCTTTCTTATAATAACGTGAATAAAGAGGGTCCTTCAGTGTTCATATAGCTGACCCTGTACTATTCCTACATCATTCACATTAGCGTGGGGACTCATGGGAGGGGCGAGGTGGGATGGGCAGGGCCAGCCAGGAGTAGGATTGGGGGGTTCTCCAAACTGCACAGAATCTTAGCTAGAGGTTTTCTGAACCCCTGCGAAACCCGAGCAGTCCACCCCAAAAGGGGTTCTTAAGCAAGGTGCCACATGATTGCTTTGCTCAATGACAACAATCCTGATTCTCCCAGTTGCAGTCACTAAGTGGAGCACCAGGGAGAGGGCCTGGGTCTCCAGGCAGGGAAGGGTAATCCTCGATTTACAACAATTCATTTAGTAGACTTAGAAGACTTAGAATTCTTTATTGGCCAAGTGTGATTGGACACACAAGGAATTTGTCTTTGGTGCCTATGCTCTCAGTGTACATAAAAGAAAAGATACATACGTTAAGAATCATAAAGTACAACACTTAATGATAGTCATAGGGTACAAACAAGCAATCAAATCATACTAGGAAACAATCAATATCAATCATAAGGATACAAGCAACAAACTTACAGTCATACAGTCATAAGTGGAAGGAGATGGGTGGTGGGAACGATGAGAAGATTAATGGTAGTGCAGACTTAGTGAATAGTTTGACAGTGTTGCGGGAATTATTTGTTTAGCAGCGTGATGGTGTTTGGGGAAAAACTGTTCTTGTGTCCAGTTGTTCTGGTGTGCAGCGTCGTTTTGAGGGTAGGAGTTGAAACAATTTATGTCCAGGATGCGAGGGGTCTTAAATATTTTCACAGCCCTCTTTTTGACTCTTGCAGTATACAGGTCCTCAATGGAAGGCAGGTTGGTAACAATTGTTTTTTCTGCAGTCCTAATTATCCTCTGAAGTCGGTGTCTGTCTTGTTGGATTGCAGAACCAAACCAGACAGTTATAGAGGTGCAGATGACAGACTCAATAATTCCTCTGTAGAACTGGATCAGCAGCTCCTTGGGCAGTTTGAGCTTCCTGAGTTGGCACAGAACGAACATTCTTTATTGTGCTTTTTTTGATGACGTTTTTGATGTCAGATGTCCATTTTAGGTCTTAAGATATGATAGAACCTAGAAATTTGAAGGCCTCTACTGTTGTTACTGTGTTGCCTGGTATTGTAACCATTCAAAGTTACAACGTGGCACTGAAAAAATTTGACTTATCACCGTTTTTCACCGCTACGACCTTTGCCGCAACCCCATTGATCATGGGATCCAAATTCAGAGGCTTGGCCACAGGTTCCTATTTATGACCGTTGCTATGTCCCACGTTACGTGACCCCCTTTTTGAGACAAGCAAAGTCAATGGGGAAGCGAGGCTCACTTAACAAGCAGGTTACTAACTTATCAACCGCAGGGATTCCCTTAAAAACTGAGGCAAGGAAGGTCGTAAAGCGGAGCAAAACTCAACAAACGCCTCACACACACTTATAGCCACGGAAATGTTAGGCTCCGTTGCGGACATAAGCCGAGGTCTACCTGTAGCAGCCCTCCCACTCTCGGACTCTCAAAGAGAGAGAGAGGGGAAAAAAAGAGGCGACAGGGACTCGCAGCGGATCGTGCAGAAATATTAGGCGACTTGTCTATCTATAGCAGGGATGGGCAACTGTGGCCCTTTTACAACCTGTGGACTTCAACTCCCAGAATTCCTGATACAGCCAAGCTGGCTCAGGAATTCTGGGAGTTGAAGTCCACAGGTTGTAAAAGGGCCACAGTTGCCCATCCCTGATCTATATAGAGAGAGAGAGATTCTCTGAAGCGAGCGCCTCCGGCGTGCGCAGCGTCTGTTTTGACTCCGCCCCCTCGGGGTTTTCCCCCGCCGCCGTCACCGCCGCGGCTTGCCCCGTCGCCCCTAGCAACCGGAGAAGCCTGCCGGCCCCGCCCTGCAACTGCCGCCGGGCCGAAGGGGGCGTGGCCACGAAAGGCGGCAGCCGCGGCGGGAGGGCGGCCGAGATGCGAGGCGTCTTCCCCACCTGCGTGACTAGAGCCGCGGGGATCCGCAGGTGGATGGGAGAGTCCTGAGAGAGCCCTCCAGGTGAGCTCTTGGACCCCCCACCCACGGAAAGAGGGGCGCCGACCCATCCCGAGGGCATTTTTGAGGCGCGCGCTCTGCGTATGCTCAGAGGACCTCTTTCCTGATTCCGTCGTACTCGAACCCGCTTCTTGCTCCACCGAAAGTCTCTAGAAAGGGGGAAAAAAGCTTGCTATTCTCCTCCCCGCCCTCTGCAAAAAAAAAAAAAAAAAAAAAGGCGAGGGCTTCCAGAAAACTAAACTTTTTTCCTCTTGTTTTTCCCGTTTTAAAATAGAACTGATCAAGACCAAGGATGGAGAAGACCATAGAGGGACTGCAAGAACAAATGATGGCTAGGTAAGGTCGAAGGACAAGCCACGATTTGACTTTTTTTTTTAAGACAGGGAGCAATTTTGGGGGCTTCTGGAGCCCGGTGGCTAATTTTTAATTCCCTCATTGAAACCACCAACTGAATTAATAAGGATTAGCACAAATTCATTGGACGAATGAATACATAAATCGCAAGGCACATTTATAGGAAGCCCTTCTTTAGGGTTAGGATTAGGGTGCTTATCTTTTTTCAAGCTTCTCTGATCTTTTTAGACTGAGTCGAATGGAAAAGAGGAAACTTCAGATCATCGTCATTGCTTGACAGCGTATTCAGAAGTCAAGCTGTTTTTCTTTGTAGCCTCTTTCTTTTAAAACAAAATGTATTTTATTCTCCTGAGAGCATATACACACTGAGAGCATATACACCAAAGACAAATTCCTTGTGTGTCCAACCACACTTGGCCAATAAAGCTATTCTATTCTATTCTATTCTATTCTATTCTATTCTATTCTATTCTATTCTATTCTATTCTATTCCATTCCATTCCATTCCATTCCATTCCATTTCATTCCATTCCATTTCATTCCATTCCTCTATTCTATTCTGTTCTGTTCTGTTCTGTTCTGTTCTGCTCCTGCTCCTGCTCCTGCTCCTGCTCCTGCTCCTGCTCCTATTCTATTCTATTCTATTCTATTCTATTCTATTCTATTCTATTCTATTCTATTCTTAGCCGATTTTACCTTGCAGCCCATCCAGAGAGCCAGTCGGAGGCTGAAAAAAAAAACATTCTTTTTTTAATATGGTATATTTAAAATAAACAACAAAATACACTAAAAATACCCCAAATGCAAGAAAAGTCCAACTGATAAACAAAACAAAGGGAAAAATATATATAAACAAAACAAGGCTATCACATATACATCAATTATATACATTGTATTATTTTTTAAAAAAAATCATTTTGCAGTATACAATATTCAGATGGTGGATTTTACTTGTAGCCTATTCAGACAGTGTGTGAATAGCTGCTACAGGATGATTAATTTAGTTAGCATATAGTTTCCTGAGGGTAGAGGTTTCTGGGTTGGTTTCCAAATGTTTTGTTACCAGGCTAGGTAAAATCTTCAAGAATTTAGGGGATGTCAGTGTCTGTGTTCTTCTGCTTATAAGGGCTTGGTGGGGTCACTAGGTCTTCTGATGGTTTCCTCCAAAACGGTCAGATTGTGTGAAATAGGTAATAACATTTAGATACTATATTCTAATCTGTAGAGATTGGGTTATATAAACTAGTATCTAAACTATTCAGCTCCTCAAGTAATGCTCACCCACATAGTGTGAATTTCAATTATTATAATTTCCCAATTGGCTCAGTTTAACAGATAAACAGAGTTGGAAGGGACCCTATAGGTCATCTAGTCCAACCCCTCGCTCAAGCAGGAGACCCTATACCATTTCTGACAAATGGCAGTCCAATCTTTTCTTGAAAGTCTCAAGTGATGAAGCTCCCACAACTTCCGAAGGCAACTTCTGTTCCATTGGTTGATTCTTCTCACTGTCAGAAAGTTTCTCCTCATTTCTAGGTTGAATCTCTCCTTGGTCAGTTTCCATCCATTATTCCTTGTCTGGCCTTCAGGTGCTTTGTAAAACAGCTTGACCCCTTCCTCTCTGTGGCAGCCCTTCAAATATTGGAAGATTGCTATCATGTCTCCCCTGGTCCTTCTTCTCTTCACTAGACTAGCCATGCCCAGTTCATGTAACCGTTTATAGTATGTTTTAGTCTCCAGTCCCCTAATCATTCTGGTTGCTCTCCTCTGCACTTTTTCTAGAGTCCCAACATCTTCTTTATAGTGTGGTGACCAAAACTGGATGCAGTACTCTAGGTGTGGTCTTACTAGGGCTTTATAGAGTGGTATTTAGTACCTCATTTAATCTTGAGCATATCTGTCTGTTAATGCAATTTAGGATTGCATTGGCATTTTTGGCTGCTGCTGCACACTGCTGACTCATTTTTAGCAGGTTATCCATTAAGACTCCAAGATCCCTCTCACAGTCACTGCTATTAAGCCTGTATACTTTTGGTTTTTCTTACCTAAGTGTAGTACTTTACTTTTCCCTACATTGAATTTCATTTTGTTAGATAGGGCCCAGTGTTCAAATCTGTCAAGATCCATCTGGATCTTGAGCCTATCTTCTAGGGTGTTAGCTATTCCTGCCAGTTTAGTATCATCCGCAAATCTGGTAAATTCCCCTTCTATTCTCTCATCTAAGTTGTTTATGAAGATATTGAAGAGTACTGGCCTAAGACGGAACCTTGTGGCACCCCACTGCTTACTTCTCTCCATGTAGACTTAGATCCATTAAGGACTACTCATTGAGTACAGTTTGTCAACCAGTTGCGAATCCATCTGGTGGTGAAGCTATCCCACTTTTTTCTAGCTTACAAAGAAGTAGGATGTGGCCTACTTTGTCGAATGCTGGGGTATCCTGGCAATTGAAGTCCAATTGGAAGAATCATTTGTTATGGCTACTTTTAGAAGTAACTCTGCTTCCTAAAATACCTAGTCAGAAAGGAATTGACTGGGGTTTTATATGTAACATTAACATTAACACTGTAACAACATTGCCAAAAAGGCATTAAGAGTTGTTAACCTAATCTTGCGTAGCTTCTTCTCTGGTAATGTTGTACTACTAACTAGAGCATACAAACCATTTGCTAGACCAATTCTTGAATACAGCTCGTCTGTCTGGAACCCGCACTGCATATCGGACATAAATACAATCAAGAGAGTCCAGAGATATTTTACGAGAAGAGTCCTCCATTCCTCTAACCGCAATAAAATACCTTATGCCACCAGACTCCAAATTTTGGGCTTAGACAATTTAGAACTACGCTGATTTCAATCTGACCTAAGCATAGTACATAAAGTTATCTGCCACAATGTCCTTCCTGTCAATGACTACTTCAGCTTCAACCACAACAATACACGAGCAAATGATAGATACAAACTCAAGGTTAACCGCTCCAAACTAGATTGCAGAAAATATGACTTCAGTAACAGAGTGGTCAATGCCTGGAATGCACTACCTGACTCTGTAGTTTCTTCCCCAAACCCCCAAAACTTTAACCTTAAACTGTCTACTGTTGACCTTACCCCATTCCTAAGACCTTACCCCATTCCTAAGACCTTACCCCATTCCTAAGAGGTCTGTAAGGTGCATAAGCGCACCAGCGTGCCTACCGTCCCGGTCCTAATATTGCTTTTTACTTACTCTTTTCATGTATTCAAATTATGTTTATAATTTACCTGTTATCTTATATATGCTTGACAAATAAACTTATGATTATGATTATGATTATGCAGTGATGCAGCACAGTTAATCTTAAAATGAGTTACATAATGTAGGCACTACTGGTTTAAGTCTTGTCCCTGGGATGCCTTCCTGCAAATTTCTTTCTCCACTTCTGGTCCTGCTGTTACATCTTTCTTTCCTTAAAAAATGATGCAAAGATAAGAATAGGTTAATGCACATAAAGCACTCTGAGCCCTTAAAAGCATCATACAAATATTACCCCTTTTTTATTAAGACAGTTTTATAAGAGATACACAAGGTGTCCTTTTGGTTCTCCGCATTTTTTCTAGCTATGACATTGCGGTTCAACCTAAGAAAAGAAAGCTCTTTCAAAGTTGTTGAAAGTGCCTTTTGCCAGATCTGACAAAGAGGAAGAACTGACCACATGCTGATTAGAAATGCACCATAAGCAGTGTAAAATATGTTACTACCGGTTCTGTGGGCGTGGCTTGGTGGTGGGGGTGTAATGTGACGGTGGGCGTGGCCAACCTTTTTTTTTTTACTTTTAAAACCATTTTTTCTACAACCTCTTCAGCTGAAGAGGTTGTAAAAAAATGGTTTTAAAAGCCTCTGATGATCTCAGCTGAGTTGCCTGATTGGCAGAGGCTTTTTTTTCTTTTAAAAACATTTTTTCTACAACCTCTTCGGCTGAAGAGGTTGTAAAAAAAAATGCTTTTAAAAGGCGCTGATGATCAGGCAACTCAGCTGGGATCATCAGAGGCTTTTAAAAGCATTTTTTCTACATTTTTAGCGAATTTTAGCAACAGGTTCGTTGGTTGTGAGCTCTGCGCCTTGCTTTTTCAGCCTCTGAAGCCTCCATTTCAGAGGCTTTTTTTCTGAAGCTTTGTTTCAGAGACTTTTTTCTGAAGCTTCGTTTCAGAGGCTTTTTTTCAGCCTCTGAAACCTCCGTTTGAGGGGCTATATTCGGAGTATAAGATGTACCCAGATTTTCACCCTCTTTTTTGGGGGGGGAAAAGGTGCATCTTATACTCTGAAAAATACGGTATATACCGCTTCACAGTGCTTTACAGCCCCCTAAGCGGTTTACAGAGTCAGCATATTTATTTATTTATTTATTTATTTATTATATTTCTATACCGCCTTTCTCCCGTAGGACTCAAGGCGGTGTACAGTCAAGAAAAATATAGACACACAAACATCATAAAATTGCTAATTAAAATTGTTACTTAGTTTGGTCAATTAAATAAAACCCAGAATTAGATAACATTTAAAAAATCATTTGCATGTTTGTATGTTTAGCCCTGCCTGTTGGAACATCAGGGTCTTGAGGGCACGGCGGAAAGCACGGAGATCAGGGATATTTCGTATCTCCGGGGGCAGTTCATTCCAAAGGGTTGGAGCCCCCACAGAGAAGGCCCTCCCCCTGGGAGTCGCCAGTCGACATAATTTGACTGACGGTACCCTGAGTAGTCCCTCCCTGTGAGAACGAACTGGTCGGTGGGAGGCTATTGGTGGCAAAAGACGGTCTCGTAGGTACCCAGGTCCTAAGCCATGGAGCGCTTTAAAGGTGATAACTAACACCTTGAATCGCACCCGGAAGACCACCGGGAGCCAGTGCAGCTCGCGTAGGAGAGGTGTTACATGGGCGTAATGAGCTGCGCCCATAATCACCCGCGCGGCTACGTTCTGGACCAGTTGGAGCCTCCGGGTGCTTTTCAAGGGGAGCCCCATGTAGAGAGCATTACAGTAGTCCACACGGGAGGTAACTAGGGCATGAGTGACCGTGCGCAAGGCGTCCCGATCCAGAAAGGGACGCAACTGGCGGATCAGGCGAACCTGATAAAAGGCACCCCTGGCCACGGCCGTCAAATGATCTTCTAAAGATAACTGTGAATCCAGGAGGACACCCAAGTTGCGGGCCCTCTCTGTGGGGAGCAAGATCTCATCCCCTATTGTCAGTGATGGTACCAGCTGACTATACTGGGACGCCGGAAGCCACAGCCACTCGGTCTTGGAGGGGTTGAGTCTGAGCTTGTTTCTCCCCATCCAGATCCGCATGGCCTCCAGGCAACGGGACATCACAGCAAGGGCATCATTGGGGTGGTCTGGGGTGGAGATGTATAGCTGTGTGTCATCAGCATACTGATGAACACTCACCCCAAAACCACGGATGATCTCACCTAGCGGTTTTACATAAATGTTGAACAGAAGGGGTGAGAGGACTGACCCTTGCGGCACCCCACAAATAAGGTGCCTCGAGGTTGACCTCTGCCCCCCTGCCAACACAAACTGCGAACGGTCAGAGAGGAAGGAGGAGAACCACCGAAGAACGGTGCCCCCTATTCCTAACCCCTCCAGCCAGTGCAGTAAGATACCATGGTATACCATGCCCCCAACAATCTGGGTCCTCAGTAGGATGGAAGACTGAGTCAACTTTGAGCTGGTCAGAATCGAACTGCTGACTGGCTGGTAGCCGGTGATCAGCAAAAGTAGCCTACAGTACTGCATTCTAACCACTGCACTACCGCGGCTCTTAAAAGACTAATATCTCTCCCAGGAATTTACTACTAACTGATAAAACCTGCTCTGGTGCTACAAAAAATACCTCTCTGGAAAAAAAAAAACCTGAATGACTTAACATATATACACTCCATTGTGTAGTTGGGATTAATTAAATAAAATTTACAGATAATGGCTCATTTGGATGAACCAGAAAAACTGGTTTATTTTCCAGAATAAATGCTGGCTGGGGGATTCTGAGAATTGGCCCACGGGTCTTACAGTTGCCAAAGTTGGGAGCCACTGCTCCAAGCCATATTGTAATTGGTTTACTTATCAGTATCGCGTGTTCTGTATGTGTTCCCAGCCAATTGAGACTTGTTATACAAACCATATCTTAGCACAATATTTTTGCATGATTCCAATCAGTAAACTAGTATTATCCCAGGACTCCCTATTAAAAGAATAATGGGAAACTCTGGTTTAAATGAGAGGCTTGAAGCTGTCGTGTAAAGCGAGATGTGATCGATGGATGACATGTTTTCAATGCTTCTTCATGGCTAGCTAAGCAACAGTTTAGCAAGGAAGATCCATTAGATTTGAAACAGCCCATTACTTTTTAGTGAGGCTTATTTCTAAATGGCCTTACAAATTGGCAGAATCTGGCAGATATGGACAGAATTTGGAAACTTAAGAAGGGCAGATCTGATTAGTACCTGGATATTGTTGTTGTTGTTAGTTGTGAAGTTGTGTCCGACTCATCACGACCCCATGGACAACGATCCTCCAGGCCTTCCTGTCCTCTACCATCCTCTGGAGTCCATTTAAGCTCACACTGACTGCTTTAGTGACTCCATCTAGCCACCTCGTTCTCTGTCGTCCCCTTCTTCTTTTGCCCTCAATCTTTCCCAGCATTAGGCTCTTCTCTAGTGAGTCCTTCCCGCTCATTAGGTGGCCAAAGTATTTGAGTTTCGCCTTCAGGATCTGGCCTTCTAAAGAGCAGTCAGGGTTGATCTCCTCTAGGACTGACCGGTTTGATAGCCTAGCAGTGCAAGGGACTTGCAGGAGTCTTCTCCAGCACCATAGTTCAAAGGCCTCAATTCTTTGGCGCTCAGCCTTCCTTATGGTCCAACTTTCACAGCCATACATTGCAACTGGGAAAACCATAGCCTTGACTATATGCACTTTTTTGGCAGGGTGATGTCTCGCTTTTTAGTAAGCTATCTTATACCTGGATATACAATGCCACAATACATTGGAAAATTTAAAAAAAAAATCCTACCATACTCTTCTCAAAAAAAAAAATAGCATGTAGACATTAAGAGTAGAATTTAATTTGAGACTTTACAGCTAACACATATATAAATGATTGCTGACTTAATATTTTCATGCAACATTTGTGATGAGGATTCAAGGTGCTACAATCTGCATATCATTTTTAAAAGCAAACTTGTAAGGAAGGCCTCTTTACAGATGGGAAAAGCAATCTTAGGCATGGTGCTGATTGTCTGCCTTGAACTCAGGGTTTTTGTCATTAAACTGAGATTTGGACTGTCTCATATCTGCATTCTCTTGTTTTGTCATGATATTGACAAATAGTATGACCTGTGACCCTTCAGTTTATTTAACATTTTTTCTAAATAGGACACTGTACTGGTAGTCCTCAACTTAACGACGACAACTGAGCCCAAAATTCCTGTTGCTCAGCAAGAGAGTTGTTAAATGAGTTTTCCTTCATTTTACGACCATTCTTGCTGTTCTGTCCCCGTCTCAGACACGCACACAAACAGTCAGCCAGGAGTTAAATAAAACTTGCAGACAATAAATTCCTTCGATAACAGGATTGGCAGCAACCCAGTAGCTGCTTGCCAAGAACTTTACTCACAGAGGGAGGTGTTCCTCCTCCGTCAGATAAACCAAAACAAATACACAAAGCCACAGAATTGTCAAGTCCAGTCCGTATTAAATCCAAGGCAGGCAGATAACATAGTTTCAGAGATACAATGCGACTCGCTAGTTATTTAGTTTTGTCCGTCACAGAGCCTGAATGGCCACCACACCCCCTTTTATCTCCTGTGGGGTGTGGTCCAGTGACTCAACTTAATCTCTGGCATGCCTCCTTTTCTGCTACGTGCGCTTGTCTCTCCGACCCTGGCATGGATCCAGCCAAGACTTATCTCTGTTACTGTCCGACTGCGACTGTTCGGAGATACCTGGCTCCTGGCCAATCTCTTCTCCTTCGGGAGACACCTGAGGCATTGCCAGAGAGGAGGGTTTTGGAGAGGGAGGCCTGGCCAACTCCTCTCCTTCACTTTCGGAGCCTTCTCCCTCCGATAAGACGGGCTCGGGAGTCGGAGTCACAACACTTGCCACAGTTAAATAAATTGCTGCAGTTGTCAAGTTAGTAACACCGCTGTAAAGTGAATCTGGCTTCTCCATTGACTTTGCTTCTTAGAAGGTCACAAAAGGGGATCACATGACCCCGGGATAGTGCAACTGTCATAAATATGAACCTGTTGCCTAGCATGTGAATTTTGATCACATGACCATGGGAATGCTGCAACAGTTCTAAGTGTACACCGCCTTGAGTCCCTTTGGGAGAAGGGCGGTATAAAAATTTGATAAATAAATTTGATAAATAAATAAGTGTGGAAAAATGGTCATTAGGCACTTTTTTCAGTGCCCTTGTAACTTCGAATGTTCACTAAATGAATAGCTGCAAGTTGAGGACTACCTGAGATTTCAAAACTTCTTTAGATTTTGAAAATACGGTTGTGGCCTGTCGGCTGCTGGCCCCTCCAGCAGCTGACTCAGAGGAGGAGACGTGGGAGTCAGGATCCGCATCAAGGCAACCTGAGAGCTCCAAGGGAGAAGAGGGAATGGTTTGGGGAGGGGAGAGAGAGAGAAAGAGAGAGAGACAGAGATGGAGACAGGGGCGGAGTCTGGGCCGTCTGTCAGCCCTCAGATGGAAAGTCAACAGCCCCCAGGTCCGGAGGTGGCTGATGAGGAAGAGGAGGAACAGCTGGGCCCAGTGCCTGACACGCGGATGCGCAGAAGGCAGAGGAGAGGAGAGCAGTGGAAATCAGTGGGCTGATCCTGGGGAAGGAAGAGTCACCGCTGCTAACTCTGGAGATAAAAGGCAGGGGGCAGAGATATGGCAGACTATTCATCTTCTGGCCGGCCGGACTTGTTAGCCTGCATTGAGAAAGAAACTTTTTGCCGGGGCTGTCGGCGCTCCTAAAAATGGAATCTTTTGATTCCTTTCAGTTCAGAGGGTTTGTCGTGTTTGGGGAGCTGGGCCAGAACATATATTTGAGAATCTAAGGAGGTTGTGGGGAAGTGTCTCTCAACCTCAGCAACTTTTAAGATGCATGGATTTCAACTCCCAGTATTTTTCCTCCCTAAAAACGCATTTAATCGCCTCGGTAGCCTTGCAACACATCGCCACACATAATAATCGGGAATTGAAGTCCACACATCTTCAAGTTCCTGAGATTGAGAAACACTCTTCTAGAGATTTATACGGAAACCACAAATACGCAAATCATATTGTGTCACTATTACAGATGCAAAAGCCAATCAGCCTGTTAATTAGCACCCTAAACGCTTGATACTGAAGAATTTAAGATTTCATTTATTAGGGCTATGGAGCCACAATGGGGCTAACTGCTTTTCATTAGGAGGACTTTCTTAATTGATCCTCATTAGTCGCTGAAATTACTTTCCAAACCTGGTCAAAGAAGGGGAGTTTTCTTTCTTTTCATTTTTTTAACTCTCTGGCACACATAAACTTGCTAATTAGGAAAAGGTTTACAGTTGATCAGTTACCCTCCTTTCCCCACACCCACATCAAAGGAATCTTGTTGAAAAACATTTTTAATTGTTATCTAATTGGGCTACTTCAAAAGCTTTAGTGTAAAATGGTAGGCTAGTACATCATCAAGAAGAGATTTCCTGAAGTTTGGGATTATTTATTTATTTTCCTGTCAAAGAGACAATCTTGGCCTATTACACAAAGTCCTCGACTTACATCCACAATTGAGCCTAGGATTTTGGTCATAAGTCTTTGCGGTCATAAATTGAGTCAGTATTTGACCAGACTCAATTTTACAACTATTTTTATGATGGTCATTAAGTGAGCCCTGTGGTTGTTAAGCAAATCGCACGGACATAAATCCAAATTCAGCTTATCCAATGGATATTTGTTGCCACGTGACTGTAGAATGCTGCAACCTGTTATAAATGCGAGCTGATTGCCAAGTGACCCAAATGCCGCCACTTGACCATGGAAGTGGTATGGCAGTTGTAACTTTGAGGCTGGGTCATAAGTAATCTTTTTTAAAAAATCTGTCGTAATTTCAAATGGCCGCTAAGAAACCGGTCATAAATCAAGGGTTACCTATAGAGTTTTAATTCAATTTAAATTTTACCTGCAATGTTTCTTGGTGCTGAACCCAATTCTATGCAATTCAGAAGTAGTTTAGTTTAGCTGATCTGTGTGTGCCTTTCTCTGGGCCTGGTGGCTCAGCAGACTAAAAGCATTGTGATTAATACCAGCTGTCTGCAATTACTGTAAGTTTGAATCTCCCCAGGCTCAAGGTTGACTCAGCCTTCCATCCTTTCTAAGGTAGGTAAAATGAGGACCCAGTTGTGGGGGCAATAAGCTGACTTTGTATAAATATACAAAAGTATGAAGGCTATTGCTTAACGCATTGTAAGCCGCCCTGAGTTTCCGGAGAAGGGCGGCATATAAATCAAATTAAAAAAAAAAAAAAAGTATCTTGGGAAACAGGCCAAAAATCAAGGTTATTTGCAAAGTAGTTTGTAGAAGTAGTATCTTGGCATTACCCGTTGCAACAGTCATGTAGCTACAAGGTGGAGGATCCATTGTGAGGACGTGGCGAAAGGAGAGGTGGGGCATCTCGCAGCCAGATGACATAGCTGGGCAGATGACCCCTTGGTAAACAAGTTACAGTAGTGGCCAAAATTGTGAAAACCAAAGTATATTTTCTAAAACTAGCTAATAACACTAGTTTTGGAGTAGTACCATATTTTTTGGGGGGGGGGAGTAGTACCATAAAACTATATATCAATGGAAAGATAATTTAATCAAGAATGTAATGCAATAACTTTTATGAAGGATTTGCTATTAGAATAGCAGTTACATTATAAAGAAAAGTGAAACATAGAAAAAATATGAGATTTACAAAAATTATCACCATAGAAAAAACAAGATATACAAAAATTATCACCGTGTCAGTTAATAGTTGGGTAATCTTTAGCATGAATTAAGGCCTTACAACGTCTTCTCATGGAGTGAACCAAGTCTTTTAGTTCTGCAGCTGTTATCATGTGAAACCAAGATTGAATGATTGCTTTTATTAACTGGGTTTTATTGCTGGGTCGCTTCTGACTAATAAGTTTCTTGAGTCAGCTCCATAGATTTTCCATTGGGTTAAGGTCTGGGCTATTCCCAGGCCATTCCAGCAGTGGAATATGATTATCTTGAAACTCCAAAAAAAAGTGTGTATTAGCCATCATACCTCAAAAATACACTTTTCCCAAAAGGTTTCCACAATTTTGGCCACTACTGGCCAATATTTACTTTTTTTTTTATATTTACATATTTACTTTTGTATGAACCAAGTCAATGGCACCCCAAAGCTTGATCTGAACACATCATCACAAATGTCTTAGCTTAGAAATGATCAGTGTCTAAATACAGGTAATCCTCAATTTATGATCACAATTGAGCCTAAAAGTTCTGTTGTTTAGTGAGACATTTGTTCAGTGAGTTTTGCCCCATCTTACGACATTTCTTGCCACAGTTGTTAAGGGAATCTGGTTTTCCCTTTGTCTTTGCTTGTCACAAAAGGGGATCAGATGACCCTGGGACACAGCAACTGTCGTGAATATGAACCAGTTGCCAAGCGTTTGAATTTTGATCACATGATCATGGGTATGCTGCAAAAGTTGTACCTTGTGAAAAATGTTCAGAAGTCACTTTTTCCAGTGCTGTTATAACTTTGGTGACTAAATGAACTGTTGTAAGTCGAGGACTACTTGTATTCTTTCCTTGCAGAGTTTTCCCAACACAAAAAGACGGACTAATGGAGAGGGGGAGTTGTCATTTTCCAGATAAAATGTGGGTTCTGTAGATGTTTTAAGTTGCTTAAAGAATGAAACAAATGGTTGCTTTTAGATCTATCCCTTGTGATGCTGAACTTCAACAACTAATGCACCAGATCGACATAATGGTAAACAAGAAGAAACTGGAATGGGAAAAGAGGATGCAGGGATTGGAAGCAAGAATGACCATCCGGGATCAAGAGTTAGCAAGTGCCCAAAGCAAATTAGATCAGAAAGGTCAAGAGGTAAGGTTGCATCATTTATTTTGTGACTGTTGCATTGAATGGGAGGGTCTGCGCAATCATTTCCCTTGGATGATCTCAAAAAAGATGAACAGAAGCCAGCCTGATTAGTTGCGGGATAGAAGTCCAGAGGAAAGTCCCTGGCTTGTAGAATAAGTAGATTGGGTAGCCATTTTGCCTTGTGGTTGCCAAGGAAACAACATGGACCAGGAGTGTCAAACTGGTGGCCCGCAGGCCAGATGTGTCACACGGAGGCCGTGCCCACCCCAGCTCCATGAAGGGAAAGACATCATCATACGTCATGGCAACGTGACACGACGGGTTTTACACCTGTGACATAGACAATACATAGTACATAGAAGAAGATATTAATTAATGAGGGACTTTCTCTTTTTGATACTTCACCCCCGTCGCTATCTTATGCCCAGTCATTTTATCTATGTTGAAATCTAAATCTTAGCCTTGTTATACTCCATAACCATGGGAGGGTTTAACAGGGGTAGGGAACTATGGTCCTTAAAGGAGAAGGTTTGTAGCTCAAGGTTGAAATCAGAGGTCCTTGGTGCTCTCTGAGCTTGTTTGCTTTCTTGCAGATGTTTCATTACCCACACGAGTGGGTGTCAGCTGATGACTAGCACTGGCAGACTAGACTAGCACTGATGATGTTACCTAGTTTGATTCAGGCAAGAAACCTTATACCATTTCAGACAAAACTCTAGAAAGAGTGCAGAGAAGAGCAACAAAGATGATTAGGGGACTGGAGGCTAAAACATACGAAGAATGGTTGCAGGAACTGGGTATGTCTGGTTTAATGAAAAAGAGGACTAGGGGAGACATGATAGCAGTCTTCCAATAACTCAGGGGCTGCCACAAAGAAGAGGGAGTCAAGCTATTCTCCAAAGCCCCTGAGGGCAGGACAAGAAGCAATGGGTGGAAACTCATCAAGGAGAGAAGCAAACTAGAGCTAAGGAGAAGTTTCCTGACAGTTAGAACAATTAATCAGTGGAACAACTTGCCTGCAGAAATTGTGATTGCTCCAACACTACTACTTCACCTGGCTGCCTCCGACACAAGAGTGACACGAAGTTGTTAAGAAGATGTTTTTAAGAAGATGTTGGATAACCATTTGTCTGAAGTGATGCAGGGTTTCCTGCCTAAGCAGGGGGTTGTTCTAGAAGACCTCCAAGAGTCCCTTCCAACTCTGTTACTCTGTTCAATTCTAAAAGGTTGTCCAATTGCCCTAAAAACTTCCAGTATTGGAGCACCCACAACTTCTGGAGGCAGGTTGTTCCACTGATTAATTGTTCTCACTGTCAGGAAATTTCTCCTTAGTTCTAGGTTGGTTCTCTCCTTGATGAGTTAGCATCCACTGTTTCTGGTCCTGCCTCCAGGTGCTTTGGAGAATAGGTCAACCCCCCTCTTCTTTGTGGCAGCCCCTTAGATATTGCTGTCATGTCACCCCTAGTTCTTCTTTTCTTTAAGCTAGACCATGTATGGTTTCATTAAGCTAGCCCACATCATCAGATTGTTTTCTGTCCCCCACATCTGACACAGATGTTGTTAATCGGATGATGTCTGAGGTGGCATGATTCTTCTAGTTCGTGTCACTCTTGTGTCTGAGGCAGCCAGGTGAAGTAGTAGGAGGTCTTTGCCCAAGGACGGCTATTGGTACGGCCAGGATTTACACCCCGGTATCCTATGTGAAAAGTGGCTCTCTAACCACTACACCATCCAGCTGGCATGCGCGCACACGCACAAACACAGATAGACAAACAGACATATCAGGCCTTCTCTCAGCAATATTTTCCTGATCTTTCTGGGGTTGGGGTTTTTTTGGGGAAGTTTAATAGACCAGGTATAAAATGTTCCAGAACAAAAATAGTATATCCAGGGCAGTGGTGGGTATCAAATGTTTTTACTACCGGTTCTGTGGGTGTGGCATGGTGAGTGTGGCTTGGTGGGGTGGTAGGGGAAGGATACTGTATCTCCATTCCCTTCCCACTCCAGGGAAGGTTATTGCAAAAGCCCCATTTCCTCCCAATCAGCTGGGACTCAGGAAGCAGAGAATAAATGGGGGTGGGGCCAGCCAGAGGTGGTATTTATCCGTTCTCCGAACTACTCAAAATTTCCACTACCAGTTCGCCAGAATTGGTCAGAACCTGCTGAAACCCACCTCTGATCCAGGGCCTCCTACCTAACCTTTATACATGGATTGCATTCATACATAACGGATAAACCATTTTAAAATAATACTTTGTTGCACAAGCTGTGGAGGCTTTTCCCGCCACATAGAAAGCTAAGCCATAATGGGTTCATGCATCATGCTGAGCTGAAACCTGACAGGAACATAATGTAGCAAAATGTGTGAACCAGGCAACGGAATAAATATAACTGATATTTTGCATTATTTATCCCCTTTTTCAAAAAGATAGACTCTATAAAATAATTAGGTTTCGACAGAGCAGGCTGGAAGGAAGGAAAGGCATTCTGGCTCCTACTAAACAGTGTTTTGTGCAGAGTGGATCAGCATTTTAAAAAATAAAAAGTAGAAGCCTCCTAACGAATTCTTTTGCGTGAAAAGATATATTTCTCTGCTCTCTCCCTTCTGATAATTAGGATTTGTATGTACAGAGATCTGTATCAGGTTAGAGACGACCAGATATTCGTAATTCCTCAACAGAATTTTTGTGTAACCAAAAGTTATACAAATCATTTTGAATTCTAAATCTAAATTTTTCCCTTCTTCCCAACCATCCTTAAATCCTGTAAATAATATTATGACTCCTGTTTTCTTTTAGCATCTTTTCCTTTTCTCTCACAGTTATCGGCTTCCAAGTTCACTTGTAGTTTCTGTGAAGTAGTTCCAATAAATCTCTTCAGGGGTGGGCTTCAAAAATTTTAGCAAGAGGTTCTCTGCCCGGTTGCTGGGTGGGCATGGCCATGGTGGGCGTGGCCTAGTTGGCCTCCTGCACCACCATGGGGGGGTCGTTTTTGCCCTCCCCAGGCTCCAGAAGCTTTCCTCAAGCCTCTGGGAAGGCCCTCCTCAAGCCTACGCGCACACCCTGCACTTACCTGCATCCAAAATGGGCCACGTGGGGACTCCGGGGAGGGAAGGGGCGGGGTGGGTGGGTCCGGCCAGGAGTGGAATTTGAGGGTTCTCTGAACTGCACAGAATCTTAGCTAGAGTTTCTCCCAAACCCCTGAGAACCCCCAGCAGCCCACCCCTGAATCTCTTACATTATAATTTGAAAGAGTAACCCACAGTGTCTTTTTCCATTTTTAAATGGCCATCCAATTGCATTTGTAAATCCAATGTATGTGTCCATCTCTGTGGTCTCAAAAGGGATTTGTTCATCTTCAGTAGTAACTCCTAGTTCCAGCAGAGTGTTAAAAAATCCAAGCCCTTCACAGGCCCATAAGTCAAATATTGCCTTTAAAGTAGGCATCTTGTGCTTTGATAATCAGCCTTCAAGGTGTTGTTTTACAGCTGATAATAGGACACCAAGAGGTTCTTTCTATTCACCTTTTCAAAAAAAGAAAAGTTATTTCTGCCCATTTAAATATTTTAATCTTTCCAATTCTCCGTTTTCTGCAAGACAAGCAAAAGTCAGTAAAATTCTCAAACATTTTTAAATAACAAACACCACCAAAGAGAAACACTTATCTATCTCTGAAGAAAGTTTTTTTGTTTTTTTTTTAAACTGAAGACAAAATTATAAACTGTGTTTCTCAATCTTGGCAACTTTAAGATATGTGGATTTCAACTCTGAAATTTTCAATGCTGGCTGGGGAATTCTGGGAGTTGAAGTCCACATATCTTGCTAAGGTTGAGAAACACTGATCCAAAAAATGTATTAGAATTGAGGAATTGTGGTTCTAGTGCCCATAATTTAGGCTGCATCACAGCTATTAACTTTTTTTTTTAATTTGATTTATATGCCGCCCTTCTCCGGAGACTCAGGGCGGCTTACAATGCGTTAAGCAATAGCCTTCATCCTTTTGTATATTTATACAAAGTCAGCTTATTGCCCCCACAACTGGGTCCTCAATTTACCTACCTTAGAAAGGATGGAAGGCTGAGTCAACCTTGAGCCTCGGGAGGTTTGAATTTGCAGTAATTGCAGGCAGCTGAATGTTAATAACAGGCTATTAGTCTGCTGCACCACCAGGCTCTTGATGGAAGAGCCTGCCTCCCGGTCACTCAACTCACCAGCCAAAGAAACCACCATTTCCATGACTTTCTCACGAGGATCAACAATCTGGAGGACAGATGGGTCGATTTGAAGTTTCCTTCTTAAATCTGGAGGAAAAAACAAATCCAATACTCTCTCCCCCCACCTCCCCAAGGAGCAAAACAAATCTGTGATACCATCTCAACTTAAACATCCATTTTCCCCACTGGGACCTGGAACCCAGAGGTGGTATTCAGCAGATTCTGACCAGTTCTGAAGAACCGGCAGCGGAAATTTTGAGTAGTTCGGAGAACTGGTAAATACCACCTCTGACTGGCCCCAACCCCATCTATTCTCTGCCTCCCGAGTCCCAGCTGATTGGGAGGAAATAGGGATTTTGCAGTAACCTTCCCCTAGAGTGAGGAGGGAATGGAGATTTTGCAGTATCTTTCCCCTGGAATGGGGTGGGAATGGAGATTTTACAGTATCCTTCCCCTGTCACGCCCACCAAGTCACACCCACAGAACCGGTAGTAAAAATTTTTGAATCCCACCACTACTGGAGCCCCACACTTTCTTCTTTTCAACTACAGTTAAATCTGGGGTGTTAAAAGCCAAGATTTTATTAGGTTGTATTCGGAAATCCCACAGTATTTTAACCAGTTTGGTGCAGGGGTGAAATCCAGCAGGTTCTGACAGGTTCTGGAGAACCGGTAGCGGAAATTTTGAGTAGTTCGGAGAACTGGCAAATACCACTTCTGGCTGGCCCCAGAGTGGGGTGGGAATTGAGATTTTGCAGTATCCTTCTCCTGCCACGCCCACCAAGCCATACCTGCCAAGCCACACCACACCCACCAGGCCACGCCCACAGAACCGGTAGTAAAAAAATTTGGATTTCACCACTAGTTTGGTGTAATGGTTTAGGCTTCAGGCTAGAAATCAAGGGACTGTGCGTTTACTCCAGTTTTAGGCACTAAGCTAGCTAGATGACCCTAGGCCGGTCACTTTTCTCCTTGCCCTAGGAAGGAGACAATGGCAAATCACTTCCAGAAAACTTTGCCAAGAAAACTGCAGGAATTTGTCCAGGTAGTCTCCAAGAATCAGACATAATTGAATAGAAGAAAACTATTCTTACGTAGCCCAGTGTAGGAATAATTTCAATATTGGATTTGTTTCAAGGCTCCAAATAACATCCCTTTCAAATACAGGTGGGCTTACTCAGACAGAAACTGGACAGCTTACAAAAGTCAAAATATGAGATGGCTCAGAATTACGATGCCCAGCTTCAAGCCTTGAAAACTCAAGTAAGGAAAAAGTCAGATTCCTATTTTACAGTGCTTGAAATATCCCAAGGTTAGTTTAGTGATTTGGAAAAATTATTACCTAATTTTACCCCTACTAAGGGATTTTTATTCGGGGAACGAAAGAGGTCATGATGGAATCCTCACCAGCATTTGGGTTAATAATTTCCTTCTCGCCAAAATGTCGGCTAAAGTTACTCTTCCCCCCCACCCCACCCAAATTGGACCGAACTGTTTTTATCTATGGAGACTTGGCTTGATTCATATGCTTGATTAATTGGTAATTGTGGACCATGGCTGGGATTCAGCCCAGTCTGTTCAGATAAAACCAATTAAACCATAGTCCGAAGCCAGTCACTCCTCATTCTTGAAGCTCACGTGCTCAAACAGATTAGGCGAGGAATGAGATTGTGTGAATGCAGAAAACGGGTTTGTTCTGGAAAGCAATCCACCTATGAGTTCATCCATTGTTTTTGGATTGTGCTTCAGGAAATGGTTATATACGTCCACCATGTTCCTCCATTTGCCTGAACATTTTGGTGGCTGACATACAACCCTTCAAAGGCAGCATCTAATTTTGTCCATTAAAATCCAGCAATTCCCATTCAACACTTGGGGTGTAAGGAATAGAGATGATATGTTCTTTTGATAGGGTATCTGGGAGTGGGAAGTACTGTACTGGTAGTCCTTGACCTACAACCAGTCTCTTAGTGACTATTCGAAGTTACGACAACATTGAAAAAAAGTGACTTATTACTGTTGCAGCCTCCTCATGGTCACGTGATCAAAATTCAACCACTTGGCAACTGACTTGTATTTATGACAGTTGCAGTGTCCTGGGATCATTGATCACCTTTTGCGACCTTCTAAAAAGCAAAGTCAATGGGGAAGCCAGATTCCTTTAACCACCATGATACTAGCTTAAGAACGGCAGTGATTCGCTTAACAACGGGGGCAAGAAAGGACATCAAGTTGTCCTTTCTTGCCAAAGTTGTCACGTAACAACTTTCTTGCTTAGCCATGGAAATTTTCGACTCAATTGTGGTCATATGTCGAGGACTCCCTGACTGTATTTCTTTCTCCACCTGTATGCAATCTTTCTCTCGCTTTCCCAGAACAATCAGGAGCCCTCTGAACAATGTATTTTCTGTGCCCTTTTGAAGGTAACCTCCTTCTGGATACACTCATTTTCTTTGACCCTAAATGTCATCTTTAATGATCATATTCTTAGATCCATAAATGGCAAGGCCAAACGATATATTTTACACAAGAACCTCACTTAATACATATGATTTTGATTGGCCCGAGTTGCTTAGCTTGCAAGTTTAGAATTGGGATCACGGTATTCAGGTAGAGAGGAACGAAAGAGAATCATTCTTCGTGATCTAGGTAAAAAAAACACTTTTTTTCCCAATGCTACTCTTTATCACCTAGAGAAGCCACTATTAGATCTCTTAAAGATGACTTTATGCTAGTTCACTCAATTCTTTTGATTTTGAAGAAAGATTAAGTCTGCCTGCAGAAGATGGCGCTAAATTAATGCAAAACAGTGCCTACAAATACTAGATAGAAATGCTTTTAGACAGCGGGTACAATACACCAAATAAACATTGTTTAATCATGCAGTTAATCGATACCACAAACTGTGTGAAAGTTCATCTGTGTTCAGATTTAACTGCTTAGTTGTAATAGCTGATACAATAAAAAAAAAAGTCTGGTTAATTATAATATTCAAGCTTAACTGCCTCAGTCTATCCCACTGTCAGTTTTTAAGAAAGAAATAATATATTCTTGGCATTCATTTATTTTTAGTTTGCTAAGCTGACACAAAGCTATGAAAAGTTACAGTTGCACCAATTAAAACAAAACAAATCTCACAGCATGGAGAAATGCATGGAAAACCAAGAAGCACCTTTCCAGATGAACAGTTTAAACCAGAAGTTGGAGGTAAGGATCTCTATTTGAAGTAGTGCTTCTTTTTTTGCAAACCAAGATCAACAGAGGGGACAGGAAGGGAAAATATTATCATTTGTCTTTGGAGACCTGCAAGAGTCAGTCTCCTTTCACCTTTAATCATGCTCCACCTGATTAAAGGTGAAAAGAGACTGACTCTTGATATGCCATGAGAAAAATTGATTCCAGCTTTTGTTTGGTTTATAGGCGCAGAAAGCGAGGGCTGTTTCATATAACTTTTGATGGCAAACTGAGGGGCAAATGACATGGGTTTTGTAATTTGTTAACTAACATAGTTACTTTGTATTTTAATTTGATTTATTTTCTTGCTTTTAAAATGATGTTCAGATTTATTAGCTTTTAAAGTTCCTAAACTGATAAATTAGACTCGCTCCAGATAAGAAAAGTTAGTTAGTACAACCTGGGGTCTGGCTTATCTCTTTGTGAACTCTAAACAACCTTCTTCAAGGTTTCAAGCAGCGGTGAAATCCCTCCCGGTTCTATCCGGTTTGCTGAACCAGTAGCGCTGGCGATAGAGGATGTCATTACGTCCAGTGGTGGGTTCCTCCCGGTTCAGCCCGGTTCGGCTGAGCCAGTAGCGGTGACGATATGACAACACCGAACCGGTTCTCTTTGTTCGGGAGCTGGACCCTCCCGCCCCGCCCGCGTTATTCTTACCTTTTATTTGGCCCCGCCCCCAATCTATTCGCTGCCTCCCGATGGCTAGAAGGAAAAAAACTGTTTAAACTCTTGCCGCGGGGCTTCAAAGGGCCGCCCTACAGCTGATCAGTGTTAAAAGGCAGTGTGGTGGTAGATCGGTGCCTCCAAAAACAAATGGGTAGACTGAGACCCTCGAAAAACAAATGGTTAGACCAGGATACTCCAAGAACAAATGGGTAGACCGGTACAGCTCTGCAAGCAGTTAAAAGCCTGGTAGACCAGTACCTCTACTAAATCCTAAAGAATTGTCACATGACCATCAAACCACGCCCACAAAATAAGCCACACCCACAGAACCAGTAGTAAAATATTTTAGAACCCACCCCTGATTAAGTCCCTTTTTTAACCATTTGCGCATGCGCAGAAGAGGCGCGTGTGTGTGTAGCAGTCACACACTCCTGTGTGCTCCCATTCCTAAACCGGTAGTGAAAGTAAGTGGATTTCACAGCTGGTTTCAAGGTTTACAATTACGCCCCTTCTGATGTCAGACCTCATTTTAATGAACATGTGTGATATTATGGGATGCAAATATGTAACATGCGTGATTATATGTAATTGATTTCCTATGCAAAGGGGAGGTTACTTTTATTCTGTCGAAACAACTTTTCTCTTGCATTTTCTTTGTTGTGTTAACTATAAAAAGGAGGGAAACATGGGGTTCGAGGGTCTCTCTTCTTTTTACATAGAGAGACTCCACTTTATCAGGGTACCCTAATAAACTGCTTTTAAATGATCTTCCGACTCAGTTGCTTATTGGGAAGGTAAACTGAGGCAGAACCTAGAGCCAGATTTGGCTTTCAAAACCAGAAGGATAAGCACAGTGGTGAAATTTTAAAAATTCCCCTTCCGGTTCTGTGCGCGTGGCATGTTGGGGGGAGGTCATGTGACTGGGTGGATGTGGCCAACTCGACATCACTCACATCGAGGGGCTCCTCACTGGCCCCTCCCCTCCCAGCCACTCCTTGTCGCGAATGCAGGAAAATGGGGAGGGGAATATTCCTGCATACCATCCATCCTTCCCTCAGTCTGTGCTGAGATTGAGGAATGGATGACAGGCAGGAAAATCCCCTTCCCTATTTTCCTGCCTTTCACGAAAATGGCTCCATTCCAGCTGCTCCCCCCCCCGTCCCCCTCCCTCCTGAGGGCTACCTTAAAAGGGACAGGCTGCAGCAGCTCTGTTCTGAATGGAGGGAGAAAAGTTAGCATTCTCTCTGCTGCATTTAACATTGAATTCTGTGGAATATCGAGCGGCTGGAAGAGGTGAGCGGCGACCGGCCAGGCTTGGGTGGGGCCAATGAGTGGTGATTACTACCAGTTCGGCGAACTGATGCCAATAATCCATAGCCGGTCCGAACTGGTAGGATTTCACCCCTGGATAAGCAGCTGATTTGTGTCCCAGGAATTTGACACAGGCATAGGAAGGCCTGCCTCTCCCACCTGTTCTGATTTCCTCTTTCATGGGCAAGCCACAGGATGGAGTAGAACAAGAGAGACACCTGACATCAGGTGTACCGTGACATCATTTGGACAATGATATAATGAAGCACATGATTGTATCATCTGCTGGACACCTGTGATCCTGTCCGATAACTTAAAAGCACATCAAAATATGACAAGGACAGGGACTTATTTTTGTCGTTGTTAGTTGTGAAGTTGTGTCCGGCCCATTGCGACCCCATGGACAACGTTCCTTCAGGCCTTCGTGTCCTCTACCATCCCCCGGAGTCCATTTAAGCTCACACCAACTGCTTCAGGGACTCCATCCAGCCACCTCGTTCTCTGCCGTCCCGTTCTTCTTTTGCCCTCCATCTTTCCCAGCATTAGGCTCTTCTCCAGTGAGTCCTTCCTTCTCATTAGGTGGCCAAAGTATTTGAGTTTTGGGAAAGGGAAAGGAGACCTCTCAGCTGCCAGCTTAAGTTGGGAACAACAGATTTGACATGAGGGGTTCTTGGTGCTCTCTGAGCTTGCTTGTTTTCTTGCAGATGTTTCATTACCCAAACTAGTAACATCATCAGTGCTAGTAAGGAGTGGGGTTTGCTCCCGCTTCTTACTAGAAATTCCTTACTAGCACTGAGGATGCTACCTACTTTGGATAATGAAACATCTGCAAGAAAGTAACCAAGCTCAAAGAGCACCAAGGACCCCTTCAAATTTATATGCCCCGAACAGGGGTGAAATCCAGCAGGTTCTGACATGTTCTGGAGAGCCGGTAGCGGAAACAGCCACCAAGCCACGCCCACAGAAGCGGTAGTAAAAAAAATTGGATTTCACCACTGGCCCCGAGTATATAAAAGATTCCTTGATACATTATTTGGGTATCTACAGTTTGGCAGGAGAGATTCTATCACTGGATTCTAAGGACAGGGAGACATTGATGAGTATTGCTCAACCGAGCTTCTTCATCCAGTAGTGTTTAATTGCTAATTTGCTGCTGGGTCTACTGCTTGGAGCCGTCCTTGTGTCACAGAATCTGCATTTTGCCAATGCAAAATTTACACGTTTCCCCAGAGCTACTTCAAAAGACAATGATTTCAGAAGAGGGTACATGGCATTTCTCTTCTCCATGGCAGAAAGAGCTGAAGAAAATGCCCTTTTCAAAGGCAGCCTTGTCTTTTATTCCGGGGGAAGGATGAAAGAATAGCTTTTGCATTTGTTCTTAGCTTGAAAGCAAAGCGGGGAAGAGCTGTTTACAGGCTTCTGAGGAAGCCAGCGAAAAAGTGCAAGACGGCAGAACTTTAGTGCAGAAAAGAATGATAGAAAAACCCATTCAAGGGTGGGTTTTGAGTCTACTTGTCTTCGGACCAGAGAGATAAATGATTCTATTATATAGTCATCAACTTATTTGAGCTGTGAGACTAGAGAAGGCTTCTGCATGTTCCTTGGACAGCAAAGGTGACCAGCAACCAAGTAACTGGAGCGCATAACACCAGACATGTCACTGGAAGAAGAAAAAAATAATCACAAAACTGCCCCTCACTTATTTTGGCCATGTCATGCGGGGGAATTCATTGGAGAAAGCAATTGTGTTTGGAAGAGTTAGCGGTAAAAGAAAACCAGGCTGCCAAAGAACACCGTGGCTGGACACCATCAAAGCTGACACTAGCCAGAGCTTAGAACAAAGAAGTAGCGCAAGATTGGAAGATGTGGAGAGACCTGGCCCAGAGAATCGCCAAAAATCAGAGATGACTGGATGGATAACATCATCATCATCATCATCCCCCTGCCCATCGTCATCCCTGCTAGATGTGGGTATGGTAATTTCTGGAATGGTGTTCAAAATCTCAAAACAAATGTATTGTAGGAATTGATCATTGGAGATGCCTTTTGAACTCCATTTGACGGGTATGTCAACCATCCGTGGCTCTCTGTGTCACTCTCTCAACAAACTGGTAGCAATAGCAATTAGACTTATATGCCGCTTTACAGTGCTTTACAGCCCTCTCTAAGTGGTTTACAGAACAATCTGGGTCCTCATTTTACTGACCTCAGAAGGATGGAAGACAACCTTGAGTTTGGTGAGATTCGAACTGCCAAATTGCAGTCAACCGGCAGTCAGCAAAAGTAGCCTGCAGTACTGGACTCTAACCATTGTGCCACTGTGGCTCATAATCCTGGTGTTTTCCACTCAGGGCAAATCTGGAGGTCTAGAATTTAGAACTTCTTCCTGATTCTACTGACACGACTAGTCGTCTTCTTCTTCTTCCTGAAGTTTAGATTCGTATCTCCTTCACTAGGATGTTGGATTTAAAAAGGTGTCCTTGGGTGAGAAGAACTGTGGATGCTCATATGTAATGATTGATTGATAGTTCAGAGAAGAACAACTAAGATGATCAAAGGCCAGGAGACTAAAACGTATGAAGAATGGCTGCAGGATTTGGGTTTGGCTAGTCTAAAGAAAAGTAGAATTAGGGGTGACATGATAGCAATATTCCAGTATTTGAGGGGTTGCCACAAAGAAGAGGGGGTCAAATTATTCCACAAAGCACCAGACGGCAGGGCAAGAAACAATGGATGGAAACTAATCAAAGAGAGAAGCAACCTGGAATTAAGGAGAAATGTCCTAACAGTGATGACAATTAACCAGTGGAACAGCTTGACTTCAGAAATCGTGGGTGCTTCATTGCTGGATATTTTAAAGAAGAGACTAGACAGTCACTTATCTGAAATGGTATAGGTTCTTCTGCTTGAGCATTAGAAGACTTCCAAGGTCCCTTCCAGCATATTCTATTCTATTCTATTCTATTCTATTCTATTCTATTCTATTCTATTCTACTCTACTCTACTCTACTCTACTCTACTCTACTCTACTCTACTCTACTCCTATTCCTATTCCTATTCCTATTCCTATTCCATTCCCATCCCATCCCATCCCATCCCATCCCATCCCATCCCATCCCATCCCATCCCATCCCATCCCATCCCATTCTATTCTATTCTATTCTATTCTATTCTATTCTATTCTATTCTATTCTATTCTATTCTATTCTGGTATAGTCCAACACACACACTATAGCGTGATAAAATGGAGGATCTATCAATGCAATTGTTTGCAGATCCTTATTCGGTAAGGGTGCCAAGGCTATAAAACAGACAAAAGAATAGGTGAGTAACGAGTGACCCAAATTTCATATTGCATACGAGCAAGCACAAGTGAAAATACATGCTCAGGTCCAGTTGGGACAGGGCATCCTCAAGTATTCATCCCACAGAGCTATTCCTGGACTCAAATAGATTATGAAGATGAAACCTAGCAGGGATGTGATGAAACCATCAAAGCCCTGCTGTGACAGGTTTGCAAGCCCCCTTCAAGAATAAAATTGCTCATGCCACCTCTGACTTCAATGCTGGCATGGATAATTCCAAAGAAAAGGCCCATTGTCTACCCTAAGCAAGCCCCATTCCCACCTACTACCATTTGGGGATCGATTGCCTGCCTATCGTAGCCTAATGCTCTGAATAGCTTTCCAAGCGGGGGACCCATAAATCCAATATGACAATATTTTTTAATATACGCAAGAGTGCATTCATAACGGCATCACAACCAAACTCTGCTCCTCTGTGGGATCCAACAAATGAATCACAACTAGAGGAATTGCAGCCTAACTTCATTGCTTTGGGCTGATGTATACAAACAAGGGCAAGCCCTTTGTTATTTTTTTTTTTAAGTTTTATTTTTTTTCTTCATAAACATATCTTAAATGTACAGTTTCTTATCTAACATACGTATTTTCTTTTAGCTTTCATACTAATACAATTTTCATCCTAAACAATTTAAGTATATTCGGGGTTGCTTTTCTACCATTTCATCTACCTTATTTTACAACAATCCTTCTTCTCCCTCTCCTCTCTTTCCTTTCCCTCCCTTCTTCCATCTACTCTTCTACTTTCTTCTTTCCTCCTCTCCTTCTCCTTTTCTACTTCCCCTTCCTTTCCCCCACACCTCCCTTCTTCTTCCCTGCTAACCTTCTCTCCTACTCTTATTTCCCCTCTCTTTTTTCCTCTCCTTTTCCCTTTCTTCTTTCCCTTTCTCTCCTTCCTCTCTTCTCTCCTCTATCCTCTCCATTCTCTCTCTATTGTTGTATTCATTTTCAATTTAGTATTTTCCAAAGTGGTATTCAAGCAATCCCGATTTTTACTTTCTTTTCAATTACTTTTTCATTTGACTAAATTCACACATATCATGAATGTACATTTATATAATATTTTCTTTCTCCACCCCCCCTTTCCCCTTTTCCATTTACACAGGTGTCTTCTTGGTTTCTATTTCTTTTTTGTCTTCTCTCTCATTTACTTATACCTTATCTGATTTATTTCTCTATAATCTTTTATTCAGATTTCTTTTCTAACCATACATAAAATTGTCCCCATGTTTTGAAATACACTGATTCCTCTTTATCTTTTATTCTCAATGTTAACCTTTTCATTTCTGCATATTCTAAAATCTTCTTCATTACCTCTCCTTCTGATGGGATTTTTTCTGTCTTCCACTTTTGTGCAAATACAATTCTCGCCACTGTTATTATATGAATAATCAAATATGTATCTTCTTTGCTATATTTCTCCGGCAATATACCCAATAAAAATGCCTCTGGTTTTAACTCTATACGTTGGTGCAACATTTCTTCTAACCATACCTGTATTCTAACCCGATAAAGTCCTTTGTTATTTGAAGGGCTGGTGGAGAAGGAAGCACAGTTCTATGTGAGAATGCCTGTTTGTAGGCCAAGCATTTCGAACACTTAACAGCAAGTGCTAAGTGTAATGAATGGCGGATAATGTGTTTTGCACCTAGCCAAGGACTATCTAAATTGCTAATAATGATGTATTATAGAAGAACATTTAAGTGCAAAAGGCTCTTGATATTGAAGGTTGCACCGGTTGTTCGTTTTCAAGAAATATAAAGAGAAAGTAGATATTCAATCATCATTTTTTAAATTTATTTTTTTGGTCTGCCGCTTTTCTCTTTCAGGAATTTAGAGCAAAATCAAGAGAGTGGGATAAGCAGGAAACGCTGTATCAAAATCATTTGGTTTCTTTAGATGCTCAGCGAAAATTATTGTCTGAGAAATGCAATCTGTTCCAGGTACCATTCTTTGCTTCTTCTCTAAGAGGAATTGGAATTAAATGAACTGTGAAGCCTAGATAAATACTTAACAGAATATATATACTCACCTACATTTTCTAAGCCATAAAAATGAATACGTAGATATCTTTGCAAATGAGGTTCGTCACATTTAAACATTCCAGGAAACACACACACACACACACACACACACACACGCACACACACATACATACATATCATATTTTTTGGAGTATAAGATGCACTTTTTCCCCCATAAAAGAAGGTGAAAATTTGGGTGCATCTTATACACTGAATATAGCCCCGCCCATCTGCCAGCCCCCCAGAGAATAGGACGCACGGAGGTGGCAATAGGCTATGGCAATCCCTACAGCGTGAAACAGCTGCTCTTCGGGAGGCCGATCCAACCGACAATCAGCTGCTTGTGCTAATCAGACTGTGCTAAAGCTGAAGCTGAAACGGGCTGTTTGCTGCAAGGAGGCAAATTGCTGGGAGGCAATTTTTTTTTCTTGTGCTAATAAGGATGTGCTGAAAATGAAACTGAAACAGGCTGCTTGCTGCAAGGAGGCAAATTGCTGGGAGGCAGAATCAGAGACAGATTTTTTTTTCTTGTTTTCCTCTCCAAAAAAGGTAGGTGCGTCTTATAGTCCGGATAATAAGCCCAATCAGGCTTTTGAGCGTATGGCAATAAGGCCAAACACTTATTTCAGGGTTCAAAAAAATATAAGACAGGGTCTTATTTTCGGGAAAACTCTGTGTATACACACACACACACACACACACACACAAGCAGACAAATTACATTTTTAATAGCAAGAACTGTATCTCAATCACTTCAAATGGTTTTTACACTCACGAATGTCCTTATAACTCGTTCAGATAAGGGAGGAGGGGAGATGTTTCTACATTCCTTTGTTCAGAGTGCAAGTTTTTTAGAACTGAGACTACACTGAGCACACTAATAAAGCAGTACAACCATCCTCAGCCAGTGACTTCCAACAAACCAGGTGTTGCTTCTAAGTCATAAGTCAAAGATGGCAGCATTATACTCTGCATTAAATCTGCATTTCTTCCTCACTTGGTGGAGAATTAGTTGTTGATGTATTCATCATAACTGAAGGGTTCCCCCCCCCCATGTGGTCTCATTTCTGGAGATCATTGGGCATACAAGGATAAATTTGCTCTGTTAGAAGTTTGGGCTAGTCCAGGACTGAGAAATGATTGGTATACAAGGATATCGCCTATAAATCTCCTAACTGAAATTTGCTTTAAATAAATAGAGTTACAGTTCTCAAGTGCCAGCTTTCTATAGCGGCATAAATTTCGGTGTAGAAGAGAAATACCGTTCTTCCCAAAGCAATGAATTTCATGCAACTGTTTTCTTGTTTTTTGTTTTTTGTTTTTTCAGAAACAAGCTCAAAATTGTAAAATCCAAGTACACTGTCAAAAGCTGAAGCAAAATGATAGGGATACTTGCAGCCAGTACAGAAACGAGCAGCTTGGGGTCCAGAACAGTGCTTTCACCGAGCCCGCTGATAGGAACGAATTCTTTATGGAAAAACTTGAATCAACCGTGAGTGAAATAGCAGTGAGCAGAAACAAACTACAAGAGGAAAATTTAAAGCTCCAACAGGAAGTAAAAATGTACCAAAGAAAATGCCAGGTAAAGACCAAGCTATTTGCTCATTGTTGTTTCTAAACAGTGGTTTTGTAATGTTTTATGGGAATGATACTGGGTGCTGCTCAGGGGTGAAATACTCCCGGTTCGGACCGGATCACTCGATCCGGTAGCAAGGGCGGCGGGTGGTTCGGAGAACTGGTAGCAAAAATCCCTCCCCACCCCAACCCGCCATGCCCAGCTGAGCCACGCAATCATCAGAGGCTTTTTTTTTTAATTTTCAAAAGCATTTTTTTTAACAACCTCTTTGGCCAAAGAGGTTGTAGAAAAAAATGTTTTTTAAAGAAAAAAAAGCCTCTGACCATCAGGCAACTCAGCTGGTATCATCAGAGGCTTTTAAAAGCATTTTTTTTACAACCTCTTCGGCCGAAGAGGTTGTAGAAAAAAATGGTTTTAAAAGTAAAAAAAAAAGTTGGCCATGCCCACTCAGTCACATTATCCACCACCACCACCAAGCCATGCCCACAGAACCGGTAGTAACAAATTTTACATTTCACCACTGGTGCTGCTGCCAATCTAGAAAGAGTTGTGAGCACATGAATGCTGATTGGACATATAAATGGTCACAGCTATGTACTATGGATGTAACCAGCTTTCCCCAAAGAAAAGGAGTTTAGAATCTCTTGGATTGCATAGGTAGATCAATAAAAGTTGTCAATAATCAAGCTATGAATGAATGAATGAATGAATGAATGAATGAATGAATGAATGAATGAATGAATGAATGTCGCCTCTTGTACGCAACAGTTTTCCCTTTCCCAAAGACTTACCTGTGGAATAAGAAAGATTTGGGAAAACAGTAAACTTTATCCAAAATTCAGAAGAAGAATCTGTGAGCAGGTGGGACCAGGAATCTGATCCGCTATTTTAAATCCTGCAGATTGCTCCTTTGGAGCCAGGAGGGTTTATAATGCAAAGTTTAAAAAAATCCTATCATGTATATTTTCCTGTGATGGAAAATAAAAGACTTACAGCTGTCAACAGATGAGGAATGCCGCTAGTTATAGCTAAGTGGCGTTGTGGTTATTTTCCCCCTCCTAATCCAACATGTTGTTCCTCATTACTGTTGCAATATCTCTGATTTAAGCAGTCAGTTAGAATAGAATAGAATAGAATAGAATAGAATAGAATAGAATAGAATAGAATAGAATAGAATAGAATAGAATAGAATAGAATAGAATAGAATAGAATAGAATAGAACAGAACAGAATAAAATAAAATAGAAATAGAATTTATTGGCCAAGTGTGATTGGAAACACAAGGAATTTGTCTTTGGTGCATATGCTCTCAGTGTACATAAAAATACAACATACAACATACAACAGAACAGGGGTGAAATGCTCTCAGTTCGGACCGTATCGCCCTATCCGGTAGTGATGGCGGCGGGTGGTTCGGAGAACCGGTAGCAAAAATCCCTGCGCTCCCCCCCATGCGGGGGGGAGCTTTACTGCTTTACTGCTTTTCCAGGAATGTCTACTTACTAGGGACATAAACCTGGACATTATCATTTCACTTTATTGGTTCCTACTGGAAGTGGGGAGAGATTGTCTTTTTTAAATCAATAGAGGCAAAGTTGCTAACAGCATCTCCTTGACAGCTGCAACAGTTTATTCCAGCCTCAAGGGATGAAGCTTCTCTTCCTAATAACCCAGTTAAGGCAACTTTTCCGTTTAGAAAGATCTCGTTTCTTTCCACAAATCAGGAATTCTCTGGAAAACAGATGTTCTCTCTGAATGGAAAGCAGATGTTTCCCTCTGAATGATCTGGACATTTCTCGGATTCTTAGAAAGTTCCACATTTTAATTAGAGGCTGCTTAGAAGGATATTAAATCGATGCTTTCCCCAGGACCTCAGTTTACAACTTCACCCTCAGGGGTTGTTATTTTTTTTTCCCTCCAAAGAACCAACATTTTCTACCTCAGAATAAAATGTTGGAAGGAAAATCCATCTGGTTCAGTTCCAAACTGAGAGAAAGATGCTGGAAATAAAATGGAGGCTGGAAGCTGATTGGAAAGAAGGTCCATTTATTGATGGACAAAACCACCAGGGTTTGTGGTTCTGGGGCAGCTGACCAACCAGCTTGGATGAGTGCCAGGATTTTTATACAGGTCCTGAAATGTTGCTGGAGTGTGTGTGTGTGTGTGTGTGTGTGTGTGTGTGTCCAATGTCTGAAATGCCCTTAGGAAATTGTGCAATGTAGTGAGCTCTGTGTCTTCTGCTAAATGGTAGTGGATTAATATTATTACATCCTAAATCAAGGGTAGCAAATTCGATTTCATTGAGGGCTGCATCAGGGTTGTCCTCAGGGGGGCCGGGGTGGGCGTGGCTGGGGTGGGTATGGCCATCTTGACGTCACTCCTGTCGGCACCTGTGGTGGCCTATGCGCTCTGCCAGCGAAAAGGGGCTCCCGAGCTCCGTTTTTGGCTGCCACGGCCTCCTGCAACCGTCTGCCAGCGAAAACGGAGCTCGGGAGCCCGCTTTCGTTGGCAGAAGCACTGCGGGCTGGTCCTTCGCTGTTTCCAGGGTGGTGCCATGGGCCAGATCTAAGTATCCCGCAGGCCAGATCCGGGCCCCAGGCCTTGAGTTTAACACCCTTGTCCTAAATGGTCATGTCCTGTTCTTAGAATTTTGGGTGGAGGAGAACATAAATTTTAATCCCATCACTGGAGCTGAAGATCTTTCGTTTTGTAGATAGGCTGGCCCAGTCTTTCTTAATGGGCACAAAATATCTACTGGGGGCTATTCTGAAAGACTGGGTCTGCTTTCCGTCTTTAAGAGCTTGTTTCTCCATTTCTCCTTTAGGGAAATATAATATTCTGCCTCTTTTAATATTCCCCAAAATATTTCATTCTTCTAGGAGGCGTCTTCCCACAATTGGGAAGAACTGGGGTATCTCTTTATGTACGTGGTAGAAAGTAATTACTCATGAGAATGCAAGTCTCTTTGCAGCTGGCAAGTTACCTGAAGTATTGTGATTTAAAGTGCATTCAAAAAGTATTGAGACCCCCTTCACTTTTATCGATTTTGTTGTGCTGCAGCCTGATTCTACAGTTGTTGAAATTCATTTTTTTCACCTCATTAATTTACACTCAGTATTCCATAGTGACAAAGTGAAAACAGAATTTTAGAAATGTCTGTATATTTATTAAAAAGGGGGGGAACCCCTGAAATTTCACAATGGCATAAGTATTCAGATCCTTTGCAACAATGCTTGAAATTTAGCTCAGGTGCCTCCCATTTTTCTTTGCTGACATGTTTTTTACTCCTTGATTGTACAACTGTAGAATCTGGGCTGCAGCATAACAAAATGGACAGAAGTGAAGGGGATCTGAATACTTTCTGAATGCACTGTATCTGACATGAGGCGCTACATTCAAAACCTAACCAGGCAAAGGCCCAACTTTCAATCCAACTTTTAATCCAGAGAAAGTTCAGGAATTGACATTTTTTCATTTCATACTACAGATAGACAGAGTGTAGCAAAGCCCGGATATCCCAATTTTATATGAGTTTTTAATGAGTTTTTGATATTAGGAGAGATAGAGAAGGAGGAGAGAGGAAGAGAGGGAAAGGGAGGGTGAGAGACGGAGAGAGAGAGAATACACATAAAGCTGATATACGTTTACAATGTCATGTTGTGACAATGTTAATATTGTGTAGGAATAGGTAATAAACAGGAGTTCCAAATGTGTGGCTTCCCTCTTCTAAAGGTGCTTTTTCAGGAGACAACTGGACTTCCTTGTTTTTTCTTTGAAGACATTTCGCTTTTCATCCAAGAAGCTTCTTCAGCTCTGACTGGATGGTGGGGAATGAAAGGATTTATATTCTGCCTTGCTGTCTGCAAGGAATATAAATCCTTCCATTCCCCACTATCCTGTCAGAGCTGAAGAAGCTTCTTGGATGAGAAGCAAAACGTCTTCAAAGAAAAAAACCTGTTTGGGATAACCATGACCTGGATGACTGAGAATCTCTACAGACTTCCCTCTTCTAGGGACGTCTCCCAACTGAATTAAAATGACACCACACATATTGGGGTCAATAAAAACTTGACCCCAGCATGAAATTGGCAATCCCTATTTTCAATTCGGTTCTCATTGCCTCTGTTACCAGTCATTGCCACTCACCAGAAAATCTTGCAGATTATATCTGAGGGAGCAAGAAATAAAGATCTCTGCCTCCAACTATTCTCCACACCTCTTCAAATCTCAGCTCATAAGGTACCTGTAGGGAAGCCATGTGATTAAACTGGTTCAAAACATATATGCAGTCTGTTGTGTGGGTCGATATGTGATTGAGTTATTGAATGTAATACGATTCTGAAGTGCTTTTCAGAATATCCAGCCCCATCATCTGTTTTGGATTACGACTGACACCTGTGCATAGCACATCCTTCATGTTAACCATATTGTTGTAATCGGGACAGGAGTTTTTAATGTGTATTGAATCTGGGCCAGCTTTCTTAGACGTAAATACCACAAAAGGGCCCATTTTCCTTCTGAATATACAACGTCTTGCAGCTTCCTTGCTTTATTTCAAAGCGATCTTCCTGCAGAGAGAACCTGGCAACTCAAAAATTATATAGGGGCAATTAAAAAAAAAATCTAAAGCCTACTTTCCAAATGAACAAGAGTCTTTGGTTCCATGGAATATCGGCATTAAAGGCCAAGCAAAAGAGAGCTCTGAATGTTACAGAATCGCGAAACGGCAAGTTATCGGTGAACAAATGAATTGAGGGCGCTCTTTGGATTTATTTAGAACACGGAAGCCAGACTTATGGAAGTGAGGAATGAACTGCAATCTCGTGAAGACCTCCTAACTATGGTGGAACTGGAATGCCAGCAGTTGCGAAAGGAAGTGGCCAAAATCGAAGAGTATAAAAACAAAGAAGAAAATCAAGTGAAGTAAGTATTGAAACAAATTCAAATCCAAATCAAATGCAAACCTTTATTGTCAGAGTACAACATGCGTATAACGAGATTGGCTGAGCCTCCCTTCGTGCACACCCCCAACCAGGGGTGAAATGCTCCTGGTTTGGACCAGATCGCCTGATCCGGTAGCGATGGCGGCAGGTGGTTCGGAGAACCGGTAGCAAAACTCCCTGCGCCCCCTCCTTCCCACCATGCCCAGCTGAGCCGCACGATCTTCAAAGGCTTTTTTTTTTTTTACTTTTAAAAGCATTTTTTCTACAACCTCTTCCAATGAAAAAATGCTTTTAAAAGTTTTTTAAAAAAAGCCTCTGATGATCATGCGGCTCAGCTGGGATCGTCAGAGGCTTTTCAAAGCATTTTTTTCTGCAGCCTCTTGGCCAAAGAGGTGGTAAAAAAAATGCTTTGAAAAGTCTCTGACGATCCCAGTTGAGTTGCCTGATCGGCAGAGAGGCATTTTTTAAAAAGCCTCTCTGACGATCCCAGCTGAGTTGCCTGATCAGCAGAGGCTTTTCAAAGCATTAGAAAAAATGCTTTGAAAAGTTAAAAAAAAAAAAAAAAGTTGGCCACGCCCATCCAGTCACATTACCCCCCACCAAGCCACGCCCACAGAACCGGTAGTAACAAATTTTACATTTCACCCCTGCCCCCAACCCAATACAACTCACAGTGAAAGACAGTAAAAGAGAAATCCCTAACCCAGTGAATCCTACTAACAAACACACAATCCTGCTGCACCATGTGAACTTATTGTACATTGCGCCGGCCCCACAACGCAATCGTACTATGTTGTTGTAAGGTTATTTTCCATTCAGAAGCCTGACAGTCCACGGATAAAAACTGTTCTTCAGCCTATTTGTGCGGCTGCCTATGTTTCTATATCTCCTTCCTGACGGCAGGAGAATAAAAAAGTGCCGACCAGGATGTGAGTCATCCCTGAGGATTTTCCTCACTCTTCTAAGGCAGCGAGCCCCAGTGATGTTGTCTAATGATATCGGGGGACAACCCACACTATTTTGTGCTGTGCTCACCACCCTCTGTATCCGTGGCTGTCAAGCCGGCATACCACACCATAATGCAATGAGTGAGAACGCTTTCTATTGTGGACCGGTAAAAGGAGGTCATCAGTTATTGTTCCACTGTACACCAATACTTCAAAAACTGGTTCCATGCTTTCTACATGGCAGTAGACTAGAGGCATGATCTTCTGCAGGCCAGCTGGGAAGTAAGTCTCAGTAGAGACTCATTCAGTAGAGACTTATCTCTTTAATGGCACTTACTTTTAAGTAAGGATGCACAGCTTTCTAGTTGTGTACATTTTAAATGCAGAATACAAATAAAAGCAAATTGCATTTTTTTCAGTGTCAATTAGAATGGTTTATACCAGCGGCCCCCAACCGTTTCGGGACCAGGGACCGGTTCCATGGTTTTTCTGTGGACCAAGGGGGCGTTTCATTGGTGCCTGCATCCTGCAAGATGGGGCTTCTCTTGTTTGTGCCAGTCCGGTTTCTGGCATGTCATGCATCGAAGCCGATCCACAGACTGGGGGTTGGTGATCCTGTTGTGACCTAGGCTTACTAAGTCATTACAAGACACAATTAGTTCCAAATAAACCTATTTTATTGTTAACAGCTGAGAATTACGTTCATTCCCAGCTGAGTCCCAATTAGTTGCAAAACAAGTCCTTCGGAAGAAGTCCTTCGGGATAATCACCAATCTTTATCTTCTTTGGCACCCTGCCAAAGGCCTTACTTGGCAAAGCCCCATGAAGGTCAGAAACAAACAAGAGACACCAACTAGAAACAGAGTTAGCAATGTTGCTTTCCTGCAAAATGGCCCAAGTGCCTTTGTTTCTCTTTTAAGCCTTATGGGAGGGTCCAATCATCTTCTGGCCTTACTCCCGAGTCGTCCCTTTTGCTTTAGCTGTTCTTGCCTTCTGGCAGCTCTGTGCATGTGTGCACTAGGAACAGGCTCCTCCTGTTCCTCTGCCTCTCTGATGTCCGACTCTGGGGGCTCCGGTGTCCATGCATCACTCCCAGATGGCCCTGGCCCCATCTCTGCCTCCGACACAGAGCCCTCGTCCAGGCCTTTCCCAGACTCCAGGACTGGCCCATTATCCTCCCCAGCCTCCTCACTGTCCGACTCAGCTGCCAGCTCCGCAGGCTGCTGGCAGACTACAACAGATCCCTGATTTATGCAGTCCATTTTCCCTTAAAGTCTCAGAAGAGATACAAATGTAACAATGTGTCACAACTTCATGTTTGATGTTTTACATCAAGGGTCCCTAACCTCAAGGCCATGGACCGGTATCCAGTTCCGCATTGGGAACTTGGCCAGGCAAATGGAGGGTGAGCATGTGAAGCTTTATTTGCTCCTGCATGGGATTAGATTGTGCATGTACGCAACCATCCCATCCCCCTCACTGCGCCGCTGGTGGTCCACAGACCCAAAAAAAGTTAGGGACCACTGCTTTAAATAATTTCCACTACTATCACCTTTCTGGAAAGAGGAGGAAAATTCTCTATTTTTATAGTCAATATATCCTGTGTGGTGGTTAGTTACATTGACCACCAGGAGGCAGTGTGTGACTGATTTCATTCTTATTAGGCATCATCAGAGATAGCTGGATTGTATGAAAATATTAGATAATTACTGCCCAAGCTATAAATATTGTATAGAGACTTATTCTGTACATTAAAAAAAAGGGAAATAAGTGAAGAAAATGCACATTGTACAATATAATTGATACTGCCTTTTAGGAATCATTTTTCTAAGGTCAGGTCTTGTATTTTATACTTACAAAAATGTATTTTTTATTGTAAGTATATTCTTGTGATATATGAATACGTGGGGGGGAGGGGGAGCCCTTGAGAAGAAAATGGATGTATCACATTTATTGTAGGAGGGGAAAGAAATCCTCTGACTTGCTCAAAAACTGGAAATAATCAGATCTTTCCCGAGAGACAATTTCCTATATCTTCTCTGATTTTATTTAAATATTTTTGCTGACAACACAAATGCTTTGGGTAAAGAGCTTGAAATTTATATATATATATATATTTAATAGGCTTCAGTCAGCTTACGCACAATGCATCAAGGATCTGGAAATAAAGAAAACTCAGATACTTATTCTGGAAAAGCAGCAGGACAATCTACAAAAAGAGCTAAATGAGGTATTATTATTATGTATTTATTTTGAAGATATATTTCAAAATGTCTCATAGACAGTATTATTGGGGATGATGTAGTTAAGGCCTAGTTCGATTCTAAGTAGAGGCAGACATTTATCTCTCTGGGCACACTGAGAATATATCTGCTGAAAAAAAACTCCGCATTGGCGACCGGAAGGGCATCCGGCCAGTAAACACTCAGCTCCATTCAGTTGCCCAGACTCCACCCCGCAAGGGATTATGGGGGTCGTTAAAAGAGGATGATGTAGTTAAGGCCAAATAACTGCCTCAAACTGAGAAGCATTCTAGCTGAAAAGTGTTGGAATGAACATGGTAGCCACATCTGGTGGTCTCCTTGATATTTCCTTGATAAAAGTCACTATCAAGGAAGATCAACCAAGAGTTTCCCGCAGAAGTGACTTCTGAGGTGGGGATTGAAGGAACCAAAAGAGAGGGAACAGGGAAGCTTTAAATGCTAAGGTGTCAGCTTTGGAAGCCATATTAGGCCAGAAACTTCCATGCTGCCACCTTCTCATGTGTGGGAAAGTAGGAGGGGGGGATTTAGTAGAGGGGTTGTCTCTAGACATTATAGCATTCTTCCTGTCGGTCAAGGTCAGGGCGATCCTGCATCCAGAGAAGGAGTAGTCGTAGTGCTGTCTCAAGATGGGACGGATGGTAATTGGAGCATGTGATTGACTGAGGAGTGAGGGGATGGTTTGGGAGGTTTTGATTTACTGAGGGAAAACCTGGACCTCTCAGATTCGGGTTTTCCCAGATGTGCCAGTTTACCTATCCTAGTAAATAGAACTTTGAAAAAATGCTTGCTTCAGAGTTTTTACTTGGAGTTGGGGGATCTTTTCTGGAACGCTGACATAGGGTTGATGGAGCAAGAAGAGAGGGGGAGCAGAATGTAAGAGCAGAAGGATAAGTCGGGCGTTGGGGTGGAGGGAAGTAGATACAGAGGAAGGCCGAGAAAGTAGATACAGAAGGGAAGAGCTATAAAATGGACTGCTTGCCTCTTGAAAAAGCACCTTTGGGACAACCGTGTTACTAACTTAACAACTGCAGTGATTCACTGAAGAACTGCGGCAAGAAAGGTTGCAAAACGGGGCAAAACTCACATAACAACCTTCTCGCTTAGCAATGGAAATGTTGGGTTCAATTATGGCCGTATGTTGAAGACTACCTACTCTCCGTCATCCAGGTCATGGTTGTCCCGAAGGTGCTTTTTCAGGAGACAAAGGTGACAAGCACAGGTGACCTTGAGGACACAGATAACCCTCCAAGTGCTTCAACGACCCTCTAAAAGGATGCAAATATCCAGCTGTCTGCAAGGAATATCAATCCTTCCCATTCTCCAGTATTTAATCAGAGCTGAAGAAGCTTCTTGGATGAGAAGCGAAACATCTTCACAAGAAAAAACAAAGTCCAGTTGCCTCCTAAAAAAGCATTTTTCCTATTGGGGGCAAGGGATAATTCCTTCCAGATTGTGTTTTATGCTCAATATCTCTTTACCTGTGGGGTAGACATTGGGAGTGACATAGAAGAACCCATAAACATGCTCAAAGCAGTAGCAAAGCTTGGCCATTCTGAATCAACCCATTTTAATTCCTGTGTGCTTCCACTGTATGGTTGATATTTAAGAATAGACCGCTCCAAAAGTCACTCGCAGATGAAAAATGATACCTTATGAAAAGCCAACTCTCATTGTTCTTTTTTGGCCCACGTTGGGTGCAGATAAGTGGCCGACTTTTTCGGGAAGCGCAAACCCATCACTCCGAGGTGGAGAGACTGAGGATGGAAAACTCGAGCTTGACAGAGGAGCTTCATCAGAAGGAAATTACTATAGCAACTATCGTGGAAAACGCCGCTGTGCTGGAAAAGCAGGTACAAACAGAGTTAGAGATAAAAGAGAAAATGTTAGCAAAACAACAGGTATGCGGCGGGAATAAAACATGGTCGAGGTCATTTGGCGATTGCAGAGATTAACACCTATGGACATCTGAAAAGCTGCTGCTTGGCACCCTTGAAACCCAAATATGTGATCTGCCAGTATCAAGAGCAAAAACGTAGAGAATGATAAAAATATGGACTTTATATTATTCCAGAATAAAAGCTTTAATGCAGGGGTCCCCAACCCCTGGTCTGTGGACCAGCAACAGGCCACGGCATGCTAGAAACTGGGCCGTGCAAACAAGCAAAGCCCCATCCACGGGATGCAGGCAGCACATGAAACCACGCCCCCTCTGGTCCGTGGAAAAATCTCCACAGAACCGGTCCCTACTACAGAAAAGGTTGGGGGCCACTGCTTTAAATGTTTATTATTTGTCTAGAGCAGTGGTGACAAACTGGATTTCTTCAAGGATCAGCATTGTAGTTCTCCGCAGGCTGGCTGGAGGGTGGGGGGGGGGCATTTTCATGGCTGGTTTTCAGCCTGGACAGACTCCTGCAGCACTTTGCTGGCCAAAACAGGGTGTGGGGGAGGCCACACGTGGTCCCCGCGTGGTCTCCACATGGCCCATTTTCAGCCTGGACAGTCTCCTGCAGCACTTTACCAGTCAAAACCCTAACCCTGTGAGCCTTGGTGGCACAGTGGACTAAGTGCTGTTAATTAGCACTTAGCTGCCATCTGCCTGCAATTACTGCAAGTTCAAATCTCACCAGGCTCAAGCTCGACTCAGCCTTCCATCCTTCCGAGGTAGGTAAAATGAGGACCCGGATTGTGGGGGCAATAAACTGACTTTGTATAAACAAAGAACACCGCTTGGGGGGGGTGTGAAAGCCCTACTAAGCAGGTATATACAAAAGTATGAAGACTATTGCTTAACGCATTGTAAGCCTCCCTGAGTCTCCAGAGAAGGGCGGCATATAAATCGAACCAATAAATAAATAAATAAATAATAAACCCTAACGCACACAGACACAGACACAGACATAGACATAGACACAGACACACACACACACACACACACACGCTCCGTTTTGGCTGCCAGAGGCACCGCGGACCCCAGGTCGGTCCTTTTGCTATTTCCATGTCGGCCCTGTGGGCCAGATTGAAGCACCCCGCTGGCCGGATCCACCCCTGGTCTAGAGTCCTTGTTTTGTTTTGTTGATTTTGCTGTTTATTATATTGTTTTAGTCCAAGTGGTTTGTCTGATTTGATGTTTTTAGCCGTTTTTATGGGAGTTTTTTTTTTAGTTTTGTATGCCACCCCACAGTCCATTGGAGTTGGGCAGCTGGCAGATTTAAGTAATAATAATAATAATAACTTTGGAAAAAAGTGCAGAGAAGGGCAACTAAGATGATTAAAGGCCTGGACACAAAAACATATGAAGAACGGTTGCCTAGTCTCGAGAAAAGTAAAACTAGGAGGGGACATGATAGCAGTGTTCCAGTAAATGAGAGGTTGCCTCAACTTATTTACCAAAGCACCAGAGAAGGCAGGACAAGAAACAATGGATTGAAACTAATCAAGGAGAGAAGCAACCTGGAATTAAGGAGTAACTTCCTAACAGTGAGGAAAATTAAACAGTGGAACAGCTTGTCTTTCAGATGTTGTGGGTGCTCCATCACTGGAGGCTTTTGAGAAGAGACTGGACAGTCACTTGTCTGAAATGGTATAAGGTCTCCTAGTTGAGCAGCAGGTTGGACTAGAACAGGGGTCCCCAACCTTTTGGACCTCAGGGACCACTAAATTCATAATTTTAAATCCCAGGGACCACTAATATGATCTGCCTAATGAACGGCTGGATGGGCATGGCTAGGTGGTCATGTGACTGGGTGGGTGTGGCCAATTTTGATGTCACTCACGTCGAGGGGTGCCTCGCCGGCTTCTACTCACCCTTCCAGCCACTCCTCGCCTGTCCGCTCGGGCTCCTTAGGGCCCCAACAGGAAGCCGTTGTTGGAGCTAAGCAGCCACCATGAGAAAGAGTTGGCAAAACAGCTCAGTTCAAATGGGATCTGACCGAGAAGGAGGCTCAGCAGAAGCACCTCACTGAGGACTACGAGCATAGGCTTTCCAAGCAGAGGGAAGACCTGCGGGAGTGCAAGGCCAGGTACCGGCGCCTGGAGACTCAGTGGGCTGAGATGGTCAGCCAGTTCCAGGCCACGATGCAGTCCCACTGGAACAAGGCCCTCCGGCTCCTTACCACCAGTGGTACTTCCCTCCAGCCTTCGCCCAAAGCCCCTCACCAGGAGGCTGAAGCAGACGAAGTCAGAATTTCTTCCCCCCTCCGACCCCCACAAGAAGACCCCAAAGGGGGAGACTCTCTGCAGCAACACAAACGTTCATTGCATGTATTTAACCCAGGGGCCATAGTTTGAGGACCCCTGATTTAGTGCAATATAAAAAATGCAAATAATTTTTCTGCGGACCACCAAAATTTTCTCGTGGAGCATCAGTGATCCACGGACCACCAGTTGGTGACCGCTGGACTAGAAGACCTCCAAGGTCCCTTCAAGCTCTATTCCAATTGATTGATAGCAATAGGCACTATTTAAGCTATTAATTATGGCTTATGCAGAACCAGCGGTACAAAAGCAAAGATTGCCTCCAGAGACCTGGCACTTACAGTGAACAATGTGAATAAGGCATGTGCGAGTATTAAAATAACATCCGTTGAACAGACCAATCGGCTTGCCTACAGCAGAGCAGTGGTGATTACAGAAGGCCTGGGTATCGAAATTAAAAAAGCAAAAGCAAAATCATATTTAATCCCAAAGTAAAAGATCAGACTAGAGACCAAGATAAAAAAAAAAAAATTAAGATCAAATGCAAATAATTTAAAGAACACAAAAAAAGCAAAAATTAAATAACTGTTAGGATCAAGATAAGCCTAAGGGGGGGGGGAATAAAACCCCCACATTGGCTTAGCACCAGAAAAATAATTAAAAAAAAAGCTTTGGAAATCATAAAGCAGAAAATCACAGCAGTGTCTGGGAAAATTGAACACTGTAAGGCACAAATCATCCAATTGAAGCAAAATCAGCTATTTCAATCAGGCCAGAGGCGATTCTACCCAAAGTGTAAATGGCAATAGAGATTCAGAAAATGGAAAGCCAAACAAAAAGGAAACCGTTCAGTTTTGGAAGATCTATGACAGTGATGGCAAACCTATGGCAGGCGTGCCAGAGGTGGCACGCAGTGCCCTTTCTGTGGGCACATCGCCCCAGCTCAGCTCCGGCACAAATGCGCTCACTCCTCCCGCCGGCCAGCTGATCTTCGGGTCTCTGCCGCGCATGTGGGGGGGATGGGGCACATGCGGGGTGCACACATGCATTCATGGGGGCACACATGCGTGGGAGTGGGGCACAGGGCGGGCCATGTGTGCATGCAGGGGGCTGCACATGTATGCGGGGGCACACATGTGTAGGAGGCAGGGCGCATGTGGGCGTGCATGTGTGGGGGCAGGGCGCATGCAGGGGGCACACACGCATTGCATTTGGGGGCATTGCGCGTGTTTTGGGCACTCGGTCCGGAAAAGGTTAGCCATCCCTGATCTATGGGAAAGCTCAAAAGGACGATAATAAAAATGCTGGCTAGATAAAAGAATTTGAAGATGAATTTAATTAAAAAATCAAGCGGAAGAACTAATAATAATTATCCTGATCAACACTAATAATCACTACAAACAATAGCATGATAAAGTATCAACAATGGTTCATTGGAAGATCTGCAAGAAATACCCTTTACCTACCAGCAAGCATTGGGGGGCCATAAAATGGAGAATGTGATAGAAAATGAAAACGTTAAAGTGATCTGGGGCTTTGGAATTTAAACCGACAGAAACCTGCCACATAATACCTCAGAGTTAAAAATTGTTGATAAGAATGACAAAAAAAGTCTGGATGTGGCAGTACCTGGAGACAGCAGACAAGAAGGGAAGGACCTGGAGAAAAATCACAAAGTACAAATTCCTGCAAATAGAAGTAGAACAACTGTGGAAAAATAAAACAAAGATAGTACTACCAATAGTGATAAGTAGGTAAAAAAGGTAAAGGTTCCCCTTGCACACATTTGCTAGTCGTTCCCGACTCTAGGGGGCGATGCTCATCTCCGTTTCAAAGCCGAAGAGCCAGCGCTGTCCGAAGACGTCTCCATGGTCATATGGCCGGCGTGACTAAACGCCAAAGGGGCACGGAACGCTGTTACCTTCCCATCAAAGGTGGTCCCTATTTTTCTACTTGCATTTTTTACGTGCTTTCAAACTGCTAGGTTGGCAGAAGCTGGGACAAGTAACGGGAGCTCACCCCATTACGCGGCATAGGGATTCGAACCACTGAACTGCCGACGTTTTGATCAACAAGCTCAGCGTCTTAGCCACTGAGCCACCGTGTCCTATAGTGATAAGTAATTTGATTGCAAATTGCAAAACATCTGGGGCACCATTGGAACACTGTCACCATTGACAAAATCTCCAACAGTCAATTGAAAAAGTAGTTTTATTTAGAAGAGCCTACATCCTGCAACAATAGCTTTTAACGCCACCAAACATCTGCCTCTCCCAGTTCCTTGGGAAGGACTTAATAGGTGGATTAATATCAGAGAATCGAGCTGGAAGGGACCTTGGTGGTCTTCTAGTCCAGCCCCCCTACTCAAGCAGGAAACCCTAGACCCGTGAGAGCGAACCTATGGCATGCGTGCCAAAGGTGGCACATGGAGCCATATCGGTGGGCACCCAAGTGTTGCCCTAGCTCAGCTCCAGCACATATACATGTGCCGACCAGTTGAATTTCGGGCCTTCCGGGCCCATTGGAAGTCGGGAAATGAGCCGTTTCCAGCCTCCGGAAGGCGTCCGGAGGGTGAGGGAGGCTGTTTTCGCCCTCCCCAGGCTCCTAGAAAGCCTCTGGAGCCTGGGGAGGGCAAAAAAAAGGGCCTACCAGGCCCACCGGTAATCTTTTTGCCATCGTGTGCCAAAAGAGGGGGAGCGCGGGGGGTTAAACGTGCATGCGCGAGGGGAGGGGCATGGGGGAGGCATTGAATTATGGGTGTGGGCATGCATGCGCACGACCCCTCTGTGCTCCCCCCACTTTTGGCATGCGACAGCAAAAAGGTTAGCCATCACTGCCCTAGACCATTTCAGACAAGTGACTGCCAGTCTCTTCTTAAAAACCTAGGTATAAAATAGGTCATAGAAATATAGCTGTTGTGACTCCGACCCTCGAGCCCGTCTTATCGGAGGGAGAAGACTCCGAAAGTGAAGGAGAGGAGTTGGCAAGGCCTCCCTCTCCAGGACCCTCCTCTCTGGCAATGCCTCAGGTGTCTTCCGAAGGCCAAGAGATAGGCCAGGAGCCTTGCACTTCCGAGCAGCCGCAGTTAGACAGCGACGGAGATAAGTCTTGGCTGGATTCCCGACAGCGTCAGAAAGACAAGCGCACGCAGCAGAGAAGGAAGCATGCCAGAGATTAAGCTGAGTCACTGGACCACACCCCACAGGGGATAAAAGGGGGTGGTGGCCATTCAGGCTTTGTGACGGACAAAACTGAAAGCTAGCAAGTCATTCTGCATTTCTGGAACTTTGTTATATGCTCTGCTTGGATTGATTTTTGGACTGGACTTGACTATTCTTTGGCTTTTGTGGACTTACTTTGATGTTTCGGTGGGAGGAGATAAACCTCCCTTTGTAAGTAAAAACTTTTGGCAAGCAGCCACTGGGTTGCTGCCAATTCTGTTATCAAAGGAAATTCTTGTCTGCTGGTTTATTTTAACTCTTGGTCGACTGCTGGTGTGCGTGTGTGAGACGGGGACAGAACATCAGCATGTGTAAAAGTATGTAGAATAAATGATTAAAACTAAATGACATTTGCTTAGTATCTAGCCATGTCAACAGCATTTTGTCCTGCCAACATGAGATCTTCCTCTGTACGTAACAGAATAACAGAGTTGGAAGGGATCTTGGAGGTCTTCTAGTCCAGCCCCCCTGCTCAAGCAAGAAACCCTATACCAGTGATGGCTAACCTTTTTACCATCACGTGCCAGGAAAGGGGTGGGGTCGCGCCCACACCCATAATTCTATGCGCCCCACCCTCATACATGCATGCACGACCCCACCCCCGCTCCCCCTGCTCCAGGCACACAATGGCCCAGTAGGCCATTTTCTTTCTCACCTGGCTCCAGGGCCTCTCTAGGAGTCTGGGGAGGGCGAAAACAGCCTTCCCCACCCCCATCCCCAGAGGTCCTCTGGAGGCTGAAAATGGCCTGTTTGACAACTTCCACTGAGCTCGCGTGCCCACTGAAATGGCTACATGTGCCACACATGCCATAGGTTCGCCATCACGGCCCTATACCAGGTGGGCAATTGTGGCCCCTTTACAACCTGTGGACTTCAACTCCCAGAATTCCTGAGACAGTCAAGCTGTCTCAGGAATTCTGGGAGTTGAAGTCCACAGGTTGTAAAAGGGCCACATTTGCCCACCCCTGCCCTATACCATTTCAGACAAGTGGCTGTCCAGTCTCTTCATAAAAACCTCCAATGATGAAGCAGCCACAACTTCTTAATATATAATATTAATATATAATATACGTTATATATTATTTATTCTTTATAATAATAAAAACAACTGCTTAAACATCTTGCTGACTGTGCAACCCACCATAATAATAGCTTTTCCGCTGTTTGCCTTTGCTGCTTTCTCACTTTTTCCATCGTCTTCCAAACATTCAGCTGCATGATTTGTTTGTTTGTTTTATACCCTGCCTTTATTGTTTTGGTCAATAATTCAAGGCAGCAAACGTTATACTTGCTCCGTTTCTGCAAGGGAGGAATAGCTTTGAACGTCAAGTTTTTCCTGGGTTTATTTCCAATAGTGGAGAATAAGGGGAGGATCTGAACAGTAATTTATGTATAAAAAATAGGGTGAGCATAAAAAGACGTAGAGAGCTTAGTCTAGAGGTGGGACCAGCTGGCCCAGATGTTCCACCACATTCTCCACACATGTATGCATTTTTTTAATGTTGGGACAGCATTATGTATGCAGAATCCAGCCAAAATGAAGCCTTTTCAAATCTCACCGATTTTCAATCGAGAAAAAAAATGTTGCTTTGGTCCCTACTGTTGAAACCGGCAAAATCTAATTCTGTTTTTTAGTTGGTTTTTTTCGAATCCTCGCTTTGCCTCTTAAAATATTCTACTTTGTCATTCATTTTCATCAGTAGTGTGGCAGGATTTTATTTTCATTTTTTTTTCTATAGAACTATGGCAGGCCTTTTTTTTTAAAAGGGGTCTTTTTTTGTCCTTTAACACTCATGTATTGCATTTGTATATATATATTTTCATCGTTTGGTAACATTAGCTCTATAGAAAATTTTGAAAGCACGGTTCCGCTTTTGCCTCTGGTGAAGGCATAATTCGAGGTAGCATTTTAATGAAAATATTTACAGCTCTGGCAGCCTTCGAGCTTTTTTTTGGTGCTGCTTTAAGGCCTCGAAGGCGAGCGATTCAAATACACGGAGTGCTTTTTTTAAAAAAAAAAACCAGGGATACAGCCTTGAATGCAGGGTTCATTGAGCACGTATAATATGTTGTTTTTGTGTTCTCTAGGCTATTATCTTTTCTACCTATTTGTCTTGCTTGCTGCTTCTAGAGGCAATTCTATTGCTATTATTATTTACAATAAACGCTGTATGATTACAAATGGTGTGTGTGTGTGTCTGTGTGTGTGTTACCTTGTGCCTGTTCTTTTGTAGAATTGCATCAATTCAATTATATCAGAGTTATAAATAAGTGGTGGTTTTTTTTTTCTCCCTACCTTCCACCCACAGAAAATGGATTTATCGAAGAAAGAGCACAAAACCTGTTTGGATCCTGCTGATACGCTGGAGGGTAAAAATGGAAGGTTACACAAAGAACTCCTTAAATTGCCGAGGGACCCAGACATGCCATCCTTGGTGAATGCTCTTGCATACTTTGGAACAAATCACGCCAAGCAGGCCTCTCTGAAAATGCTGGCAAAGGAAGAGAAGTAGGTACATGACCGTGCACAAATCATTCTACTTTAGCTCTTAACATTTTTTTTCTTCTTCATTTTGATTTTTTCTTTCGTCCTCATCAGAAAGGGAAGAACTGGGTGCTGCGGTTACATCAGAGTTGCTGTTCTGTCCCCCTTCCTCACACAGGCAAACGTAATACCAAGCACGCCTGCCAGTATTTTATTAGGTAAACAGATTAGAATTCTTGGCAACTAAGGTTTTGGCAGCAAACTGCCAAATGCCTGCCAAGACCATTTTCACTCCCATAAAGCAGAAGAGGACTTATCTTCAGTCCGTTCCAGGAGCAACAAATTATCCACGAGACAAGAGTTTAGTCAATGTTCAGTCCAAAATATATCCAAGCCGAATTTCAGAGATCACGATGTGACTTTCAGGGTTTAACTTTGTCCGTCACAAAGCCTAAAGAGCAATCCCACCCACTTTTATTCCTGGTGGGATGTGGCTCCGTGACTCAGCTCAATCTCTGGCCCTCCCACGCCTCTTCCGTTGATGCGCAGGCTTCTCCCTCCGACGCTGCCTGGGATCAAGCCAGGATCCATCATCCTCGCTCCCTATCAATTGGTGCTCCGATATGCCTTCCTTCTGGCACATCCCAGACTGTTCCTCCTGGCCTTCGGATGGAACCTGAGGCATTGCCAGAAAGGAAGGTCCTGGAGAGGGAGGCCTTGTCAGTTGCTCCCCATCACCTTCTGAGTCCTCTTCCTCTGTTAGGACAGGCTCAGGAGTCGGGGTCACAACAGTTGCCTTGTTGAAGACAACTGCGTTGTCTTCATTCTTAGTCCAACTTTTGACACCAACTATCTTCAGTATATAATGCAAATCCTTTTGGCTGTTCCAAGGAGATTCCATACCTCTGATACAGGTGATCCTGAGGGCATAGATAGCAATAGCACTTAGACTTATGCACCGCTTTACAGTGCTTTTACAGCCCTCTGTAAGTGGTTTACAGAGTCAGTCTATTGCCCCCAACGATCTGGATCCCAATTTTACCCACCTCGGAAGGATGGGAGGCTGAGTCAACCCTGAGCCTGGTGAGATTTGAACTGCCAAATTGCAGGCAGCCGGCAGTCAGCAGAAGTAGCCTGCAGTACTTGACTCTAACCACTGCGCCACCATGGCTCAATTTGCAATAAACACTGTAAACAATAAAACCCCAAATAGCCTCAGGGAGTGTTAAGACCAGATGACTGCAAAGAAACACAGCCCTCCCATTCCCTCCCCCCACTCCACCAACCTGTCAGAACCTATCCTTCCGTCCCACCCAATTAGCTAGTCTCAACTGTCAGTACCTGTCCTTCCTTCTCCCCCATCAACCAGTACAACTGATGAAGCTTCCTGAATGGGAAGCGAAACATCTTTTTCTTCTTCCTCAAAAAAGTCCAGTTCCCTTTTCAAAAAAAAAATCACCTTTGAGAATCCAGCTTTCAGGATTCCAGGAATACCTGACCAGGTGCCTCTGATTTTGCAAAGGCATCTTTTGCAGATCACTACTTTTACATCAAAATTACAACGCAGCTCTGTTGGGAGAGGTTTGCTGATCCATTCTTGAGTAGCTGAAAAATGTTTCTGTAATAACAAAAGTGCTATCTTCCCTTCTAAATATTTTTTTTTGTTGTTGTTGTTAGTTGCAAAGTCGTGTCTGACCCATCGCGACCCCATGGACAATGTTCCTCCAGGCCTTCCTGTCCTCTACCATCCCCCAGAGTCCATTTAAGCTCACGCCGACTGCTTCAGAGACTCCATCCAGCCACCTCGTTCTCTGCGTCCCCTTCTTCTTTTGCCCTCAATCGTTCCCAGCATTAGGCTCTTCTCCAGTGAGACCTTCCTTCTCATTAGGTGGCCAAAGTATTTGAGTTTCATCTTCAGGATCTGGCCTTCTAAAGAGCAGTCAGGGTTGATCTCCTCTAGGACTGACCGGTTTGATCGCCTTGCAGTCCAAGGGACTCGCAGGACCATAGTTCAAAAGCCTCAATTCTTTGGCGCTCAGCCAAAGATTACACAACCGGAAATGGAAAGGTGGGGCAGGAAAAAGGCTCAAGGTTGACTCAGCCTTCCATCCTTTCTAAGGTAGGTAAAATGAGGACCCGGATTGTGGGGGCAATAAGCTGACTTTGTATAAAATATACAAAAGTATGAAGGCTATTGCTTAACGCATTGTAAGCTGCCCTGAGTCTCCGGAGAAGAGCGGCATATAAATCAAATCCAAAAAAAAAGCAAACTCCAATACCAATTCTTAAAAGTTTTTTGTTCTTACCATTGTGGGATGGTCATGCTAAAGGATATTTAGAGATGAGCTAAAGCAAATTACTGTATTTTCTACTAATTGTGTAACCATCTGGAGGACATTTTATTGCCAAGGGTAATAACCACCAAAGTTCTACTTTTTTAGTTATTAGATTTATATTTCATCTTTTCTTCAGGAATCTGCATAGGGCTCCTTCCACCTATATTTCCCCATAAGTCAACCTGGGTATAAATTGGGCTCAGAGATTTTGACCAAAGTGAACATCCATGAACATCCAGTAGAGAGATCCTATTCAAGCCCAAGGTGGACATCCATGACTGAGTTTGGGCTTGAATTGGATCTCTCTACTCTTGGTCCTACCCATTGTCCACTGCATCACCTTCACTCTCTCTACTGTGCATCAGGTCTCCTGTTTGAGCAGGAGGTTGGACTAAAAGACCTCCAAGGTCCCTTCCAACTCTGTTATTCTTTTCTGTAATGCCTCACCACCATCATACCTTCTGCTACAGGAAGCCCTCGACTTACAACAGTTCGTTGAGTGAGCGAAGTTACGACAGCGCTGAAAAAAGTAACTTATGACCGTTTTTCAGACTTACAACCATTGCAAACATCCCGATGGTCAGACACTTGGCAATTGGCTCCTATTTATGACGGTTGCAGGGCTCTGGGGTGACGTGATCCCCTTTTGCAAACGTCTGACGAGCAAAGTCAATCGGGAAGCCCGATTCACTTAACAACCGTCTTACTAACTAAACAACTGCAGTGATTCATTTAACAACTGCGGGAAGAAAGATTGTAAAATGGAGCAAAATTCACTGAACAGATGTCTCATTTAGCAACATTTGGGGCTCAGTTGTGGTCGTAAGTTGAGGACTACTTGTGCTGAATTCTAGATAGAAAGGAATACTTCTTTGTTTCTGTCTCCAAGTCCAACTGACAGATCTTTGCAAATTCACTATTAACTGTCCTCTGTTGTCTAAACCAGAGGTCCCCAACCCCCAGTCCATGGACCGGCACCGGGCTGTGGCATGCCAGAAACCTGGCTGCACAAGCAAGCAAAGTCCCATCCGAACGATGCAGGCAGCATGTGAAACCACACCCCCTCTGGTCCACGGAGATAGATTAACAGAGTTGGAAGGGACCTTATAGGTCACCTAGTCCAACCCCCCGGTCATCAGGAGACCCTACACCATTTCTGACAAATGGCAGTCCAATCTCTTCTTGAAAGTCTCAGGTGATGAAGCTCCCACAACTTCCAAAGGCAACTTCTGTTCCATTGGTTGATTGTTCTCACTGTCAGAAAATTTCTCTTTATTTCTAGATTGAATCTCTCCTTGGTCAGTTTCCATCCATTATTCCTTCTCTGACCTTCGGGTGCTTTGGAAAATAGCTTGACCCCTTCTTCTCTGTGGCAGCCCCTCAAATATTGGAAGACTGCTATCATGTCTCCCCTGGTTCTTCTCTTCTCTTCACTAGACTAGCCATGCCCAGTTCTTGTAACCGTTTTTAATATGTTTTAGTCTCTAGTCCCCTAATCATCCTAGTTGCTCTCCTCTGTACTTTTTCTAGAGTCTCAACATCTTTTTTATATAAGGAAAAACCTCTGTCCATGGAACCGGTCCCTGTGCCCAAAAATTTGGGGGCCACTATTATAAATCTGTCCACAGACCCCTCACCCAATTCTCTCCTGCATCAACAGAGGCATCTTCTCTCCTTTTGACCCTCTCCCCATTCACCCCATGCAGTTTCCCTTTAGCCTGCCCCACTCACTTAAAACTCATCTTCCGCCATTCATTGGCACCTGCACATCCCAATCTTTCTCTCAACAGCAGTTCCACCACATCTGTGCACACGCACTCCATAAGTAACGTAAGATGAACACACTGGAACATGTGCTCCTTATGAGTCATATGTCTTCCCACCCGTGTCTGTGCCCGGAATGGGACTTTTCGGCTCCTACCCTTGGCTGCACCTCCTCCCCCAGGGTTTCTCCTCTAGCTTTTCTCCTCAGCTGACACCCCCCCCCCCCAATTCATTTGCCCTGGCCGATGGGCCACGGCCCCTCCATTCCATGCGCTTCGGCAGGGCGCATTTGCCAAAGCAGGGTTCGTCCTGGGCTTTTTGCCACCCAGGACAGTTAGCCCTCTCCCACCCCGTCCCCATACTCCTTACCTGGGACTCCCACTCCTTCCCACTTCACAACCTGCACATCTTGGGGTTTCCACAGCAACTGGGACTCCCCAGGATGTCACTAAGCAATGACATCACACTTTAGGATCAATTCACTCAGAGACGGCAATCCCAATCCCAACTGCCATTGTAACCTGAGCACTGCCTGCATTGTCCGTACCTTTAGCAGAATTTTTTTGCATGGGAAATGAGGGAATATAAAAATTTTGTTAATTTTGAACCATACTTTCTTTATGTTTCTAAAAGTGTGAAAGCCTAGAGTAGTGCAAAAAGATGTGTATTTGTAAAACTCAGAGAAACCAGACCAATGTAATAGATCAGAATGAAGTAGGGGTGGGTTCCACTTATCTTTACTACCGGTTTGCAACGGGAAGCTTCTGCATATGCGCAAATCGTCCATGATGACGTCCGGGCGGGTGGGCGGAGCCTCTCGCCGCCACTACTACCAGTTCACAAAAACCGGACTGAACCGGGAGCAACCCACCACTGGAATGAAGGTAATCTGGTCTTGTGGAGTGAAGTTGGTGAATAAAGATACAGGTTTAACTATAAATGAAAGTGTTAAAATATGTGTCAGCAATTACAAATTAGATTAGTGCTTATTAAAATAAAAATTTATAGGTTGATGCAACATTGTACAATGTTCTGAATGAAAGCCATCCAGGGGGAAAATGTTTCTGATAAGAAACATGAATATGATTGCAGATGGGCCGGCAGGAATAAAATGAAACTGTCAGCGTTCCAAGTAATGCACCCATAGAAAGCAGAACTCCGAGGCAGGAAGATTCCTCAAAAGAACAATATTATTGGATACATTATATTCGCACAATTGGTGAAAACCAACTCCGAAAGTTCCTGTGGTTTTCACCTAGTTAAAAGAGAAAGTTTTTCTCCTTTCTCCAAGTCATCAGTCACATGGTCCAATTGAGGTGCTGGCCAGTTGCTTGGTTACTTTGCTCCTCCTCTCTCAGCCTTCAGTTGGAATGACCTTGGTTCCCACAGGAAAACTTTTTATTTTGACTACAAAACCCCAGCTAACTATTTCCCTCCCCCTCCCAACTATTGGCAGCCCTGATGCCTCAGGGTTCGTTCTGGGTTGACAGAAACCACAGAAAAAGTTATTGAGCCATTAGGAAGCCCAAGAATGGATAGTCATGAATGAAGGCTACATAAACATGTCCCAGAATAATGTTCCAGGACCAAATCTCGGTCGGTCAACAGGACCAGAGATATAGTCATCCAAGCTTTTGGACTCATGCTAGAGCCCATCCGCAGGGAACTTCTCTCTCACCATACATTCTGATGAGAGAGAAGTTCCCTGAGGATGGGCTGCAGCACGAGTCCGAAAGCTTGGAAGACTAGATCTCTGGTCCCGGTAATCGACCCAGATTGAATCCTGCAATGAATAGTCATGACTATGGTTTGGTGCAGGGGTGGGCTTCAAAAATTTTAGCAAGGGGTTCTCTGCCCGGTTGCTGGGTGGGAGGGGGGCTTTTGCCCTCCCCGGGCTCCAGAGGCTTTTCTCGAGCCTCCGGGAGGATGAAAATGGCTTCACCAGGCTCCGGAGGCCCTCTGGAACTTCTGAACTGCCCTTCCTAAACTTCCAGTAGGCCCATTTTTCGCCCTCCCCAAGCCTCCCTGCATGCCGTCCACTTACCTGATCCAAAACGGGCCACATGGGGACTCCTGGGAGGGGCGGGGTGGGGTGGGCGGGGCCAGCCAGGAGTGGGATTTGGGGGTTCTCCGAACTGCACAGAATCTTAGCTAGAGGTTCTCCCGAACCCCTGAGAACCCTCAGCAGCCCACCCCTGGTTTGGTGTGTATCTGCTTACCGGTAATAGTTCTCTTTATTTCAGATAAGCACCTTAAGTATTAGCCTCTCCACACACATACACATGGGCAAAGGAATTAATCTAAAAGCAGGATTGATTTGTTTGTTTCTGGTGAAAGATTGAGAGAATTAATGAGCCCACAAGGCTGGTGAGAGGCGTTGACTGGGAGGGACTGAAAGAAAGGAGAGGGAAAGTAAAATGACAGCTGGGATGGAAAATACGAGCCTGTATAAGAAAAAAAAAAAGTATTAGGAGGCAGATTAATCTTCTGACCGAACGAATGGCAATGGCCATGAGGAAAGAGAATGCCGAAGCAGCTCGTAGCAAAATGAAAAGAATTGCGTTGCTGACGAATGTGGAGTTACGCTAATGGGGAAAAATGAAAAAGGATGCTTGGAAGAACAATGAAGTGAAAGAAGATGCAGATGAGAGGGGGAGAAAAAAAACACCCCTAAGAGAATGATTGCGGCACAAAATGAGGATGAAAGGAAAAAAAATACCGTATATATAATGTGTATAAGAGGAAATCATGGCAAAGCATGCAATGAAAGGGACCAAGGAACAAGTTATCTGGCTCACATGAAGAGAACAGGGAGGAGGTAGCAGCGGGGACCAATTAGGCCTCTTAAAACCCATCTTCCTTCAGCCAAGCCCTGCTACCAACCTGTTTATTTATCCTCTTCAGCGACGCCTTGAGAGCCACTACAGCTGGCACAGTACAGCAGCCTTGAGTGAAGTGGGGGGGGGGGAGGAAGCACCTCTCTTAGTGCAACGTTCAGAAAAAGGAAGCTTTTCTATCAAACCAGGAACAAGCTGCGGTCAGACACACAGAAACAATATTGGCCGCCAGGTTCCCAGCCCCTGCAAGCGGGTAAGTGATGGTGAGATGACTGATCCTCCAGGTGACTTCATGGCTACCGTAAGCATCCAGATCTTCTTCTAAAGTGGATGTGGCCATGCTCGTTCCGGCAGAAAAGCGAAGAATGAAGAAAAGTGGTGGTGAAGGCAGAACAAGCAGCTCCTGTTGTACCTGAAGTCTAGCTGGATTGTGGACGCACCAGAGCACTTTCTTGCACTGCCTGGACCACAACAAGTGACAATTATCCTTCTCCCAAAAGAGAAAGAAAAATAGAAGTTTCTGTCTGATACTTTACGGCATGAAATCCCTAAAGGTGTCAGCCCTTTGAAGTAGACCAGAGTAGGAAACCAAAGTTATGACTACTAATGCTTTTACTATAAGGTTAGAGTAATAGGAGCTTGCAAAACTGGAAGTGCTTCTTCCATCCATGCCTTTTATCTACAAGAGACCTGGGGAACATCAAGTCTGAGAAGTTTTCTCAAATTACATTTCTACTTTGGACTCAGGTTTCCCTTATCTAACCGGTTTCTTGTTTTTGGCTATTCCTCCTGCTCCTTAAGGTTCTTCTACTCCAAATGGCAACAACTGAAGAGGTCATGGCTTATGAACTCAAAAATCTAGAACGTTGCATGCTGGTTTATTTACATATTTTTCCAACCTTATGTTCCAGCCAGAACACGTCAGGTTCTACAAGAAACAAAGAAGGGGGAGATTCTTCCTACAAATCTTCTATGCCATGAGAAGACAACAAATCACAGAGGAGAGGGAGGAGAGGAAAGGGAAAGAGGAAAGGAAAGGAAAGGAAAGAAGGAAGTAAAAGAGAAGGGAGGAGAGGAAAAAAGGAAAGAAAAAGGAAGGAAAGGAAAGGAAAAGAAAAGAAAGGAAAGGAAAGGAAAGGAAAGGAAGTAAAAGAGGGGGGAGGAAAGGAAGGAAAGGAAAGGAAGGAAAAGAGAGGGAGGAGAGGAAAGGGAAAGAGGAGAGGAAAGGAAAGGAAGTAAAAGAAGAGGGAGGAGAGGAAAGGGAAAGAGGAAAGAAAAGGAAGTAAAAGAGGGGAGGAGAGGAAAGGAAAGGAAAGGAAAAAAGGAAAGGAAAGATGGAGTGTTTTTTCTCCAGTGGCACTGGTCTATCAGGGCAACCTAGTTACCCAATTATGGGACTGAGCATACTGCTTCCGTTTTCATCTTTCAGCCCCAATCCAGAGGCCTTCACAGGCAGCCGCTTTCACATTTATGTTAAAACATAAATTTAACACAAAGAGAGAGGAGATGGTGTCCAGACAAGGTTGCATCAAGAGTTTCTTTGCTGGCAAAACGTTCTGAAAGGCTGGTGGCTATTGTGACAACGTTTACTATTCAAAATCTAGCCTAGATGGTATTATAAATCATTTTAAATGTATAGGACAAGCGATTGAAGGTTTCTTTAAGTTTCTTGAGTTTGATACTTTACTCCAGGAGCATCTAAGAAGAGTCACTGCTCAAGAAATCTATACACTTGACTACTTTGGTGGGGGGGAACCTTTATCATGTATAATAGTATTTGGGAATGGCCTTGGGAGACCGGATGGAGAGCTGCAAATTGGACAATGGGCTTCTGAAAGATGTCTCAGCTCAGAGGAGGAGGGATAGAATGAGAATATCTGAGGGGGGCTCCTCCCTTGTTCTCCAGAGAGCAAAAGGAAAGGAGGAGAGAAATACTTTCAGGCTTGTAAGGTTCAGAATAACAGAACTGGAACAGACCTTGGAGGTTTTCTCCCCTGCTCAACCAGGATTCTGCTTAACATAACCTTACAATAAAAAGAGAACTAGTACACCTAGTTGTGCTTCTTGGCTAGGCTACCTTGCAGGCAGAGGTGGGATTCACTTACCTTCCCTACCGGTTCACAAATGTGAGAGCGTGCACGCTCTACGCATGCGCAGTAGTTGCACATTAGGTCCGGGCAGGTGGACGGAGCCTCCCGCAATTGCCGCTACCAGTTCGCGCGATCTGGACCGAACCGGCTGAATCCCACCACTGCTTGCAGGGCTAAAAAAATGAGACCACGCCACATTAATGGCAACAAATGTCCAACGGAAGATTGTAGCCGTAGATGTCAAATCAGTCAGCTATTACTGTACGTTGCTATTCTGGACAGCACACCTGAGATCAGCCATATAGAACAAATGGCCTTTTTGTAGCAAAGAGAATCTAATAAAAATGTCCTTGCAATGATGATTGCTACTGTAGACTGCATTTCCTGGAATTTATTGACACTGAGGATCCTAGAGCAATTGATATGACAAATATACTTCTCAGAAAGCCGGAAGACCTGAGAATTGCAGTAGCTGAAGTGATGATTTGGGGCTTCGGTAATGATATCACCAGTAAAAGGGAAGACTAGAATAGCTCAGACACACTCCAAAGGTGTCTCTCCTTCTCTTCTCCTCTTCCAGCCTGCCTGAATATCTCAGCCAGGCACTCCAGGTCCCCTGAGTCAGTCATGAATTGATTGGATAAAAAGTGAAGTCAACCCCAAGTTGAAGTTGATGACTTCTGTTGTTGACTCCAAGGATATGTTCATCTAGTTTTCTTCTCAACCATATAGAAGTGATTGGTAGCTGCTCTTCTGGGATAGATTTCTTAATTTCCCAGTCAGTCTGGTTCATTTCCTCATGGTCTCCACACCCGTTCCATCCAGGCTGTGCTTCTAGAGCCCAAACAAGATTAACTAAGTATGACCAACTGCCGAAGCACTGAATAGGGTAGTGAGGATTAAAGGAAAGGGCAACATAACTGGCATCAGAGTAAGTGTACAGTTTTGCTTGGATTATGATAGATAGATCAGTGGTGAAATACAATTTTTTTTACTACCGGTTCTGTGGGCGTGGCTTGGTGCGCGTGGCAAAATCTCCATTCCCACCCCACTCCAGGAGAAGGTACTGCAAAATCCCCATTCCCACCCCACTCTGGGGCTAGCCAGAGGTGGTATTTGCCGATTGTCCGAACTACTCAAAATTTCCACTACCAATTCTCCAGAACCTGTCAGGACCTGCTGGATTTCACTCCTGAGATAGAAAGAAAGAAAGAAAGAAAGAAAGAAAGAAAGAAAGAAAGAAAGAAAGAAAGAAAGAAAGAAAGAAAGAAAGATGATAGAGGTATAGCACTATAGGTATACATATATATATATATATATATATATATATATATATATATATATATATATATACACACACACACACACACACACACACACACACACACACACACACACACACATATACATACAGAGAGAGAGAAAGATGAAGGATGATGGATGGATAGACAGAGAGATAGGACTATAGGTATAGGTAGAGATAGATAGATAGATAGATAGATAGATAGATAGATAGATAGATAGATAGATAGATAGATAGATAGATAGATAGATAGATAAATAGATAAATAGATAAATAGATAAATAGATAAATAGATAGATAGAGTAGTTAAAAGACCCTGAAAGCTGACAGCACAGGTTCAAGACCCAAGCAACGCACGACGGGGTGACCTCCCATCCTCGGCCCAGCTCCTGCCAATTTAACTGTTCGAAAGCATGAAAATGCAAGTAGATAAATAGATGCCACTTTAGTGGGAAGGTATAGTCATATTGGCCACAGAAGTGTCTTTGGACAACGCCGGCTCCCTCAGTTAAACAGAGATGAGCATCGCCCCCTAGAGTCGGACACAACTGGATAGCAGAAACTTTTACCTTTATCTCTTTGGTAGTCTGTTTCTCTTTCCACCCCCAGCCCATAGAAAACCCCACTTATTTTTATTTTTAAAAGTTTAGGGATCTCTTCCAGCTTTAAAGGAATTGGGAAATTCAGGGGCGGGGAGGTGTTATAAGCAGTAGATCCAGGGGTGAAATGCTACTGGTTCGCTCTGGTTCGGGCGAACCAGTAGTGATAAAAATTACCAGTTCGGGCGAACCGGTAGTTAAAAAAAGCTACCGGTTCCTCCAAACCAGTATTTCCGACAATCAGCTGTGCCACGCGATTTAGCTTTGCTAGAAAGTTAAGCTAAATCGCGCGGCACAGCTGATCCCCCCCTTGCTGTTCTACTTAGCTTCCCAAGCCTCCTTTTGGCGTGTACTGCGCATGTGCGTGCACAGCTCATGCTTGGCACGCATGTGCACACAGCACACGTTTGGCGTGCAGTGCACATGTGTAGCCAGCAAACCGGTTCAGATTTCACCACTGGGTGGGTCCCACTTTTGTAAGAATCAGCGTAGTGGCGCAGTGGTTAGAATGCGATATTGCAGGCTGACTCTGCCCACTGCCAGGAATTTGAATCTGCTCAAGGTTGACTCAGCCTTCCATCCTTCCGAGGTGGGTAAAATGAGGACCCAGAAGTGATATATACAAAGAGAATGTTTTTTGGAACACTTGGCAACCATTTGTGGACTTTGCACTTGGGAGATTTGATGAATCGGCACCAGTACCTTATCAAAGAGATTTCTGAAAGAATTGAAGACTTTAATTTCCTAAAACTTCCTTTCCATTTGTATAGCACGTTGCGGGGAACAATTTTTTCTTTCTTTACTATTGATTTTTGTATTGGTTTTTTTTTCTGTTATTATTTCACAATAAAAATACAATAAAAATAATAAAATAATAAAAAATAAAAAATAAATGAGGACCCAGATTGTTGGAGCCAATAGGCTGACTCTGTAAACCGCTTAGAGAGAGGAGGGCTGTAAAACACTGTGAAGCAGTATATAAGTCTTAAGTGCTAGTGCTATTGCTGTCGTCGTTGGCTCAATTATAGATGCTGTATTTGGTTGTGAAAAATGAGTTGCGATTTAGAGATGCAATTTGGTCAAGCCCGCGCCAGCTTTTTAGGAAATGTGTGCTGGATTTGAAGAAGGCTATGCCAGCTTTTAACGCTTTTTAAGAGGACAGGAGAGCGAAACAACCTCGACATAATTGGGCTCAGTCTATGGCAATCTATGTTTGACAGCACACATTGACAAGAGGCCCCAGCCAGCACCGGACACCTTTGATCTTTCAAACCTTTTTTCATCCCTGTTGTTTGGCTGCTAGCAGAGTTTTGAAAATGAACCTGGCCCTTGCTTGCTCGCTTTCTAATGACACTTTAGGTCACTGTAGTTTATTAGAGGTTCTCTCTTGACAAAGCCATTGCAATTACGGCAATTACAGCGGAGGGCAAACCAATGACGCCGTGCGTGCTGCCATTTGTCATGTGTTAAATAAGGGGACAGGCCATTCCATAATAGTCAATTACAAAGTGATCATAATGGTCTTTGAAGCCCAAAAGAAAAATCAGATTTGATGGGACGTGCTCGCTCGGCTCTAGAGTTCTGTCAAGCGGCAAAAAAAAGGGGCATTGTCTCCAGCGATAGGGTGGTTTGTGTGTGTGGGTATGTGTGTGTGTGTGTGTCCAAAGCAGAAAAAGGCACAAACCAGGGATACTATTCAGCAGGTTCTGACAGGTTCTGGAGAACCGGTAGCGGAAATTTTGAGTAGTTCGGAGAACTGGCAAATACTGCCTCTTGGCTGGCCCCAGAGTGGGGTGGGAATGGAGATTTTGCAATATCCTTCCCCCAGGAGTGGGGAGGGAATGGGGATTTTGCAGTATCCTTCCTCTGGAGTGGGGAGGGAATGGAGATTTTGCAGTATCCTTCCCCTGCCATGCCCGCTACGCCACACACAGAGAACCGGTAGTAAAAAAAGATTGACTTCCACCACTGGCACAAACAGTTGTAAAATCTTTGAATTTTGCAACAGTTGCCTGAAGTCTACTTCCTTGTTATCACTTTCACTGCTTCATTGGTGGATAAAATATAAATAGTTAACAATGAGAGAGGATGCACATCTCTGAAGCGCCAGGCATGAAATTATAGATGAGATTTTTCAGAAGATGACAGTTACAAAACGGGCTCTGAAATTCCTCTGATACCTTGCGATAAAACTCAATGGAACCTGTATTTAATCTATCAATCAGAACAGAGCTAGAAGAGACCTTGGAGATCTAGTCCAACTTTAAGCAGGACACCTTATACCCGTGATGGTGAACCTATGGTACGCGTGCCACAGGTGGCACGTGGAGCCATATCAGTGGGCATGCGAGCTCAGCTCTGGCACACATGCGCTGGCCAGCTGATTATCGGACTTTCCGGTCCCACCGGAAGTCAGCAAATGGGCTGTTTACGGCTTCCGGAGGACCTCCGGGACAGTGGGGAAGGCTGTTTTTGCCCTCCCCAGGCTCCTAGAAAGCCTCTGGAGCCTGGGAAGGGCGAAAAATGGGCCTACCGGGCCAACTGTGCCATCACGTGCCAAAAGCGTGGTGAGTGCGGGGGGGTCACACGTGCATGTGCGGGGGGGAGGGCGCATAGAATTATGGGTGTGGGCACACACACGCGGGACCCTCCCATGCTCCCCCCGCTTTTGGCACGTGATGGCAAAAAGGTTAGCCATCACTGCCTTATACTATTTCAGACAGGTGTCTGTCCAGTCTTTTCTTAAGTGATGAAGCACCTACAAAGCCGTTCCACTGGTTAATTGTCCTCACTGTTAGGAAGTTTCTCCTTAATTCCAGGTTGCTTTCTTTCCTTGACTAGTTTCCATCCATTTATTTGCACTAAGTTGTTTTTGTGTCTTTAAACACTTGCTATTACATTATTTGACATTCAGGGGTTCTGACCTAGGCCTCCCAAGATCATGAAGCAGACCCCTCGTCCTGATACAACCTCTTTTATTTAGGTTAAAGGGAATTCCTCTCCAGCAAGGTCCCGGCAAACAGTCTTTCATGAGATTTCACAGCTACAGACCTTTATCAGGCTTGGAGAGTTGCCAGGCCGATATCTTCTAAATGCCACGTTGTAGCAGATATTATTTGGCAAGAAGTCAGGAACAGATCTTCACCCTCATGAATTGAACTAATTGTCTCCTGCAAACTCCCCTCCCCTTCGCTCCTCTTTATTCCCTATGGGAGGGGCCGTTCACCATCCACCTGTGGCTTTACTCCTGAGTCGGCCCTTGTTCCTTAGCTGTTCCCTTCTCCTGACAGCTCTGCGCATGCGCACATTGGGAACAGGCTTCAGCTGTTCTTCTGCCCCATTTATCTCTGACTCCGAAGGCAGCTGGTAATTGTAGGACTGCCCTGGCCCCATCTCTGCCTCTGATGCAGAGCACTCATCAGAGCCTTCCCCCGACTCCAGGACTGGCCCATGTTCCTCCCAACCTCCTCACTGTCTGAGTCTGCCACCAGCTCCACCGGCCGCTGGCGGGCCACAACATTCAGCTACGATTACAGGTAGTCCTCAATTTACAACGGTTCGTTTAAAGACTGTTTGAAGTTATGAGGCCCTGAAAAAAAAGGGACGTTTGATCAGTCCTCGCCCTTACAACCATTGCAGTGTTGCAGCTGGCATGTATTTAAATGGTTGCAGCATCCTGGGCTTGCGTGATTGCCAGTTGCAACTTTCCCAGCTGGCTTCCAAAGAGCAAAATCAGTGAGGAAAGCTGGGTGCAATGAATGACTTCAGGCTTCACTTAACAACCTTGGTGATTTGCTTAACAACCATGCCAAAAAAAAAAAAGGTTGTAAAATCAGGGGTGACACACTTAAGAACCATCTCCTGTAGCAATGGAGGTTCCTGTCCCAATTGTGGCTATAAGTCAAAAACTCCTTGTATAAAAATATACTATGCTATATAAGAAAAATCTCAATAACAGCCTAATATTTTACCCAAATAAACCACATTTTATTCAGAGACACCAGCGTAACCTCCTGCCGTTTTCAGAATTATTTGAAAGGTATTTTCATCTCTTTTATTTTCTAAAGAGTTAATTGGATTTAAGGCTTGAGACAACACACAAACCATTTTTCTTGATGGTGAAAATGTTTCACCACAAATCCCCTAGGACCGTGATGGCGAACCTATGGCACGCGTGCCCCAAGTGGCACGCGGAGCCATGTCGCCTGGGACGCACGGCATCGCCCGTTCCTCTTCTGGGCTTCTGGCGCGACAATCACCTGGCCTTCGTGCATGGCGCAGTGCCAGAAACTGGAAGACCTGGTTTTCCATTTTCCTGCATGAGCATGCATGCCAGCCAGCTGATCGTCACACGCATATGCGCGCCAGAAACCTGGAAGACTAGCTGGCCGGCGTGCATGCGTAGGCCGGAAACTGGAAGTCCATTTAGCTCCTCTTCCGGGTTGTGGCACTCGCATGTTCCCATTTCAGCACTCAGTGACAAAAAGGTTCGCCATCACTGCCCTAGGTGACTTTTTTCACATAGTATTTTTTCATTTATATACCGAGAAATCAAGGACTAATTCTTTGTTTTCCAGGAAATGATTGGTTATACAGGAAGTCCTCGACTTACAACAGTGTTGTAGTGACCATTCAAAGTTACAACAGCAGTGAAAAAAGTGACTTAAGACCGTTTTTCACAGTTATGACCTTTGTAGCATCCCCATGGTCACGTGATCAAAATCCAGACACTTGGCAACTGGTTCCTATTTACGACGGTTGCCGTGTCCCAGGATCACGTGATCACCTTTGACGACCTTCTGACAAGCAAAGTCAAGGGGAAAACCCAAATTCACTTAACAACCAGGTTACTAACTTATCCACTGCAGTGATTCACTTAACAACTGGGACAAGAAAGGTGGTAAAATGGGACAAACCTCACTTAACAAATGTCTCATTTAACAACAGAAAATTTGGGCAGAATTGTGGCTGTAAATCGAGGACTACTGTAAATGGTACAAGTTAAAACTTACAGTAAATAGATGCCGAAATTGTTTCTCTTGAACTGGTTTTTCCAACTGTAAGTGTCCTCCATACTTCCATTAGCCTAAAAAGTTGTATATCCTTCTGTGGCAATATACAAAATGCAAAAAGCTAGGAACTAGTTGGGCTCAAGTCCCCCATGCAGGGGTGAAATGCTACCGATTCGCTATGGTTCGGGTGAACCAGTAGTGATAAAAACTATCGGTTCGGGCGAACCAGTAGTTTTAAAAAAGCTATCGGTTCCTCCGAGCTGGTATTTCCAACGATCAGCTATGCAGCATGGTTTAGCTTTCCTAGAAAGCAGGAAATCCTGCTTTCTAGCAAAGCTAAATTGCGCACCACCGCTGATTCCCCCTCCCTCGCTGTTCTACTTACCTTCCCAAGCCTCCTTTTGGCGTGTACTGCGCACGCACACGCATGCAGCATGCACCAAAAGGAGAAGATAAGTAGAATAGCGGGAGGGGGTGATCAGCTGTGCAGCACAGTTTAGCTTAGCTAGAAAGCAGGAAATCCTGCTTTCTAGCGAAGCTAAATCATGCGCCACAGCTGATCCCCCTCTCTCGCTGTTCTACTTACCTTCCCAAGCCTCCTTTTGGCGTGTACTGCGCATGCACACGCATGCAGCATGCACCAAAAGGAGAAGATAAGTAGAATAGCGGGAGGGGGTGATCAGCTGTGCAGCACAGTTTAGCTTAGCTAGAAAGCAGGAAATCCTGCTTTCTAGCGAAGCTAAATCATGCGCCACAGCTGATCCCCCTCTCTCGCTGTTCTACTTACCTTCCCAAGCCTCCTTTTGATGTGTACCGCTCATGCGCACACAGTGCGCATTTGGCACGCAGCGTGCATGCGGAGCCACCAAACTGGTAGCAAACCGGTTCGGATTTCACCACTGTCCCCATGCCATATTTTGTCACAGGCTGGGGTTTTTTTTTATTAAAAACCTGCTTAGTCTGCCATGCTATTCTCTCTATTTTCTTTCATTTTTCTTCTTTTCAAGTCTTGGGAAAGCACAAAATGTCCAACATCATATTTCCCATCTCCGTTACATTTTTTTTTTTTTTCATTTTGCCAAAGCTCAAAATTTCCTTTGATTTAGCAGAGGCTCATTAAAGAGATTTTTTTTTAAAAAAAGTATGGAAATCATACTCTCTTATGCTTTTTCTAAACCTTGGAAAGATATTTCCTTTTGTGGGGGAATATCATATTGTAAAGCCTTCCTAATATGCCACCCTGGTTTTTTCCTCCCAATATTAATTTTAAAAGCCGTATAGGACATGTTAATGCTAAGTAATAAAAAGGTAAGGGGAGGGAACAAAAAAATCAGTATATGATGTAAATGGCTCAGTAGGAAATTATTTTAATAAGCAGTCTGAACTACGTCTTTCATCTCAGCTCTCTTCTCTCATGCCAGATGCAATTTTGAGAAGTTTCATTAAAAGTACTTCAGCATGAAAAGTTGTGTCATTTCAAGCAGTACCAAATGAAGGCAGAGCACATGAAGTTTTAACGTGAAGGGAAAAGAGGACAAAAGAAGAGGATATATATGTAGCTCAGGCTTGAACAGTAGAGTCTTTGGCATTCCCAGTGCTTGGTTGTTTTCTTACAGACGTTTCATTATCCAACTAGGGAACATCATCAGGGTGAGTGAGGGTGGGATTTGTTCCCTGTTTACAAAAACAGGCCTGTTTTTGTCCTCCCAAACCCCCCCACGCGTCACGTTTTTGCCCTCCCCAGGCCCCAAGAGCACTCTGCAGGCCTCCCAAACCCTCTGCGCATCCCGATTTTGTGAAAAACGGCCCTGTTTTTGGTGAAAACGGGGCGCACGGGGCGGGGTTTCGGGAGGCCAAAAATGGCTGTATTCAGTATATAAGACACACCAACATTTCCACCCTCTTTTAGGGAGGAAAAAAGTGTGTCTTATACTCCGAAAAGTACGGTTGGCCTTAACTTATGATTGATCATTTAGTGACCATTCAAACTTACGACCTATCTGAAAAGGAGAAGCTTCCCCCCACCCCGGTCATTGTGACTGCACTTTGGATACTTAGCACCGCACCATGTTTAGGGCCATTTGCAACATTCCACAGTCACGTGACTGCAGTTTACAACGGTTTTTGCTAAAAACTGTCATTTCAAAGGAAGCAATGCAGGATTTAAAAGTATTTATTAGCCACCACGATGTCATCTGTCTTTCCTACATTCAGAAAGAAACCGGTGTATTTCTAACTTCCACCTGAGTGCACTAAATAGCTCCACTCAGTGGCAAATTGAATTATGTTCTTTCTGGATTCTTTCTTAAATTCTTCTAGGTCAGTGATGGCTAACCTTTTTGCCATCGCGTGCCAGGAGAGGGGGGGCAGGGGAGGGTCGCGCACGCATGTGCCCATGCGCATGCGCGTGCAACCCCCCCCCCGCTCCTGGCACATGATGGCCTGGTAGGCCCATTTTTCTTTCTTACCTGGTTCTAGATCTCTCTATTTATCTGGGAAGGGTGAAAACAGACTTTCTCACTTTCAGGCCCTCCAAAGGCCTGAAACGGCCCATTTCCCAACTCCCGGTGGGACAGGAAGTGACATTTTTTGCTGTCCCCAGCCTCCAGAGCCTCTCTAGGAGTCTCTAGGAGCCTCTCTAGGAGTCTCTAGGAGCTTCTCTAGGAGTCTCTGGAGGCTGAGGACAGCAAAAAATGTTACTTCCTGTCCCACCGGGAGTCGGGAAATGGGCGCTTTCCACCACCGTAGGGCCTCCAAGGGAGTGGGAAAGGCTGTTTTCGCCCTTCCCAGATAAATAGAGAGGATCTGGAGCCAGGTAAGAAAGAAAAACGGGCCTTCCCCATCCCCCCCCTCCAGGCCCTCTGGAGACAGGAAACAGCCTGTTTCCCTACTTCTGGTGGGCCCGGAAGGCCTGAAAATCAACTGGCTGGCACGCGCATGCGCCCCAGAGCTGAGCTGGCGTGCCCACTAATATGGCTCTGCGTGCCACCTGTGGCACGCATGCCATAGGTTTGCCATCACGGTTCTAGGTGGAACATTGTAACAGTAACAGAGTTGGAAGGGACCTTGAAGGTCATCTAGTCCAACCCCCTGCTTACGCAGGAGACCTGTACCAGGGATTCGAACCGCCAAACTGCAACAACTAACCCCTTTCTTTTTGTACCACTTGTGTTGTACATGTCAGCTTGCTGAAGCTCCTGTTGCTGGCTCGAAGGACATGTGGAGATGTGAAGCTGGTATTTATTTAACTGTGGTGGCTGCTGTTGACATTTTCCATCCTGGTGTCGTAGCTTACGAAAAGGCTATCTGCCTTTTTTTTTTTTTTTTGAAAATACAAATTTAAATGGCTGGAATAGAGTTATGTATCATGGCATCCCAAATGTTTAAACTCCCCCCCCCAAACTCTGCAAATCTCTAGATGAGCTAAAGTTTTCTATATCTCTCTGCATTTGTTTGGTGGTCATCCAGAATTTTGCAGCTCATATTTGGCAATGGTAAACCTTGACATCCGGGAAATTAAGTGCATCTGTGATTCTGGCTTTCTCTTAAGACTTTTTGATTTTTTTAAAAAAAAAAATTAAACAATCCGTTATGGTTTTTCCTTTAAAAGCTACTGTTAAAATTATCAAATATCAAAGAGAAGTAGGTGAACCAAACTATTATTGATAGCTTCTTTTAACTCCAGGGTGTCGCTTATTTTATGATAAATGTAAAAATTTATCTTTTTTAATTTGCTGTTCCGTTACCATGGCAATTATACCAAGCAAAAAAATGGCAATGGATAAGTTTAGGATAGCAAAAATAAAAATGTGTTGGGCTTTGGGGAAGACGGGGGTAGATAATTGGCAATTTCCAGATGCCGCGCTAATGTGTTTCTGCTATTTATAGTCACTCTTCTTGATCGTGTTTGTCCAGTGGACAGAAAAAACAACAAAAACAAATGGATATAAGTAATTTTCCTTCTCTTAACTGTATTATAGATATTTAACATTTGAAGCAGAGGTTCTTAACTTTTATGTGTCAGATTCCTTTTAGACTATAGTGAAGCTTTAGAGCAGGGGTGTCAAACTCAAAGCCGACAGACCAGTGGTGGGTTTCAAAATTTTTTACTACCGGTTCTGTGGGTGTGGCTTGGTGGGCGTGGCATGGTTTGGTGGGCGTGGCATGGCTTGGTGGGCATGGCAGGGGAAGGATAGTGTAAAATCTCCATTCCCTCCCCACTCCAGGGGAAGAGATACTGTAAAATCTCCATTCCCACCCCACTCCGGGGGAAGGATACTGTAAAATCTCCATTCCCTCCCCACTCCGGGGGAAGGATACTGTAAAATCTCCATTCCCACCCCACTCCAGGGGAAGGATACTGTAAAATCTCCATTCCCTCCCCACTCCAGGGAAAGGTTACTTCAAAATCCCCATTTCCTCCTGATCAGCTCCGATTTGGGAGGCAGAGAATAGATGGGGGTGGGGCCAGTCAGAATTTTTACTACCGGTTCTCTGAACTACTCAAAATTTCTGCTACCGGTTCTCCAGAACTGGTCAGAACCTGCTGAAACCCACCTCTGCCGCAGGCCAGATCTGGCCCGCAATGCAGGGGCGGGTTTCAAAACCTATTGCTACTGGTTTGCTCATGGGCGCTTGCTGTGCATATGACACTTCTGCGCATGCACAGAAGCGTCCGGGCGGGTGAGTGGAGACTCCCACCACCGCTACCGGTTCACCCGATCTGGTGCAAACCGGTAGCAACCCACCACTGCCGCGATGTGGTCAGATCTGGCCCATGGGGCCATCCTGGAAAATGTAAGGGGCCAGCCCGCATCATTTTGGCCCAATCTAGCAGTATCCCTTCAGCCCGGTCTACCAAAGAAGAAAGATCAGGCCAGTATGGCTTCGGCCCAGTCTATCCAATGCAAAGAGGAAACATGCCAGCAGTTTGGGGAGTGGTGTCAAGCTGGCCACACCCACCCAATTTGCCACGCCCACCCAGCCTCCCAAGGTCAACCACAATCCTGATACAGCCCTCAATGAAATTGAGTTTGATACCCCTACCTTAGAGAGAATATCAGCCATGCCCAAGTTGTAAATAGTCGATCTAAAACTCCCAGCTGACAGAATTGGAGGCAGATGTAGCCCTCTAACATCTGGAAGATATGGAGCTGAAAACGGCTGCAGTATACAGTTAGTTCTTGACTTACGACCAAAATTGGACCTAAAATGTGTGTTGCTAAGCAAGTTAAGTGAATTTGCTCCATTTTATGACCTTTCTTGCCACAGTTGTTAAGTTAGTGACATGGCTGTTAAGTGAATCAGACTTCCCCATTGACTTTGCTGGTCAGAAAAGGGGATCACATGACCCTGGGACACTGCAACCATCATAAATAGGAGTCAGTTGCCAAGCATCTGAATTTCGATCACGTGACCACTGGGATGCTACAAAGCTCGTAACTCTGAAAAACGGTCATAAGTCACTTTTTTCCAATGCTGTAACTTTGAAGGGTCACTAAATGAATCGTTGTAAGTCGAAGACTACCTGTACTTTCCATGAAAGATATATTACGAGGTGGTTGGTTGGAAATCTCTTCTTACCGGGTTCAATTGAATTGCAGTAAAGTTAGGCACAAAACAGCTTCCCATACATTTTACGAACACCACATTTACTTAATGACTGCCGCCAAAAAAAAGGGTCATAAGATCAGGTCGGTCACATGACCAACACATTTTACAACCATCATAACATACAACTCTAATGGACAAGCTTCTTTATGGTCCTATGTCGAGTATCTTATCCGAGTCAAGGTGGTGCAGTGGTTAGAGTGCAGTACTACAGGCTACTTCTGCTGACTGCCAGCTGCTTGCAATTTGGCCGTTCGAATCTCACCAGGCTCAAGGTTGACTCAGCCTTCCATCCTTCTGAGGTGGGTAAAATGAGGATCCAGTTTGTTGGGGGCAATAGGCTGACTCTGTAAACCGCTTAGAGTGGGCTGTGAAGCAGTATATAAGTCTAAGTGCTATTGCTATCTACTAGTTTTCTGTACATTGCAGAGAGCTGGAGTAGGTGAGCTTGGATTCCTTTCTCATTCTATATTTCTGTGATTTTATGAAATAAAGAGACCAATTCTTCTGATTCGGTAAGGCTCTTCTTCTATTCTACCGTATGCTATAAACAGATCTGTACCAGTGGTGAAATCCAATTTTTTTTACTACAGGTTCTGTGGGCGTGGCTTGGTGAGTGTGGTGTGGCTTGATGGGTGTGGCAGGGGAAGGATACTGCAAAATCTCCATTCCCTCCCCACTCCTGGGGGAAGGATCTTGCAAAATCCCCCTTCCCGCCCCACTCCTGGGGAAAGCACATTGCAAAATCCCCCTTCCCTCCCCACTCTGGGGCCAGCCAGAGGTGGTATATGCCGGTTCTCCGAACTTCTCAAAATGCGCCAAAGTATCTGTGCGTTGTTTCATTCGTTGTCACAGTGCCAGGACTGATAGCAAAATGCAGCAGGGCTCCACTGTGCTAAACAGAAGCGATTCGCTTCAGATGTTCGTCATAGCTATGCTGGATGTTTGGACAGAGTCCAAACTTTAAAAAGACTGAGATCTAAAAGCTACGGAAGACCACTTCTGGAATACAATACAGGTAGTCCTTGACTTACAACCACAACTGAGCCCCAATTTTACATTGCTAAGCGAAACATTTGTTAAGTGAGTGGTGCTGCATTTTATGACCTTCCCTGCCACAGTTGTTAAGTGAACCATTGCCCTTTGTTAAGCTAATAACATTGCTGTTAAGTGAATCTGGTGTCCCCATTGACTGTAGCAATAGCAATAGCACTTATATAACACTTTACAGCCCTCCCTAAGCCGTTTACAGAGTCAGCCTATTGCCCCCAACAATCTGGGTCCTCATTTTACCAACCTCGGAAGGATGGAAGGCTGAGTCAACCTGGAACCTGGTGAGAATCGAATTGCTGGCAATCGGCAGAATTAGCCTGCAGTACTGCATTCTTATCACTGCGCCACCATGGCTCTTTGGTTCTGACTTTGCTTGTCACAAGGTCACAAAAGCTGATCACGTGTGTTTCCCCCCCCCCCAAGACACAGCCACCGTCATAAATATGAACCAGTTGCCAAATATCTTTGGATCACATGACCATGGGGATGTTACAACGGTCGTTAAGTGTGAAAAATGGCCACAAGTCACATTTTCAGTGCTGGTCTCGGCTCTGTCTCTCATCCAGTCCGTGGCCATCAAAAATAACCAAGAAACGATGTCAAGCGGCAATAGTTTAATCAAGGTTTAGCAGCAACACAGCAAGAAGAACAGAACGAGCCGGATCACGGGGTTTAAGTCAGTGGTGCACGCAACCGCTGTGCAGCGCTATTTATTTCCTCCCCGGCTCCTAAACTATCATCTGGCATTCAAAATTCCCCTTCCCCACATCAGCTGTTGAGCGGCTTGACGATCCCGCCGGCGCAGCCATAGCGTCATAGGACAGCGCCGGTAATTCAGATTCGGGAAGCTGCGCCGATTCTGGCTGCTGTTTGCTGCGCAGAGCCGTCCCCACCGTCATAGGCATTCAGGTGGGCGCTTCAATTGGCCCCAGACCCCCAGTGATGGCGAGTCCTAGCTGGGGCTCGACAGCCGGTATCACTTTGAACAGTCACTAAATGAAATGTTGTAAATTGAGAACTACCTGGATTAAATCCCAGGATGTCTTTGTTCGTAAAGATGTTGTTCAGCTGGACTTTCTTGTTACAAGCCAGTTGGGAAGGTCACAAATGGTGAACACATGACCCCTGGACAATGCAACTGTCATAAATACAGGTAGGCCTCATTTACTCTGACTGTCGATACGTTTTTAGGTGCGGTCGAAGGAGCTGGTAGCTCTTCATTGGTAGCTCTCGATTTACAACTTATAGTTGTTAAGTTAGTAACCTGGTTGTTAAGTGAATCTGACTTCCCCATTGACTTTGCTTGTCACATGGTCGCAAAAGGGGACCCCGGGACACTGCAACCGTCATAAATATGAGTCAGTTGCCAAGCATCTGGTCACGGGGATACTGCAGTGGTCGTTAAGTATGAACAATAGCCACATGTCACTTTTTTCAGTGCCGCTGTAACTTCAAATGGTCCCTAAATGAACCGTTATAAGTCAAGGACTACATATACGTGCCAGTTGCCAAGAGCCCAAATTTTGATCACACGACCACCACAGGATGCTCCGATGGTCATAAGTGTGGAAAAACTGGTCACAACTCACTTTCCGTTGCATTGTAACTTCGAATGGCCACTAAACGAATGGTTGTAAATCAAGGATTACCTGTGTTTGATATGTTTTATATAAAATTAATATCTTAAGAGAGTAGACGGTTCCATGGTGGGGGTTTTTTTTCTGCCACATGGATGTTGCCTGTCATTCCATAAAAACGCTGGATAGACAGTTTCGTACCGAATATTTTGCTTTTTAGGAACATTTCAAAGCTCCGGCTGATCACCATAACCTTGTAAACATTTTTTGCCCTTTTAGGCCTGTGCAGAATTCAATCCAGTCTGCAATATATGAACATTTGGGATGCTGCCGAACGCATGTCCCTGACTGGCATGGCCTACAGGATATTACTACTCTCGAAAGCAATGGCACTTCACCTCTTGAAAGCTGGAGCAGAGATCGTGAACCCGTAGCGGATGGTAGATCTCCATCCCCACTGGAGGCGCTCCCACCATTTTACTCCACTTCCTTTCCTCAGAGGAATAAATCTGACATATTGCTGAACCAGGTCTACATTATGGAAGAAAGACAGATGGTAATTTATTATTTTGCTTCATAAGAGAGTGGTCAATATTCACTCAGCAAGCCAAGGGATGACAAACAGTTTTTCAGCGAGTGGGCATGACATAATTTTTTTAAGAATCTGTTGTGGGTCCTCCTACAAAGTGACAGCTGTCAGGAACTTGTGTATTCACAAATGACAGCGGTGGTAGACACCTCAGTCCCACTAGGTCTATTTATCAACCTGTCAATTTGACGGCGTTGTTTCCTCCTTCTCGTGCTCTCCAAGATGTTCTTCAACTTCACCTTCAAAAGTTCTTCTCTTTATTTTTTTTTTTTCTAGGACAGCTTCACACACTTCCAAACGCAATACAGATAGTCCTCGATTTATGACCGGTGGCCTAGCGACCATTTGCTAGGACCATTGGCCCTGCCTAAGGAATTCTTACGATCCAGATTCGAAGTTCTGAGGGCTGCTTCCTCTCACAGTCACACGACTACAATTCGGGCACTTGGTACCTGGGCCACATTTTACATCCGTTTGCGGTGTCCTGCGGTCACATGACCATGATTTAAGACAGTTTTGTCCCAAGCTGGCATTTATGTTCAATTTTTGGCAAAACTGGGCCCACAGCAAGCCATTGGTTCGCTTAACAATCACAGCGTTCGCTTAACAACTTCCATAAAAAAGATCATATGATCAGATGGCTCACAACCTGCTTTCCAACGATCATGAGTCAGGACCCCGATGGGCAGGCTCCATTACGGTTGTAACTCAAGGATTACCTGAATTTAGCTCACCTTTCCTATTTTATAAGAAGTGCCCTATGGAATCTACTATGCAGCATGCCAGTTGCACATGTATTTATTTAAAACCTTCAAGTCACACCCAGAATACTGTATCCAGTTTTGGTCACATTATAAAAAAGATGTTGAGACTCTAGAAAAAGTGCAGAGTAGAGCAACCAGGATGATTAGGGGAGTGGAGGCTAAAACATATGAAGAACGGTTGCTGGAATTGGGCATAGTCTAGTGAAGAGAAGGACCAGGGGAGACATGATAGCAGTCTTTCAATATTTGAGGGGCTGCCAGAGAGAGGAAGGGGTCAAGCTATTTTCCAAAGCACCTGAAGGCCAGTCAAGGAATAATGGATGGAAACTGAACAAGGAGAGATTCAACCTGGAAATAAGGAGAAATTTTCTGACAGTGAGAGCAATCAGCTTCCCTTCAGAAGTTCTGGGAGCTTCATCACTGGAGGTTTTCAAAAAGAGACTGGACTGCCATCTGTCAGAAATGGTGTAAGGTCTCCTGCTTGGGCGGGGGGCTGGACTAGATGACCTACAAGGTCCCTTCCAACTCTTGTTAATCTGTTTTTAAAAAAAGTCTGGATTAGCAGGGAACTAGTTTACACCAAGGCAACTGTGTGTGACTGCGAACACATTCATGCTCAGAGACATCACATTGCCAGTCCCTGCTCTCAACAATCAAGAATCAAATGGATAGTCAAAAGAATACTTAAATTTGCAATCAGCCTACGTTTAAAGCCTTATGTAGATTTTTTTTTTAATCGCTTCTTTTAAAGAGGTATTTAAATGTGCTACTTCATTTCAGATTTAGATATTATGCATCCTTTTGGCATCGTGGAAATCTCACGATTCTATTTTCTTCATCTTGAGGATGCTCCAGGAAGCATTAAATTTACTCCGCCGAAAAATGTCACTTTGGTGATAATATCCAAAGTAATGTAAAAAAATATATCTACTGATTAATTTGTAATGGCTCATTCCTGCACATGAGCTCGCTTAATTCTTCATTAAAATTGGAAGAAAATGGATATGCAAGAAACTAACTTGAATATATAGACCAGCATTTCTCAACCTCGGCAACTTTAAGATATGTGGACTTCAGCTCCCAGAAGTCCTCAGCCAGCGTAGACAGAAGTGCTTTTCTAAAAATTTTCACCATAGTCGTTAAGCAAACGTTGCCGTCGTTAAGCAAATTCGTTCATTTGAATGGCGTTTTGTGCCAAAAACTGGTTAAAATGTTACAAATTGTTGTTGTGTGACTGCAGAACGCTGTAAGTGATTATAAAGGCAGCCGGTTGTGAAGCACACAACATGTGTTTGCGTGTCCACATTGGTGTGTGTGTGTGTGTGTGTGTGTGTGTGTGTGTGTGTCTGTGGCATTAGCATTTACAATAGCCAGTGGGTTGTTTTATGGGCAATAAAACACCTGTTCTGTGACCTTAGTAAATTCAAATGGTTGTTAAGCAACTGGAGGTTAAGTCAAGGATTACTGTAAATTGAAGTGGCAAAACATACCTAATACTCCTTCCTCCTTCTATTTTCCCCACAACAACAACCCTGTAAGGTGGGTTAAACTGAGAGTGACTGGCCCGGTTAGCTTTCGTGCCTAAGGAGAGAGAAGAATTCACAGATTCTGGTGATTGATCCAAAGTCACCCAGCCGGCTCTCATGCCTAAAACAAAACTAGAATTCAGTTTCCTGTTTTCTAGACCAGGGGTCGGCAACCCACAGCTCTGGAGCCGCATGTGGCTCTTTCATCCCTCTGCTGCGGCTCCCTGTTGCTCCACAATTGATAGGGCTTTCGGTTAGGACAGGTAGAGGAAAAAGGACGCCACGCTAGGAGGAGACTCTATGGTGGGGGAACCGGACTTCCGATTGGCTCCAGAATTGAATTGGGGGGCTTCCGGTTAGGACCTTTGTGGCTCTTTGAGTGTTTAAGGTTGCCGACCCCTGTTCTAGACCAACAACTTAACCATTGCACCAAACTGGCTGATAATACAACCCTGATTAATGTACCATTGATTTCATCAGACCAAAATAAATATATACATACATATGTATATAGTAGCAGGATACAGTTAGAAAAATGGAGGAGGAGAGGCTGTTTATAGGAACCTCCTTTCCTTTCCATCTTGCAGACTTGTTTTCTGCACCACCTTCAACATTTAGAGTAGACCATCAACAAGTATGAAGGCTATTGCTTAACACATTGTAAGCTGCCCTGAGTCTCCGGAGAAGGGTGGCATATAAATCAATTTTTTTTAAAAAAAAACTAGGGCTGCTAGAGTTCTAACAACCACTAGATGGCAGCAGAGAGATAACAGAAAACTTTATACACATCGCTGCCATCTGGAGGCCCTCTGCATTATATGGCCTAGATACAGTACAGGTAGTCCTCACCTTACAACAGTTCGCTTAGTGACCATTCAAAGTTACAACGGCACTGAAAAAAGTGACTTATGACCATTTTTCACACTTGTGACCATCATAAAAATGAACCACTTGCCAAGCAACCCCATGGTCATATGATTTATATTCGGATGCTTGGTAACTGGTTCATACTTACGACGGTTGCAGTGTCCCATGGGTCACGCGATCCCCTTTCGCGACCTTCTGACAAAGCAAAATCAAGGGGGAAGCCGGATTCACTTAACAAATCTTGTTGCTAATTTAACAATTGCAACGATTCACTTAACAATGGTGGCCAAAAAAAGTCGGAAAATGGGTTTCACATAAATTTTGGGTTCAATTGTGGTCGTAAGTTGAGGACTACCTGTATAGGATCTCATCATATCACCGGAGGGGGTTGTTGGGCCCAGCAAGATACCTGTAAAGATTGCATGTCTAAAATATTTAAAGCTTACTTCCAGCAGTGCCCCTGCGCTAATAAGAAAAGCAGCCTAATTATACGTGTCTTCATTGTGTCAAATTTGTGTGTGTGTGTCATTCAGCCTTCCCCAGAGACTTTGTTCCCGGCCGCTGCAGCAGAGAACTTCCGAGAGGAGGAAGAGAGGCGAGCAAAAGACTTTGAACAGATTTTAAACTCTCACATCGAAGAACTGCAAAGGCAGTCAGCGAACACCGTAAAGCACCATGCCACTCTCAAGCAAACCCACCGCAGATGAAGCTTTAAAAAATAATAATAATAAAACCTTAAAATTGTACAGATAATCCCTGCACCCAATCATCAGCTACCATTTAAAAAAAAAACAAAACAACTTTAGCCAAAGAAATTTTTTTTGTAACGTGAGATTTTATATCGTTTCGCTGTGGATTTCATTTCAACGTGAATTTGGAAGATTGTGTATCAAGAGGTCTCAAAAGAAAATCTGGAAATTAAATATGAATATTTTTTTTAATTTTTTTTAGTGCGATCCAAATTCTGTTTTCTTATTCGAAATGCTGCATCCAAAATGTTCTTTTGGAGACTGATTCAAAGGGGGTTGCAAGGCTGGGAACAAAATTCACACTAATGTTGGCTGTTCTGGGTCTCATCAAAACAAGAAACAGTTTCAAGTATTTCAGCTCTTGAGTAACAATTTAGATTTAGAGCAGCCTCTCAGGATGCATAAATCTGGGTGATGGCAGTTACAATCCCCTCATTGACTGCAGTTTTGCAACCCAGATATGGTAGTGTTAACTTTAGCCTGTCTTTAATTCAGATACAAAAATCATTTTCCCTGGAAAAATCTAACTAAATACAGGTAGTCCTTGACTTACGACCAGAATTGAGCCCAAAATTGATATTGCTAAGTCAGAAATTTGTTAAGTGACTTTCCCCCATTTTATGACTTTTCTTGCCACAATTTGCCTCCAGAAGTTGTGAATGCTCCAACACTGGAAGTTTGTCTGAAGTGGTGTAGAGTTTCCTGCCTAAGCAGGGGGTTGGACTAGAAGACCTCCAAGGTCCCTTCCAACTCTGTTATTCTAAATGATTAGTTGTTAAGTGAATCACTGCAGTTCTTAAATTAGTAACCTGGTTGTTAAGTGAATCTGGCTTCCGCATTGACTTCAACAACCAGGTTACTAATTTAAGAACTGCAGTGATTCACTTAACAACTAATCATTTAGAATAACAGAGTCTTAGCTTGTCAGAAAGTCACAAAAGCTGGAACACAAGACCTCCGGGACACTGCAACCGTCATGAATATGAATCAGTTGCCAAGCATCTGAATGAACTGTGAAAAATGGTCATATGTCACTTTTTTCAGTTGCTGTTGTAACTTTGAATGGTCACTAAATGAACTGTTCTAAGTCAAGGACTACCTATAGAATGGAAGGAGAAAATTTCCTATAAGGATGGTCTATGGTTTCTGCTCTTTCAAATTTGATACAGACCCTTTAAAGCAATTACCTCTTGCTGGGCAGGAGGGAGAAAATAAGAATTTTTACTTGATTCATTAAGGGGGCTGCTTTAATAAATGCTTTAATAAATAAAGACGTGGTGGCTCAGTGGCTAAAACGCTGAGCTTGTCAATCGAAAGGTCGGCAGTTCAGCGGTTCGAATCCCTAGTGCCGCGTAACGGGGTGAGCTCCCGTTACTTGTCCCAGCTTCTGCCAATCTAGCAGTTCGAAAGCACGTAAAAAATGCAAGTAGAAAAATAGGGACCACCTTTGGTGGGAAGGTAACCGTTCCGTGCACCTTCGGCGTTTAGTCATGCCGGCCACAAGACCACGGAGACGTCTTCAGACAGCGCTGGCTCTTCGGCTTTGAAACAGAAATGAGCACCGCCCCCTAGAGTCGGGAACGACTAGCACATATGTGCGAGGGGAACCTTTAACTTTTAATAAATATTTCAAAAATCGTTTCTAGATCTGTATTGACTACCCATAGATAACTGCTCACTTTGGAGGAGTTAATTGGCCAAATAAATGCAATGAATGAATGTCTATGAAGCTTCTTGGTCATCCAGTCATGGTTGTCCCAAAGGTGCTTTTTCATGAGACAACTGGACTTAACTTTCTTTTTCCTTGAAGACGTTTAGCCTCTCATCCAAGAAGCTTCTTCAGTCAGAACTGAAGAAGCTTCTTGGATGAGAAGCTAAAGTAATTAGTCCCACAACTTACAACCACAACTGAGCCCAAAGTTTCTGTTGTTAAGTGAAACATTTGTTAAGTGAGTTTTGCAGCATGTTCCAACTTTCTTGCCACAATTGTTAAGCGAGTCGCTGCAGTTGATAAATTAGTAATCCCGGTTGTTAAGTGAATCTGGCTTCCCTATTGACTGATTGTCAAAATATTGCCAAAGGGGATCACATGACCTTGGTGGACACAGCAATGGTCATAAGTATGAACAGTTGCCAACCATCTGAATTTTGATCACATGATCATGGGGGATGCTACAAAGGTGGTAACTGTGAAAAACGGTCATAACTCACTTTTTTCAATGCCATTATAACTTCAAACAGTCACTAAATGAACTGTTATAAATGGAGGACTATCTGTAATAACAATAAAAGGGGCAGATCTGTCACTAATGGGATCCTGGCAGATACAGAAGGATTTTCCAATGGCGATGTAGGACTTGGCCCAGTCAGAACTGAAGAAGCTTCTTGGATGAGAAGCAAAACAGCTTCAAGAAAAAACAAAGGAAGTCCCAGCTGCCTCTTGAAAAAGCACCTTTGGGAATGAATGAATGAATAAATGAACGAACGAACGAACGAACGAATGACCTTTCCAGACACTCTGGAATATGGAATGCATACAATGAGATGGGAGCAGAGGTGGTATTCAGCCGGTTCGGGTGAACCGGTAGCAGCGAGTTCGGACCGGTTCAGGTGAACCGGTAGCAGAAATCATGGGTGGGCCCGCCCCCGCACACACACACTCACGCACACACACACGCATGCCCCAGCTCTATACCGTCCTATTTTGGCACGTTTTTGAGGCTGGACGCATGCTCAGAAGGCAAGATGCATGCGTGGAAGGCACGCCTGTGCATGAAGCAAGTGTGTGCGTGCGCGGCAAACCGGTGGTAACAAAATGTGAAACCCACCATGGATGGGAGGGATGGAAGGAATAGCCAGGATGTCAATAACAAATGGAAAAATACAGGTGCCACACCCACTCTATTCTTAAGTATTTACCTCAGGAATGAAAACGCAAGATTGGGCTCTTAAGAAGGACCTTTTCTATGCAGGACACAACTGAGAAATATGAGCCAAGTCCTACATCAGCATTTGAACATCCTTCCGTATCTGCCAGGACTCCCATTAGTGACATCTCTGCCCCTTTTTTATGATTATTATTATTATTACTGTGTGAGGGTAATTAGATTCAGAGTCGAAGATTGGTGCAAACTTAATAACCAAGGACCCAAGAATTATTAAGGTTGAGTCTAAAATATAAGCAGTTCCAAGCAGGGTAGGGATTGTTTTTGTAAAATTAGGGTGTTCAGGTCTGGTAAATTCAATTATTTCCAGGTATCAATGGTATCATTTAGATATTTCATAGCATGATAGCACTCTAAACCGAGAGGGTCAACTGGACCTCGTCCAGATTCTCACCATAAATCAACAGGGTGTTTCTTCAGAGGTTTCACAGAAAGCTGCAACTTTGGCTGTGTTCAGTCAGGGATGCTCCATGAAGATGCTACCTGCATCTTGGGCTGTTGTCATGTAAACCAACTGGTATCCGTGGAGAGAAGATTAAATTCTGTGATGAGGTTAAAGGAACTTGGTATATTTAGCCTAAAGAAGAGGCGGTAGGGAGAAATGGTAATATCTTTCAATACATGGATGTCTCAAGAAAGAGACTGTAGAGTTGCTCTCCAACACCTAGATGTTGTCTTACACCCAGGTAAGACAGGTGGAAGTTTAATGGAAAAATCCAAACTTGAACCAAGGAGGAATTTCTTGAATGGCAATGCTATGGAGAGAACCGAGCCGAACCGGGAGAAACCCACCACTGATTTTAGATCAATCTGAAAAGAGATTGATGGAGAGAATTTATCACAAAAGAAAAAGGAAGGTAAAAACACAAAGGATGCTAAACTAAATCACTACGGACAACTTAAGTTAGTTACTTACTACCTTTTTAAATAAGGTTTTGGACTTCAGCCTAGATGTTGCAAAAGTTTATATTTGCCGAGGCCAAGTTTTCATGTGTGTGTGTGTGTAGATCATACACACACATATATGCATACATATATATACATACTAGCTCGATACTCGTACTTCGCTATGAAACTATGTGCTTGAGCTTGATAAACACACTTACAGCCTGAAACTTAATGTAGAATGTGTAACACTGTAGCATCAGTGTTAATATAATGCAAGTGGCAGTTGGAACAGAGGGGGAGAGGGAGTAGAATGTCTCGGCCCACAGCATCCATCTGTATTCATCTGACTAGCATTCTGTCAGTGTATGAGAGAGTTGAGGGGTGTTTGGAAACCCAAACAGTATTTGCTGTGCGAGCAAGGAGGCAGGAAGGAGGCTGGGTGTGGCTTAGCTCAACTGTTCTGTAGTAAAGCTGCTTGCTCCTGTGAAAGTAAAACTGAAAGTGAAACTCCTGTCCTCTGCTTGTGTTTTGCATTTAGAACAGATTTCTTTTGAGGTGGGGAGGGGGAGTAGAACTCCTTAGCATAAGAGCGTGTTAATAATAATCTAGGAAATACTAATGCTCTGATGGTCATTTTGAAAAATCCTTTCTTAGTGAGCACCTAGAAGCCAAGAGGAACATATGTGGCAAATTTCAAGTTTGTAGGCTTTACGGTTCTGGAGATTTCGTGATTAATATCTGAGTGGTTTTCGCTTTTATATATATTATAGATACACACATATACACACACATCGATATACACACACACAAATATGTGTGTGTGTGTATATATGTGTGTGTGTATACATATGTATGCACACATATACATACACACACATACATACACACACACACATGCATGTATATGTACCTAAGAGAAGTAGGTTTGTTAAAGAACAATTTGAGTATGAATGCAGACAGAGGAACAATTAATTTTATAAACATAGCGGGCTTAGTTTATAAAAATAAATTAATCATTATGTTAATGATTAGTCTGCCTTTGGAAGAAGGAGCGGTATGGCTTCTAACTGTGTGTATGAGTGAGTGTGAGTGAGTGTGTGGTGTGTGTATACACAACCATGATTAAATGTATCTCACGGACACATTCTTATGGATTGGATGCAATGGGAGCTGGCATTTGACAAGAAAAAAGAAGCCACACGACCTACAAGAGTTTTTGTGGATGTTTTATTGTGATCTTTTAGAGGGGAGGAGAAATTGTCTTCAATTTTAGGATGTCTGTTCTTTCAAGTAAATGCGGTAAAATGCAGGAGAGCTGAAATTAAATTAACTGAACTGGTAAGTTCAGCCGAAGAGAAATGTGAAAGTTCATGGCAAGTCTCCAGAAAGGACAGAGTCAATAATAATACAGTAATTAAAAATAATAATCTATTATATGTACATGCTGCCCAACTTCCAGCTACGTTGGGCAGGAGAGACCAAGGTCAACCTTATACGTGGACATGGCTGCAAATCTTTTTAACATGAGCCACAGTACAGATCGCATTGATGATAATTGGTGTCCTGATCATTGCAAATTCAATATTCCAGTATATAAAATGGGAGGTTTTGGCTGTAAGAGACAGAAATAATAATAATAACGGTAGAATTACAAATAAATAAATCTCTCTTGGGGAGAGAGACAGATTTTTAATCTGAGTTGGCTAAAAGTAGTTAAAATTTTAGCCAACTCAGGTTATGAACCCAATGTAATTTCACTGACCAATTAGTCAAGAGCTCCCAAGAGACATTTATTTAGTTGTATTCTACCGTTATTATTTTTAAAAATAACTCAAGGTGGCAAACATATCCAACACACCTTCCTCCTCCTATCTTCCCCACACAACAACAACCCTGTGAGGTGGGGGTTGGGCTGAGAAAGTGTGACTGGCCCAAAGTCACCCGGTTGGCTTTCATGCCAGCAGCAGGATTTGAACTCATGATCCCTGGTTTCTAGCCTCATGCCTTAACTACGAGACCAAACTGGCTGTCTGGTGTAGATTTGCACAAAGTGAACTGCCATCATGGAAGCATAAGCTTAACGCACTGTAAGCCGCCCTGAGTCTCCAGAGAAGGGCGGCATATAAATCAAATTAAAAAAAAAGAGAGAGCTGGAGAAACCTAAGATGTCATCAAATCCAACCCCCTGTACAATGCAGGACTCGGTTACACCTGGGTTTGTCAAATTCTTTGCTCTTGCGACCCCTTCCCACTTTTAAACCTTATGCAGGACCCCAGAATAGCTTTTCTTTTATATGGTTTATATTGATCAATATTTACTACATTCAACATTAAAATGGACACATTGGTAGAATATTGATTTGTCAAATCCTGTAAAAGCAAAAATATTAAAACTAATAGGGATTGACATAAATAACCTATTTATTTACTTATTAAATTTATTTGTCGCCCAGCTCGTATCAAAACAACTCTGGGCAGCTAAAAAAAAACAAACACCTCTATATATAGTTAGCAAATAAAAAGTAATAATGAGTAGAGTGACATTGTTTTCATTTTTTGCAAATATCTTCAATATCCGGCGAAACAAAATTGATTTTCCAGAAAGTTGTTGTCTTCACACAACCACTGCACTTCATCATCTCCAGTTTCCAGCCTCTGTCTAAAAACCTCCAGTGAGGTTCAGGAAGGTATCAAAGGAACTCTACGAAGAAAGAGTCCAGAAATCATTAGAAGCCGCAGAAAAGAAGTTCAAGGGGAAGAAAAATGTGATGCCAGAAATCTTCACACAAAGACACAATTCCTTGGAGAATTGCAAGGAACATGTCCTATCAATAATGAAAGAAATCAGGAAAGGGATTTTATGTTTACACGCATAAAAAAATGAGTGAAGCTTCCATCAGACCATCATGGCCGCCATTTTGATTTTTTCGGATCACACCCCGTGGATGCCCTCGGCCGGGAAGGTGGATTTACAAAAATGTGAAATGCATTTGACATTTTAAAGGAGAGTGGGAAAAAGGAAGAGAGCTATTATGTATTATCAATTCATTTTGTAAGAATGATTTCAAAGGTATCAACATCTGAACAAACTTCTAACTTCTCCACCTTGGCAATTTCAAGATATGTGGACTTCAGTTCCCAGAATTCCCCAGCCAGGCAAGCTAGTTGGGGAATTCTGGGAGTCAAAGTCCATATAACTTAAAAGCTACTAAAGTTGAAAAACATCCATTTTAGACAGGGGTGGGTTCTAAATTTTTTTACTACCGGTTCTGTGGGTGTGGCTTATTTTGTGGGCGTGGCTTGATGGTCATCCTTTAGGATTTAGCAGAGGTACTGGTCTACCAGGCTTTTAACGGCTTGCAGAGCTGTACCGGTCTACCCATTTATTTTTGCAGGCACTGCTCTACTCATGTATTTTTGCAGGCACCGGTCTACTCATGTATTTTTGCAGGCACCGGTCTACTCATTTATTTTTGCAGGCACCAGTCTACCCATTTATTTTTGCAGGCACCAGTCTACCCATTTATTTTTGGAGGCACCGGTCTACCACCAGACTGCCTTTTACCACTGATCAGCTGTAGGGCGGCCCTTTGAAGTCCCACGGCAAGAGTTTAAACAGTTTTTCCTTATAGCCCATCAGCTGGGACTCAGGAGGCAGCAATAGATTGGGGGTGGGGCCAAATAAAAGGTAAGAATAATGCGGGGAGAGGCAGAACCGATTCGGTGACGTCATATCGTCACCGCTACCGGCTCAGCCGAACCGGGCCGAACCGGGAGGAACCCACCACTGATTTTAGATCAATCTGAAATCCCAAGATTGATGCAAATGCTCTTTTCTAACTGGCCTTCAGAGACTCTCCAACTATGGCTGCAATCAGTAGCACATCTCTTCCATGGAATTATTTGACTTGGAGCACTTGGAGGTTTCTCTGTGTCCTCAGGGTCACCTGAGTGGTGCAAATGGTTCCTGTAGTCTGCAATTTTGTTCCTCTGGAAATCCATTCCTCCTCCCACACCATTCCAAGGGTGTTCATCCCAAATTGTATAGCTAAAAGTCTGTCGAGATTTTCAGTCATCCAGGTCATGGTTGTCCCGATTTGGGAGAACCATGACCTGGATGACTGAGAATCTCTGTCGACTTTTAGCACTGATGTTGTTACTTAGTTTGGGTAACGAAACATCTGAGAGAGCACCAAGGAGCCCTCATATTCTCTTCCGTCTGTGCCAAATCATGGAATTCCATCTTTCCCTTAGCGATGCGATAAAGCCCAGAAATTATGTGGAGCACAGGAAAAAGATGCAGCCCAGAACTACCTCTCTCTCTCTCTCTCTCTCTCTCTCTCTCTCTCTCTCTCTCTCTCTCTCTCTTTCTCTCTCTCTCTCTCTCTCTCTCTCTCTCTCTCTCTCTTGAGAAAATGGTTTGTGGGACGCGTGTACACTTGACCGAAATAATATCTGAGCAATAAAAATAATGAGTCCCTGCAGGAGATAACTTTCAGTGGCGAGGAGACAGGCCTTCAAAAAAGGATGCGACCTAACTTCAATAGGCATCTGAAGGCAACCACCCAAAATACAGACTGAATGTTGTATTATTCAGAAGGGGATTTGGAAATTGGAAAGGTAGCAGCTGTAGCCTGAAGCGCTTCCTGACTCACACGTTGGGGCAGGCTTTGATAAGTACAAGGTGGTACTAATTATAGACCACGTTTTATTAATCTTACTTATTTATAAAGCACCTGTTCGCCGGCAAACATGTCACTTTCATTTCTAATCCATACGCTGCATTTACAGCTTCCCTATGGAAGATACTTTGTGTGAAATGGGGAGAAGAACAATCCATCTCGCACGTGCGACAGTGCATACGATGTCCTTCAAGATGTTTTACAAAGCACCAGAAGGCAGGACAAGAAAGAATGGGTGGAAACTAATCAAGGAGAGAAGCAACCTGGAACTAAGGAGGAATTTCCTAACAGTGAGAACAATTAACCAGTGGAACAACTTGCCTGCAGAAGTTGTGAATGCTCCAACACTGGAAGTTTTTAAGAAGATGTTGGATAACCATTTGTCTGAAGTGGTGTAGGGTTTCCTGCCTAGGCAGGGGATTGGACTAGAAGACCTCCAAAGTCCCTTTAAACTCTGTTATTCTGTTATGTACGGAGGAAAACGTTGGCAGGACAAAATGTTGTTGACATGGCCAGATACTAAACAAATGTCATTTAATTTATTCTACATACTTTGGCTACCTAATGAGAAGGAAGGACTCACTGGAGAAGAGCCTAATGCTGGGAAAGATTGAGGGCAAAAGAAGAAGGGGACGACAGAAAACGAGGTGGCTGGATGGAGTCGCTGAAGCAGTCAGCGGGAGCTTAAATGGACTCCAGAGGATGGTAGAGGACAGGAAGGCCTGGAGGAACGTTGTCCATGGGGTCGTGATGGGTTGGACACGACTTCGCAACTAACAACAAAATTTTCTATGTCCTATTTTATAACTACTTTATTCACTCAGTGTTGAATGTTATATGACTATATAGCAGTGGTAAAATCCATTTTTTTTTTACTACCGGTTCTGTGGGTGTGGCTCGGTGGGCATGGCAGGGGAAGGATACTGCAAACTCCCCATTCCCTCCTCACTCCTGGGAGAAGGATATTGCAAAATCTCCATTCCCACCCCACTTTGGGGGCAGCCAGAGGTGGTATTTGCTGGTTCTCCAAACTATTCAAAATTTCCACTACTGGCTCTCCAGAACCTGTTAGAACCTGCTGAATAGCACCCCTGTTATATAGGTAGTCCGCGACTTATGACCACAATTAACCCCAAAATTTCTGTTGTTAAGCGAGACATTTGTTAAGTGAGTTTTGCCCCGTTTCACGACCTTTCCTGCCACAGTTGTTAAGTCAATCACTGCAGTTGATAAGTCAGTAACCCGGTTGTTAAGTGAGTCTGGCTTCTCCCATTGTCTTTGCTTGTCAGAAGGTCGCGAAAGAGGATCACATGACCTTGGGACACAGCAACGATCATAAATATGAATCAGTTGCCAATCCTCTGAAGTTTGTTCACGTGATCATGGGGATGCTGCGAAGGTCATAACTGCGAAAAACAATTCTAAGTCACCTTTTTTCAGTGCTGTTGTAACTTTGAACGGTCACGAGATGAACTATTGTAAGCCGAGGACTACCTATCATTTGTAGCAGGGATGAAATCTACTTACCTTCCTTACCGGTTCGGAAGCGTGTGCATGTGTCATGTTTGCGTGCAGACCTTTTGCGCCTGCACATTACATCACATAAAAAACACATTACTTCCTGGTTAAAACCAGGAAGTAATGACACCTGGGTGGGTGGGCGGAGCTTAGCTCCGCCATTGCTACCGGATCACCGAACTACCAGCCAATATCGCTACTGGATCGGGCGATCTGGTCCGATCTGGGAGCATTTCACCCCTGATTTGAAGATGTTTCTGACATGATAAAAGAAGCATTTTCACCCCATATTTTACAACAGTGTTGCCAAAAAAAAAAATAACCCCCTCTTGGATGATGGCAAAACCACACTATAGCAAACAACGGATTTGCTTAACAACCGTGGTATTTCTTAATGACCATGGCATTCATTTTGCTTAATAACTAGTGCAAAAAAAATAAACGTAAAATTGAGTCAGTCACTTTTTATGATCGTTACATCTTATGACTATTAATCGGCGGCTCCATCACAGTCATAATTCTGTCACGCGCTTAAGACGTTTTTATTCCATCAAGCTGGCCTGACCTAAACTTTTCCTCTTTTTAAATGGAATTTTAAATTTGGTTTTAATTTATTGGGGTTTTAAAATGTCTCAGCTAAATTTATTTAATTAGTTTTATCTCTATTTTAAATTTTGTATCTACATGTTTTATTTTATGGCTGTTCACCGCCCTGAGTCCTTCGGGAGTAGGGCGGTATACAAATTTAATAAAATAAATAAAATAAATAAATTCAAAAACTACTTGTAATGCATGCTACGGAGGGGCTGTTCTCTATTTCTGATATGAATGTGAATCTGGTTGGTTCAGAAGTGGGCTTCAAAAATTTCAGCAACAGGTTCTCTGCCCGGTTGCTGAGTGGGCGTGGCCATGGTGGGCGTGGCCTAGTCGGCCTCTGCACCACGGCTGGGGGGGATATTTTCACCTTCCCCAGGCTCCGTAGGCTTTTCTTGAGCCTCTGGGAGGGTGAAAACTGCCTCCCCCGGGCTCTGGAGGTCCTCTGGAGGCTGGAAACGGGCCTGTTTTCAGACTTCCGGAACTTCCCAGAGGCCCATTTTTCCCCTTCCCCGAGCCTCTGCGCAGGCCCTGCACTTACCTTGCATCCAAAACAGGCTGTGTGGAGACTCCTGGGAGAGGAGGGGAGGGGTGGGCGGGGCCAGCCAGGGTTGGGATTTGGAGGTTCTCTGAACCAGCCATAACGTTAGCTATGGGTTCTCCTGAACCCGGGCCAACCCGTAGCAGCCCACTCCTGGGTTTGTTGATCCAAACAATAACGTAGAAGATTTGCATGTAAATTGAGTAGGTTATCGTCACATGTCCTTTTCTGCCAATGGAATGTTGTTTCTCAAGCCCTTCTATATTAAAATTCTGGAAAGAAGCCCAAGGCCTCTCGCTCCGTTGCATCTTTTGCAGGTAATTATCAGAGGTTCCTTTTTTAAACTCAGTTTCCCAAAAAAAACCCATGTGCGCTGCTGCGGTATTAACTAGTGGTAATGGCCAGCGTCTTAGGGCGCATCTGTCTGGCTGAGTTAATAAAGTGGAGGGAAAGGGGAAGATTGTGTGCACCATTCCCCAAAACAGCCATTAATTCACAGCCTCGGGGAGAATAAATATATTAAAAACAATTGAGCTGAGCTGAAAAAATTGATTGGGAAGGTTTCTCTGCCTTGCGGTTTATGCCAGAGTTCAGCTACCCATTCCCTTATTCAGAGCGCATGGGTGATTTTGCCCAGCTGGGATCTGATCCTGACAAAAGGATCAGAAGCAACCCACCATCACAACTCTGAGTCAAATATTTAAACCTGTTTTTGGTGCCCAGAAAGGATCCAGGTTTGTGCAGAGTATATCAGGATCTGCACTCAAAAGGAGGTTTGTCCCAGGGGTGGGCTTCAGATTCTTTAGCAACGGGTTCGCTGTGCTGTTGCTGGGTGGGCGTAGCTATAGTGGGCGTGGCCTAATCGGAGGCATTTTTTGCCCTCCCCAGGCTCTGGATGTTTTCCTCGAGCCTCCAGGAGGCGGAAACTGCTTGCCCGGGGTCCGGAGGCCCTCTGGAGGCCGGAAACAGGCCCGTTTCTAGACTTCCGGAACTTCCAGGTGGCCCGTTTTTCGCCCTCCCAGATCCTCCGCACGGCCCCTGCACTTACCTGGAATGATGAATGGGCTGCATGGAGACTCCTGGAAGGAGAGGAGTGGGGTGGGAGGGGTGTGGTGGTCGTAGCCAGCCAGGGGTGGCATTTGGGGGTTCGCTGAACCCCGCCAATCCTTGGCTAGAGGATTGCCCGAACCCTGCCGAACCCCCAGGATCCCACCCCTGGTTTGTCCAGAGAAAAAAAGGAGATGCAGAGATTCAGAAGAAGGCCGTGGCTGGAGCCAGAATTAAATACAAATAAATTTAATACACGTGTGTCCATTTTAATCGATGAGGTATGGAAATGTTCATGGTGAGATACGAAATATGAAAGCTGGACCTTAAAAAAGCAAGACAGGAAGAAAATCGACTCATTTGAGCTATGGTGCTCCGCATTGGCGATAGGAAGGGCATCCGGCCAGTAAACACTCTGCTAGCTCCATTCAATTGCCCAGACTCCTCCCTGCAAGGGATTATGGGGTTGTTAAAAGAAAATGATTTGAGCTGAGGTCCTGCAGCTTCCTTGGATAGCCAAGGTGACCAACAAGCACATACTGGAGAGCGTAACACCAGACTGGAGAGCAAAACTCACTTATTTTGGCCATATCGTGCGGGGGAATTTATTGGAGAAGGTAATTATGCTTGGAAGGGTTAGCGGTAAAAAGGCCGCCAAAGATAGCTGGACACCAACAAAGCTGACACCAACCAGAGCATAGAACAGGGGTGTCAAACTCAATTTCATTGAGGGCCGCTTCAACATTGTAGTTATCCTCTGCGGCCAGCGCAGTTTGGCTGGCAAAGTGCTGCAGGAGGCCATCTAGGCCAAAACCGGGGCATGGTGTTCTGCCCCAGCTACTGACCCCAAAGAACGCAGCACACACAAAGTCTGTATAAACCTTAGTTTACTAAATTAAATCAGTCTTTTTCAAACAAAGGCTGTTAATTAACTTTCTTAACAGCCTACAAGAATCCAAAGAATATATAATCGTAATCTTACTATGGTTGGCAGAAAGCCCAGAAGCAATTTGCAGAGAAGTAAGATCCAGACGCGAAGGAGAGTGAACGAAGTTGTTCCCTGCAAATTGCCTCAGTCGTCGTCCTTCCTTAAATAGGCTAAGGGAGTGGCCAATTAGCCCCAAGCCTTACTCTCGAGGAGACCTCCTCCTGAGGAGCCACTCCTGCCATTTGGCAGCTCTGCGCGCCCATGCATCGAGAAGAGGCTCCTCCTCTTCTTCCTCTTCACTTATGGGAGCTTCTGGAGGTTCTGAAGGCCCTGGCTGAATCCCCGCCTCTGGTACCACATCTTCTCCAGCCTCCTTATTGTCCGACTCGAGTGCCAGCTGCACAGGCTGCTGGCGCAGCACCACACCAGCCTCCTTGTTGTCGGAATCAGCTACTAGCTGCACAGGTCGCTGACGGGCCACAACACATGGAGGGGCCGTGCGTGCCCCCCCCATGCCCCATTTTGGCCAGCAGGGTGCTGCAGGAGGCCGTCCAGGCTGAAAATGGGGCACAGGAGGACCTCACGTGCCCCACCCCACACACTCCATTTTGGCTACCAGAGGCACCGTGGGCTGGTCCTTTGCTATTTCCAGGCCAGCCCCATGGGCCAGATTTAAGCATCCCGCGGGCTTGATCCGGCCTTGAGTTTTACACCCCTGGCATAGAACAACTCAAAGAAGCAGTGCAAGATCAGAAGATGTGGAGAGACCCGGCCCATAGAATCATCAGGAGTCGGACATGACTGAATGGATAACATCATCATCACATGGGCAACAGGATGCTGGCTTGAAAGATTGTCTGTAGTCTAGGTAACGAAATGTTCGGAAACCAATCCGCAAGCTCAGAGAACGAATCTTCACCCTCACCTTATAGGTGTCCCTGAGAAAGCACAAAAGCCGAGAGAGCTGTCTTTTTTTCTTTAAACATCCACGATAAACTCTTCCAAGTCATCTCTTTTTCTCACTCTCTGTTAACCTACTGTTATCAAGGAAGGATATTTGAATTTAAAAATGCCATTAAAGTGGGTCAAAGTATTGCTGATTTCTTTATCTGAAATTCATCCAGCGGTCATGAATAATACACAATCCTGAATATTTTCTTGATTGGCAAACTTCTTTTTCCTGGGGATAACGCTGTCCTTTTTGGATGACTAGAGATCCTTTCCAAGAGTTACAGTACATCTCCGAGGTCTAACGTAACTCTTGGAAGTTACGTCAGTATGAGTGTGAGTGGCAAATGGCTGTACTGAATTTTGGCATTAACTGAGGCATGGACGCAGGGGTGCGTTCTACTTACCTTTACTACAGGTTCGTAGCGGGGCCGCGCACTAGCTTCACGCATGTGTGCATGTGCACTTCTGTGCATGCGCAGAAGCGTTTTAGTGATGTCGGGGTCGGTGGGCGGAGCCTCCCTCTGGTTTTACTACCGGTTCTATAGAACCAGTGCGAACCGGGGTCAACCCACTACTGCATGGAAGGATCTAGAGCCCATCCAAGAGGCCACATCAGATCGTGGCTTACCCATTGCCAGCTGCCACCTATGCTTGCTTGTGCTTCGCTACGTTACGGTGACAGGTTGCCATGAATTCTGAGGAAGGAAGAAGGCAAGGGGGAAAGCGAAAGTAAGTGCTGTATTTCTTTGAGATGCTGCTTCAAGGTCATCCGGCATACCAGCTGCATACCATCCTGTGCTTGGACAGACCATTAGGAAAACATCTTGCCTGAATTTAATTGGTCACATGGGGGTGGGCAATGGGACATAGCTTAGGGAGGGAAAAGTTGAATTTAGGGATTTTGGCCTGCGATGCTTGGATATGGCTATGCATTACTGCAGTGCACTTGGCTTCTAATAAATGATACCTTTCTCTTGGGTGGATACTATAAACCTAAAGATTAATTCCATGAAGAATTCATCCTTGGAAATCCAAGTCTACAACCTTTATGAATTATAGGTAGTCCTCAATTTATGACACCTAAAGTTTAATTCCATGCAGAATCCGTCCTTGGAAATCCCATTCAGTTCAGCAACTCTACAACCTTTATGAATTGTAGGTAGTCCTCAAACTTACGATCACAATTGAGCCCAAAATTTATGTTGCTAAGTGAGAAATTGGTTAAGTGAGTTTTGCCCCATTTTATGACTTTTCTTGCCACGTTTGTGAAGTGAATCACAGCAGTTGTTGAAATTAATAACATGGTTTGTTAAGTGAATCTGGTTTCCCCATGGCTTTAGCTTGTCAGAAGGTTGGATCATGTTACCCCCGCGACACTGCAACGGTCATAAAAGCGAGTCAGTTGTCAAGCCTCTGAATGTAAATCACGTGACCATGGGGTGTGTGTGTGCTACAATGGTCGTAAGTGTGAAAAATGGTCATAAGTCACTTTTTTCAGCCGTTGTATCTTTGAATGGGCACTAAGTGAATTGTTGTAAGTTGAGGACTCCCTGTTTATAATTTTTCTTCTTCGGTTGGAACAGAAATTAACGCATGGCTCCAAGTGCCATTTTAATATAGGATTATCTTTCCTGGGACAACTGTCCTTTTAGTTCTTTCCTTTAATATTGTAGGGTTGGTTTTGTTGTTTTTCAGCTTGGATTTTATCTGCAAAAAAAAAAAAAATCTTACTTGTTTTATAGTTTTAATCTGCCCGGTAGCCTTAATTTTGCCAGCAGTTGACAAGGTGATTTAAAACATCGAAAACAAGTTTTGACTGACATCAAGATTTTGCATAGAATATTGGGATTTCCTTTTTAATCAGACGTGACCCAGCCTCAGAGCTGGAGGAGGATATATTTCGCAGGTGAAGCATGGAAAAGATTACCAGAGTGAGGAAAGAGATCAAAAACAGCTTGTGTTTAGAGGGAGAGAAAAATGAGATTTTTCAGATGCATTAGGCTATATCCAATATGACGCGGTGGCTCAGTGGCTAAGATGCTGAGCTTGTCGATCGAAAGGTCGGCAGTTCAGTGGTTTGAATCCCTAGTGCCGCGTAACGGGGTGAGCTCCCAGCTTCTGCCAACCGAGCAGTTTGAAAGCACGAAAAAAATGCAAGTAGAAAAATAGGGACCACCTTTGGTGGGAAGGTAACAGCGTTCCGTGCGCCTTTGGCATTTAGTCATGCTGGCCACTTGACCACGGAGACATCTTCGGACAAACGCTGGCTCTTCGGCTTTGAAACGGAGATGAGCACCGCCCCCTAGAGTCGGGAACGACTAGCACATATGTGCGAGGGGAACCTTTACCTTTTAATAACAGGCATTAGGGGACTAAGACCAGGTTTTGAGCATCATGCTGGAGGACGTGGTCCCAAAAAGGAATGGATGGACTTAGCACTGAAAATGATTTAATTCCCTTTCATTTAAATGTAATTAGACTAGACTCTGATCACGAATTTAATCATTTTCCCCATCTATCAACTTAAATATTACAATTTATTCACAAGTTATGGAGTTTCCCGGGCTACGGCAACCCTAAGGCCCCATGCTTAACAGAGGTTTCTGCAGAGGGAGGTCAAAAAAGTCAAAATGGCAGATTAAAACCCTGCCATTTTTTAAATATGTGTGGCATATGTAAAAAAAAGAATGGAGCTGCCATTTTGACATGTTTGACCTTTCTTCCCTATGGAAATCTCTGGGATTAGTATCTCTAAGATACAGTATATACCTACTCTGAGTCTACTCTAATAGTTTCCACGAGAAGAACTTCCAAGAAATCATACTTAACCAATGTTCTTGGAATCACTTTTGAAGCTCTTGAGAGCTTTTCTTGATATAAAAATCCATATTCATGTGTATTATTAAGGGAGCCAATTTGGTCTAGTAGTGAAGGCACCAGGTTACAGATCAGAAGACTGTGAGTTCTAGTCCCTCCACAGACATGAAAGCTGGATGGGTGACTTAGGGCCAATCACCAGGAGACTGGGAGTTCTAGTCCCTACTTAGGCATGAAAGCTGGCTGGGTGATTTAGGGCCAATCACCAGGAGACTGGGAGTTCTAGTCCCTCCTTAAGCATGAAAGCTGGCTGGGTGACTTAGGGCCAATCACCAGGAGACTGCGAGTTCTAGTCCCTACTTAGGCATGAAAGCTGGCTGGGTGATTTAGGACCAATCACCAGGAGACTGGGAGTTCTAGTCCCTCCTTAGGCATGAAAGCTGGCTGGGTGACTTAGGGCCAATCACCAGGAGACTGCGAGTTCTAGTCCCTACTTAGGCATGAAAGCTGTCTCTGTGACTTTGGGCCAATCACCAGGAGACTGGGAGTTCTAGTCCCTCCTTAGGCATGAAAGCTGGCTGGGTGACTTAGGGCCAATCACCAGGAGACTGTGAGTTCTAGTCCCTCCTTAGACACGAAAGCTGTCTCTGTGACTTAGGGCCAATCACCGGGAGACTATAATTTATAGTTCTGCCTTAGGCATGAAAGCCAGCTGGGTGACTGGGCCAGTCCCTCCCTCTCAACCCAACCCACGACACAGGGTTGCTGTTACGAAAATAGGAGCAAGGATTTGCCATCGTGAATTATTTATTAAAAAAATAATACAGTTGGGATATAACTATCTAAGAAATAGATCAGGGATTAACAGTGAAAGAGAAATTCAACCTATCCAACAAATGGAGGATCAAGTAATTTTTTTCTGATCTTCTCCTGTTTACACTCTCCTCCCAACCACTCAGCTCACGTTCCCTCCCACTAAAAAAGCTAAGTGTATTCCCGACACCAAATGTTGTTTGCCTCCGATTTTAATTTTTGAGAAATGGCTTGGGAAGAAGGTGAAAAAAAGAACATCTGCTGTGCCTCTCCCAGGCCTCTCATCCTGCTCCATGTAGGTTTCCAGCAAGCCAAATTTCTTAGAGGGATGGTCTCACAGCTCTCTACCCTGCTTATGAATCCTTTTATAATTCAATTCCCCTCCTTCATAAATATTTTCCTGACACTTTGAAATAACAAATGACTATCGAGTGGGCTGCAGGTTGGATATTCTACCTGAGCGTGTAGATAGTCCTCGTTTAACAACCACGATTGGCAGTGGTGGGATTCAAATAATTTAACAACCGGTTCTCTGCCCTAAGGACCGGCTGGGTGGGTGTGGCCATGGTGGGCGTGGCCAGGGAGTGTGACAGACAGCACTTGGGCTCCTACACTCCCCTGGGAGCAAAAACGAGCCATGGGGCGGCTGCACCTCCCCCGCACCCCATTTTGGACCTAAAGCCGTGATGGCGAACCTATGGCACGCGTGCCACAGGTGGCACGCCGAGCCATATTGGTGGGCACACGAGCGTTTCCCTAGCTCAGCTCCAGCACGCATGCGCACGCTGGCCAGCTGATTTTTGGGCCTTCTGGGCGCACCAGAAGTCGGCAAATGGGCTGTTTCCAGCCTCCAGAGGGCCTCCAGGGAGGTGGGAAAGTCTGTTTTCGCCCTCCCCAGGCTCCTAGAAAGCTTCTGGAGCCTGGGGAGGGCAAAAAAACGGGCCTACTGGGCCCACCGTGCCATCACATGCCAAAAGTGTGGGTAGTATGGGGAGGTCGTGCGCACATGCATGGGGGGGCAGGGCACATAGAATTATGTGTGTGAGCACACATGCACGCGACCACCCCACACTCCCCTTGCTTTTGGCACGCGATGGCAAAAAGGTTTGCCATCACTGACCTAGAGTCTTCCCTGCAGTCTCCTGGGAGCAAAATCGGGCTCGGGGGGGCGGCATGCCACACCCTCCCGCCAGAGGTGGGTTTCAACAGGTTCTGACCAGTTCTGGAGAACCGGTAGCAGAAATTTTGAGTAGTTCGGAGAACCGGTAGTAAACATTCTGACTGGCCTCGCCCCCATCTATTCTCTGCCTTCCGAGTCCCAGCTGATTGGGAGGAAATGGGGATTTTGCAGTAATCTTCCCCTGGATTGGGGAGGGAATGGAGATTTTACAGTTTCCTTCCCCTGGAATGGAGTGGGAATGGAGATTTTACAGTATCCTTCCCCTGCCACGCCCACCATTGCCACAAGCCATGCCACGCCCACCAAGCCACACCCACAGAACCGATAATAAAAAAATTTGAATCCCACCACTGCCTCCCGCACCCCGTTTCGGGCCTAGTAGGCCTCCCTGCACTTACCTGGGAGCCAAAACTGGGCGCATGGAGACTCCTGGAAGGGGCGGGGTGGGGAGGGGCGGGGCGGTTAACAACCGGTTCACTCAAACCAGACCGAACCAGTTGAATCCCACCACTGACGATTGGCCCAACAAGTGGCAAATAAGGGAAAGTCACATGATCTTGACTAGGCCTACAATTTTACTTCAGTTTTCCTTTCCTCCTTGCTGCAGGTAGTCGATTTACAAGTCAGTTTAGTGACTGTTCAAAGTTACAACGGCACTGAAATAAGTGACCTATGACCGTTTTTCACACTTAACAACCTATGTAGCATCCCTGTGGTCATGTGATCAAAATTCAGACCCTTGGCAACTGACTCATATTTATGATAATTGCGGTGTCTTGCGGTCATGTGATCTCTTTTTGCGACCTTCTGACAAACAAACTTCATGGGGAAGCCAAATTCACTGAACAATCGAGTTAGTAATTTTAACAGCTGCAGTGATTCACTTAACAAACATGGCAAGAAAAGTCGTAAAGTGGGGCACAATTCACTTGACAATTTCTCACTTAGCAACAGAAATTTTGGGCTCAATTGTGGTTATACGTTGAGGACTACCTGTACTATTGCTATAATTATTATATTGCAACCTTTCTTTAAAAAAGCTACAGCATGCCTTGCAATACACATAAACTTATTTTAGGAGCTTTAGAAATCATGCTAATACTTACGTGAGACAGTTGAGATGTTCCTTCTTGTAACACCCTTGTATTATTAATTCCCAATTCTTAAGAAAGCACCCACTTTTTCCCACTTTTTTGCTCTTTATGGTCTTTGCAAATGTTTGATATACCTTTGAGGATGGTACCTCCATTGGCACAATTTACATTTTGAGGCCAAATACTCTGTGGGGCCTTAGTAATATATATATATAAATTTGATTTATATGCCGCCCTTCTCCGGAGACTCAGGGCGGCTTACAATGCGCTAAGCAATAGCCTTCATACTTTTGTATATTTATACAAAGTCAGCTTATTGCCCCCACAAACTGGGTCCTCATTTCACCGACCTTAGAAAGGATGGAAGGCTGAGTCAACCTTGAGCCTTGGAGAGATTCGAACCAGCAGTAAATTGCAGGCAGCTGTGTTAGGAATCTTTAGACAGTTGAAAAATGAATACAATGGAAAGAAATAAATAAATCCTACATTTAGAGTTGTTCAGTAATGTAAAACTAAAATGCCCATTTTCCCGTATCTTCACTTTTAAGATTCTGAACTGAAAGATAATAAAATTACAAAAAAATTGCCTTTTTAAATGCTTGGAGTCACGATAGGACCCAATGCTAAGATTGCATTGCAAGCCATAACACCTTGGCTATAAATGGATTTGTGCAAAGGGAAAAAGGTGGTTAGAAATATATGTAAAATGGCTTTATCAGGTAATAAGCACTCTTGGTAGCTTGATCGTTTGATGAGGTAGGAAAGAAAACAGCAATGAGATTTTTCTGTTAAAATGATTCTAATAAATCACTCCATTCTCCTACCATCACTTCATGTTAAGAGAGAAACAGCTTGAAAATTCTACTGGTGAAATGCTTTGCTTCCTTAGTTCCTATGCTAAGTCAGGAACTTTCTTTTTCATTTAATTTTTTTTTTTTAAAGTGGGGGTGACATGATAACACCGTTTCAGAATCTCAGGAGCTGCCACAAAGAGGAGGGGGTCAACCTATTCTCCAAAGCACCTGAAGGCAGGGCAAGAAGCAATGGATGGAAACTAATCAAGCAGAGAAGCAACCTAGAACTGAGGAGAAATTTCCTAACAGTGAGAACAATTAATCAGTGGAACAGCTTGCCTCCAGAAGTTATGAATGCTCCAACACTGGAGGTTTTTAAGAAGAGATTGGACAATCATTTGCCTAAAATGGTATAGGGCAGGGATGGCTAACCTTTTTGCCATTGTGTGCCATGCATGCATGCGCAACCCCCTCCCCCTCCGCTCCTGGCACATGATGGCCTGGTAGGCCCGTTTTTCTTTCTTACCTGGTTCCAGATCCTCTCTGTGTATCTGGGAAGGGCGAAAACAGCCTTTCCCACTCCCTTGGAGGCCCTACGGAGGCTGAAAGGGCCCATTTCCCAACTCTCGGTGGGACAGGAAGTGACATTGTTTGCTGTCCCCAGCCTCCAGAACCTCTCTAGGAGTCTGTAGGAGCCTCTCTAGGAGTCTCTGGAGGCTGGGGACAGGAAAAAACATCACTTCCTGTCCCACCGGGAGTCGGGAAATGGGCCCTTTCAGCCTCCGTAGGGCCTCCAAGGAGTGGGAAAGACTGTTTTTGCCCTTCCCAGATACACAGAGAGGATCTGGAGCCAGGTAAGAAAGAAAAACGGGCCTTCCCCACCCCCAGGCCCTCCAGAGGCAGGAAACAGCCTGTTTCCCTACTTCTGGTGGGCCCAGAAGGCCCGAAAATCAGCTGGCCGGCGCGCGCATGCGCCCCAGAGCTGAGCTGGCGTGCCCACTAATATGGTTCCGCGTGCCACCTGTGGCATGCGTGCCATAGGTTCGCCATCCCGGGTATAGGGTCCCCTGCTTGAGCAGGGGGTTGGACTAGAAGACCTCCAAGGTCCCTTCCAACTATTATTCTGTTAATGCGTGTTAGAGTGATCTCTAACCGGTAAATGTGGATACTGTCTTTTTTGTTTTTGCATTTCTTTTACTACTAGTTTGTTTATTGTTTATCAACCGTAACACTACTAATGAAAGCAATTCCTGTCATGTGGTATTTTTTTTTTTGTAAGGGCAAACAGGTCACACAATGCCTGAAGCTAAAATCACATTAAGGCTCAGTATACCATATTGCGCGTCCTGCATTAAGGCATCGTATGATGTTTACAACCAGCCCGTGAATTTTATGGATACTTAACAGCATTGAGAACCAAGCTATAGGGCTTAGGCAATAAAATACAGCTTATCATGGGAGGAACTCCATGCCCCTATTGGTTTTCTGTCTACATGAAAAGGCAAAAGACTACATTTCTGCTTCAGCTTTCACTCTTTTACTTTTTAAAAATTCACAATGTCATCAAAGAGTTAAGATATAATTTCACCAAAATGCGCCAAGCCAAATTTAGGGGTTGCCTTTGGGATATCTTCAAGGGTTCGGGGATCCTATTTTAGGCATCGTCTGACTATAGATGTTGTGGCTCCGTTACCTGAGCCTGTGTCATCGGCAGGAGAGGACTCCGAGAGTGAAGGAGAGGAGTTGGCAAGGCCTCCCTCTCCAGGACCCTCCTCTCTGGCAATGCCTTTGGTGTCCGCCGAAGGGCAAGAGATAGAGCCGGGTCCAAGCACGTCCACGCAGCCACAGGTGGACAGTGATGAGGGTAATGAGTCTTGGCTGGATCCTCGGCAGCGTCGCAGAGATAAGCGCGCGCAACAGAAGAAAAGGCATGCCAGAGATTAGGCTGAGTCACTGGACCACACCCCACAGGGTATAAAAGAGGGTGAGGTGGCCATTCAGACTCTGTGACGGACAAAACTAACTACTACCGAGTCACACTGCATCTTTGGAAACAACATTATCAGCCTTGAATTTATTTTACGAACTGGACAATTCTTGACTGTGTGTATTTTGTTTATTGAGTAAAGTTCTTGGCAAGCAGCTACTGGGTTGCTGCCAAGCGTCTTATCGGAAGAATTGGTTGTCTGCCAGTTTATTTAACCCCCCGCTGTCTGTTTGTGTGCGTGTGTGAGACGGGGACAGAACAATAGACACATGAAAGAGCTGGGTTACCTTCCCTTATTATTGCAGTGTATCTCAAAATTTGGATACTGTATAGTCAATTATTGCAGCTCCCAAACCTTTAGGGCACCAGGGACCAGTTCTGTGGAAAGAGGTTTTTTCGTGAATCGGAGGGTGTGTGGTTTTGCTTGCTGCCTGCATTCCGTGGATGGGCTTCATTTGTTTGTGCGGCCTAGTTTCTGGCATGCCACGGCCCAGTGCCAGTCCACTGGTTTGGGGACCCCTGGTCAATGAAATTAAAAATAGTTTGGGTATTTGCATTTCATCATGTGGTAAACCGTTGTTTTAGTATACTGGACTCAGGACTTCTTTAAAAAGCGTAGACACTTTTAAAAATCAACATTAATGCTGTCCGAAATTCCTACTATTTTACTAGTACAAACATATCCGATGTGAACTTAAAAAGTTACCTTAAATTATTCATTGGTAAAGCCTCGTCTGGAGAAAGGAACTATTCTGTTTATATTCTAGCTTAATTCTGAGGAAAACATTATCTACTCTCTGTCGTTTTCCACCACAGAATGGTTTCAAGAGTAAATCAGGAGGAAAGCCTTTTATGTAAGACGTGGTTCTCTTTATTCCAAAAATAAATACTTTTTTTAATCAAAGGTTTTTCAAATGCCATTATATAATTACAACGGAAGGGGGAAAATCCACTTCTTTTGGCAGCCGTGAAGCCAACAATACAGGACCTTGACAGGAGCAATGCTGCTGACAAACTCAAAGCCGATTTATACAAATTTCCAAAAGCAACAGAATCTACTTTTTAAGGAGCGAGCAAGAGACCGTTGAGGTCTAAAAAGGCACATTATGCTAGACGATAAAACATACTTTGGGTCCCTGGAATCAAGTATGTTCTATGTTACCTCCCACCAGAGCAACTGTGGACTGTCAATCAAGTCAGAGAAAGAGGATTCCTTTGTAAAAGGATTGTTAGTAACAGTGATTAAAAACGGATCTCTTGGGGAAGGGGGGGCTTTGATTAGTTGTTGGGCCTTGGCATGCCCACCCAAGGGGCAGAGTTCAAAATCCATGTCATTCAGTTGTATTGGGGCGGGTAGCCACGTAAACGAACACCACAATCAAAAGCACCACCACAGCCAAGGTGGGAAGCACCACCGTTGTGACTTGCTGACGGGCTTCGTGCATGGCTTGCTTTCTCTCCTTTTTGTCTTTGGATGTCTCTTTTTTGGGCTTCCCTTTCAGCTGTCTCATTCTCCTTCCTTCCTGGACCTCTCCTCAAGGAAATCTAACCAAAGAGGTGTCAAAAGGGGCAACCAAGAGATGTTTCTTCCGGTCGACCTCGTCTCTTTTGGCCTTGGATTGGGTCCGGTATAAAAACCTGGAAGACAGAGAAGAGAAAAAATGATAGTCCAGTGGAGGTGGATGGTGTTGGTTGGTCAGAGGCCTCCAAACATGGCAACTCAAAGACTTATGGACTTCAACTCCCAGAATTCCCCAGCCAGCGTATCTAACTGAGGAATTCTGGGAGTTGAAGTCCGCAAGTCTTAAAATGGCCAATTTTGGAGACTCCTGGTGTTGATGAACAAGAGTGACAGGGTTAATACTGAGAACTGCATCCTATGCAGCTGGGAGCTGACCCCTTAAAGCAGTGGCCCCCAACTTTTTGGGCACCAGGCAGTGGTGAAATCCATATTTTTTTACTACCGGTTCTGTGGGTGGCTTGGTGGGTGTGGTGTGGCTAGGTGGGCGTGGCTTGGTGGGCATGGCAGGGGAAGGATACTGCAAAATCTCCATTTCCAAACCACTCCAGGAGAAGAATACTGCAAAACCTCCATTCCCACCCCTCTCTGGGGCCAGCCAGAGGTGGTATTTGCCAGTTCTCTGAACTACTCAAAATTTCCACTACTGGTTCTCCGAACTACTCAAAATTTCCACTACCGGTTCTCCGAACTGCTCAAAATTTCTGCTACCGGTTCTCCAGAACCTGTCAGAACCTCCTGGATTTCACCCCTGGCACCAGGGATTGGTTTCGTGGAGAAAGGTTTTTCCACAGACTGGAGGGGTTGTGGTTTTTCCTGCTGCCTGCATTCTGTGGATGGGGCTTTGCTTTTTCTGCGGCCCGGTTGCTGGCATGCCACAGCCCGGTGCCAGTCCATTGGCCAGGGGTTGGGTACCCCTGCCCTAAAGCTTTTCCAAACTTTGCCAAGTTTTTACCTTTTTTTTAATGAGGTAGGTTTAGGTTTAGGTTTAGGTTTATTAAATTTGTATATCGCCCTTCTCCCGAAGGACTCAGGGTGGTGAACAGCCAAGATTAAAATACATGCAATATAAAAATTAAAATAAATTAAAACAGAATTAAATCAAATTGGCTTCCCAAAATTTAAAACCCTTTGCCCATAAAATAACCCATTAAAATTTTAAGCCAGCCTGGCTTGCTGAAATAGGAAGGTCTTCAAAGCTCGACGGAAAGAACGGAGGTCTGGGATCAGTCGTATTCCTGGGGATAGCTCGTTCCAGAGGGCGGGTGCCCCCACAGAGAAGGATCTCCCCCTGGGGGTCGTCAGTCGACATTGCTTGGCCGATGGCACCCTGAGGAAACCCTCTCTGTGGGAGCAGATTGGCCGGTGGGAGGTTATCGGTGGCAGAAGGTGGTCTCGTAAATACCCGGGCCCTAAACCATGGAGCGCTTTAAAGATGAGAACCAATACCTTGAAGTGCACCCGGAAGACCACCGGGAGCCAGTGCCTTTCTGTGAATAGCCAAGCTAATCCATTTATAAGAATATCTATAATAATTTTTTTTTTAAAAAAATGGTGATAGTAGTGAGAGAACAGCCCGAATCTCAACAGATTTCAGTAAACACAGCCCCCGAGTTTTCATGAGATATTTATTTAGCAAGAACCCTGAAATCTCTGAGATTGCAAAATGTTATTTATTCAAACAGACAAGTAGGAGAAATCAGTCAAGGCATACAAAACGTGTCCTCATTTCTACACAGTCAACTTATCTAGACTTATCCAAGTTGGTAGGTTGCCGATGTGCTGGGATTTGATGTTTCAGATTATGTGTTATATTATGGAGAGAAGAGGATACAATATTATTAAAGTAAAATCTCCTAGTTCTTGAGATGATGGGTGTATATTTCAGGTATCATGAATATTTTCTACTGAGCTATACAGGTAGTCATCAACTTAAGATCGGTTGCTTAACAACCATTTGAAATTACAATGGACCTCCCCAGAGCTACTTATGATCAGTTTTCAAAGTGATGACAGTCACATATACATACCATAGTCACATTTTGAGTGCTTGGCAACTAGCTCACTTTTATGTATGTTTGAAGCATCCCGCAGTCATGTGACCACAATGTGTGACCTTTTTTTTTTGCCAGTTTCCAGCATTTATTTCCATGTCTGGCAAAAAAAAACACCCACGGGGGAAAATGGATTAGCTTTGATGCAAAAAATGTAGTGAAATTGGGCCCATCACATAATGTTCGATCTAGAACCACAACAATTTATGAGAAGATATTGGTTGATACCTGTAGTCACAGTGCAGACTGATATCTTTACCCTTCAGGCCATGCTTTGACCATAAAATATAAAACCCATATATCACTGTCACAATCATAACAAATGAAAAAACAACATAACATGAAAATTATGTGTATGTGTGTGTGTGTGTGTATTATACATACATACATACATTCTGGGGTGGGTTCTAAAATATTTTATTACCGCTTCTGTGGGTGTGGCTTATTTTGTGGGCATGGCTTGGTGGTGGGGTAATGTGACTGGGTGGGCGTGGCCAACTTTTTTTTTTTAACTTTTAAAAGCATTTTTTCTACAACCTTAAGAGGTTGCAGAAAAAAATGCTTTGAAAAGCCTTTGCCAATCCCAGCTGAGCCGTGGGATCATCAGAGGCTTTTTTTTTTACTTTTAAAAGCATTTTTTCGGCTGAAGAGATTGTAGAAAAAATACTTTTAAAAGTAAAAAAAAAAAAAATCCTCTGATGAGGTGGGGTAAGCGAGTGGCGACAGGGTCGGGGACCGGTTCGGGGGCGTGGCCAGCCAATGTTATTACCGGTTCTCCGAACTACTACAAATTTTTACTACCGGTTCTTGTGAACCGGTGCGAACCAGGAGCAACCCACCCCTGATACATACATACATACATACATACTTACATACATACATACATACATACATACATACATATATATTACTTATATATATTATATATATCCTTGTTGTTTGTTGTCTAGCTGGCTTCGATCTGAGAAGCGGGAAAACTGATCAAAACAGTCATTTGAGGCTCTTATGCTGGTTAAAAAAAAGCTAAATTGAAGATGACAGCATCTCTCTTAAAGGCCATCACTGTCACAATCATAATGAACGATAAAACAACATAACATGAAAATTATATAGAATCTACTTTATCCACCGTCAATGGCCCGTGATGGCACAAACCCGTGTTGTGCCCAGCTCTGCAATTACAGGCCTTTGAATTGATTGCCATTGCCAGGGCTGCAATCACCAAAATGGTTTGGACTGGGACAAAGAAGTGGGAGGCCTCAAGAAAGCAGTGAAATGAGTTTAAATCAAATTAATAGCACTTAGCAATAGCACTTAGGCTTATATACTGCTTTCACAGGGCTTTACAGCCCTCTCAAAGCAGTTTATAAAGTCAGCATATTGCCCTCAACAATCTGGGTCCTCACTTTACCCACCTCAGAAGGATGGAGTCAATCTCGAGCTGGTGAGGATTGAACCCCTGGCAAGTCAGCAGAATTAGCCTGCAATACTGCATTCTCATCATTGCACCACCATGGCTCAATGAAATATAGTTCATATTATACTCTGCTATTTTATTTTTCTGTTGTGTTAATTTTTTTTTTCTTCAGAGACTTTTGGAAAGGTTTTGGGACACATCAACAGACCTGGGCCTATTAATTATACATCCAATACAATACCTCTCTTGAGAGCTCCACTGTATTTGCAGCACAGGTAATCCTCGATTTACGACCACAATTGAGCCCAAATTTTTTGTTGCTAAGAGAGACTGTTATTCAGTGAATTTTACCCCATTTTACGACTTCTCTGGCCATAATTGTTAAATGAAACAGTGCAATTGTTAAGTTAGTAACATGGTTGTTAAGTGAATCTGGCTTCTCCGTTGACTTTGCTTCTCAGAAGGTCGCAAAAGGGGATCCCATGACCCCGGGAGACTGCAACCCTCACATGTACATGCTGCTGCTAGGTGCCCAAATTTTGATCATGTGACCATAAGGATGGTGTGACGGTTGCAAGTGTGAGGACTGGTCATAAGTCACTTTTTTCAATGCTCTTGCAACTTTAGAATAGAATAGAATAACAGAGTTGGAAGGGACCGTGGAGGTCTTCTAGTCCAACCCCCTGCTTAGTCAGGAAACCCTACACCACTTCAGACAAATGGTTATCCAACATCTTTTTAAAAACTTCCAGTGTTGGAGCAATCACAATTTCTGCAGGCAAGTTGTTCCACTGATGAATTGTTCTAAGTGTCAGGAAATTTCTCCATAGTTCTAGGTTGCTTCTCTCCTTGTTTAGTTTCCACCCATTGCTTCTTGTCCTGCCCTCAGGTGCTTTGGAGAATAGCTTGACTCCCTCTTCTTTGTGGCAGCCCCTGAGATATTGGAAGACCGCTATCATGTCACCCCTAGTCCTTCTTTTCATTAAACTAGACATACCCAATTCCAGCAACCGTTCTTCATGTTTTAGCCTCCAGTCCCCTAATCATCTTGGTTGTTCTCCTCTGCACTCTTTCTAGAGTCTCCACATCTTTTTTACATCATGGTGACCAAAACTGAATGCAGTATTCCAATATTTTGAGCAGTTGCTAAATAAAATTACCTGCCCCTGAGTTCCCTTTTCCTGTGCTGAAATCAGCAAAGAAATTTTAATTGTAAGCCGCTCTGAGTTGCTTTGCAGGGTGAGATGGGCAGCCTATAAATTTAATAAATAGATAAGCTGAATGTGTTTGGCTCTTTAGAAAGCTATCTTCGTTTTTCCTTCCCTTTTCATCCCTTCAGCAACCTAAAGATTCTTCCCTGCCTTGGAGGATCAACAATATAAATACCTCAGCCTGGAGTAATTTCTGACAGATTCAAGCCACAGTTTTGCTTACTTAAACTAAGCCTCACAAAAGTCACTGAAACATAACTTGCGAGCAGATGCGTGATGAATGGGGCCTTAAATTACGAAGTGAAGTGAAATACTGGAGCGCAAAATATTTCACCCTAAAAAGCAATGGGATGAGAGAATCACAAGCTGTGGTGGTTTAAATTTGACTTTCTTTCATTTGGAGGCCCCTGGATGAGATGGGCAGCCACAGAGATTTAAGAAAACAAATAATGAACAAACCCAACCCAATGTATCACAACTTTTCTGCTACTGTTTGGCTTTTCAAAATAGGCTTTTGCAGACCATTCTTTGGATCTCATTTAAACTTAACTAAATCCAGTGGCTGCCAACTCTGGAGTTAAGTAGCAACTAAAACAGGGAATAAGAAATGACCAAATTCCATTCAACTTTGACCCCATCTAAAGTCTCTACAGAGCTTTAGACAAACAGCTAGTTCCTCTATAATTTTTAGGGTTATTCTACACAGAATTACAGTGGCATTTATTTGTGGCAATTTAAAGACTAAAAAAAGCAATATATGTGCCCATTATTTTGTTTAACCTTAAGCTGTTCAAGACCACTATTATTAATCATGCTTCCAACACAGATTTGAACCGAAAGCTAAATTGTTATGATTACTACATATAAATAGATTCATATCTATCTGAAAAGCCTTTACACGGATGCTTAAGTCTCTGTTTTTCTGGTAGCTTGGTTTTCTTGTAAATGAGAGCTGAGCGGCTTGCAGCCTAATCATCTTGACTTTATAACGCACACAATCTCGCTAAGGGTATTAAGCAAAAATACAAGTTTCTGCAGTCCTGTGATTGCACTTTGGGTGCTCGGCAACCAGCTCATATTTACGGCTGTTTGCAGTACCATACCACACGGTCAAGAAGCAAAGCCTGACAAAGTCTTTGCACATTTCCAAATGCACCGATTTCAGGGGCTTCACAGTGCTGAAATTATCGAAATTATGCAGAACTGTAATGCTGCACGATGGCTCAGCGGTTAAAGACGCTGAGTTTGTCAACTAGAGAGCTGACAGCCAGGTTCGAGACCCGAGTTCCGCCCGACGGGGTGAGCTCCTGTTACGTGCTCAAGATCCTGCCCAATTAGCAGTTTGAAATTATGCAAATGTAGGTAGATAAATAGGTGCCACTTCAGTGGGAAGGTAATAGAATTCCGTGCACCTTTGGCGTAGAGACATGCTGGCCACATGATCATGGAAATTGTCTTTGGACAATGCTGGCTCCCTCAGCCAAGAAACGGAGATGAGCATTGTGTCCTAGAGTTGGACATGACTGGACAAGGAAATCTTTCCCTTTCCCTTTTTTGCAAAACTATGATCAAATCTCATAAAATATTCCAGGGCTGAGATGCTTACCTTTGGTTGGTGATTCTCTTTCTATAATCCTTTTTCTAAAGCCTTGCTTTGTCCAAAACACTGGCTCACACCACCAACAAACAGACATTCATGCTGAAAGAAAATAAATAACTTTATTTTAGAAAGCTGGCCTAGGAACTTCCATTGATAGCTTAATAATATAGAATTCTTTAATTGGCCAAGTGTGATTGGACACACAAGGGATTTGTCTCCGGTGCATAAACTCTCAGTGTACATACAAGCAATAGGTGATAAATCATGACCATAGTCATCATAAAAATAGATAAATCATAAGATACAACACATAGTGATAATCATAATACTAAATAAGCAATCAACATATATCATGCTTGGATACTAAATAAACAATATAAATTGTAAGATACAAGCAACAAAGTTGTAGTCATAAGATAAAGAGGTAATAGGAAAGAGGCTAAGAAGAACAGAATACAGCCTTACCAGATACTTAATAGATAATAGAACAATTAATTACATAATTATTAATTAATTATAGCCTTACTGATGCTTAATAAAATAATTAATTACTGTATAAATCCAAACAGAATTATCAAAAAGTACTTAAACTCTCAAGAGTTTGGTCTAGCGGTTTGAGTTCCAATCCCGCCTTGGGCATGGAACCAGCTGTGTGATTTTGGGCCAATCACTTTCTCTCAGCCCTAAGAAAATGACGATGGCAAACCACTTTTGAAAAACCTTGCCAAGAAAACTGCGAGGACTGTCCAGGCAGTCTCCACGAATCAGACATGACTGAATGGAAGAAAAAAAATATTTAAACCCTATACAGACATAGAAGAGAGCTTCTATAGAAGAATGTAAATCATAATCTCTTACTTACGACTGCTCACTTAGCATCTCTTTGAAGTTACAACATACCTCCCTTGGGGCTACTTACGACCCGGAAGGTGAAATACAAAACGAACAAAACAAAAGCATACATTCAGCACTAGCAACAACCAAAAAGAAAAAGATTGGTGTTCAAAAAGGAGAGAAAAAGGTGATCCAAATGCCAAATAAATTTAACATTTAACATATAGGCGGATTCAACGTTCTGATGGCTTTCCCGGTTTTCCCCACCCAAAGAAAAGTCCAAGTCCCTGCCCAGCACCCACAAGTCCATCACATGGTCCAATCAAAGCACCATGCCAACTGGAGAGGCCTCCCAGTTCCAGCCCTCCAGGTGCAGGGCAAGATGTCCTTGACTCTCTGAGAAAAGAATGTTATTATGACTATACATCACCCCTGCTCCATACAATCCCCCCTCCCAGTTTCCCACAGTAGGAAATATGGCAGGCCTGAAGGCCCAATGCAAAAGATGGTTTCCAGGCCCGACACCAACCCCGTAGTGAACCATGGGTTCACTTAGCAATTGCTACAAAAAAATGTAATAAAATACAGTTGCCCATATTAAGGATCCGTTTCAAAGTGAATATCACTTGTAGCTGGCTAGAATTCCAACAGAGGCGTATTATATAGCAGTATTGTGTTGAAAATCTCATTTATGCTTAGATTTTTTTTAACCCCAGGCTGACTATTTTGCCCCTAGGCTTCCATAATATTTGCTTCGCATCTACCTGGACTATCTTTTTTTAATAACTGCATCTCTGTTATTATAAATTTAATAAAACAAATCTTGTTTTGAACATTGATCTGAACAGCAGCTGACCCATGATATTAAGTGATGATAGCAAAAATGATAGTTCCACAATTATTGGATTTGTCACCTTCATAAGATTGCAAATCATGGCTAAATCGAAACACACGGCTGGAAAGAGCGTTAACCATGGTGCAATATTCTAATGTTGATGATCATCTACATCAGGGGTGTCAAACTCAAGGCCCGGGGGCCGGATACGGCCCACAGGGTCCTTAGATCTGGCCCATGGGTCTGCTCTGGAAACAGCAAAGGACGGGCCCGTGGTGCTTCTGCCAGTGAAAACAGAGCTCGGGAGAGCTGCATGCAACCCTCCCGAGCTCTGTTTTCACTGGCAGAGGGTTTCAGGAAGCTGTCACAGCCAGTTTTCACTGGCAGAGTGCTCGGGCCACTACAGGCACCCCCAACAGGAGTGACGTTGAGCTGGTCATGCCTAACCTCGGCCATGCCAACCCCGGCCCCCCAAGATTAAACACAATCCTGATGCGGGAAGAAATCAAGTTTGACACCCCTGATCTACATTAACCTAGGGGTGAAATCCAGCAGGTTCTGACAGGTTCTGGAGAACCGGTAGCGGAAATTTTGAGTAGTTCAGAGAACTGGTAGCGGAAATTTTGAGTAGTTCAGAGAACCGGCAAATACCACCTCTGGCTGGCCCCGGAGTGGGGTACGAATGGGGATTTTGCAATATCCTTCCCCCAGGAGTGGGGAGGGAATGGGGATTTTGCAGTATCCTTTCCCTGGAGTGGGGTGCGAATGGAGATTTTGCAGTATCCTTCCCCTGCCACACCCACCAAGCCACGCCCACACCCACCAAGCCACGCCCACAGAACCGGTAGTAAAAAAAAATTGGATTTCACCACTGCATTAACCCTAACAATGGACTGTTTTAGATCAGGGGTTAATGTCGATATGCAAACCTCAAGTTTGTAGAGATATGGTTCTAATACAGAACACACAGCTAAAATTTTAAAAAAAAATAACTTCCAACAGCAAAAAGCAAAAAACAAAAAACAAGAAACTTGTAACACACACCTTTTGTTTGCTCCAAAAATACATTTCTTTTGGGCAAATGGAGAGGCGGTATTATTATTTCTCTTCTACCTCCAGTTCTATGTTTTCAAGGGTAAAAAGCTTTTAGTTATATGCAAAGCAATTCTGGGGAAATTAGGAGGCACACAAAATTACTATCCTTGAGACGGCAGATAGGTATTTTTCTTCCTTGCCAAATTACATGCCTGAATCAAAACTGACCGGCTATTAGCAAAACATTGCTTTTAACGTAAGTGCAGGTTTGAGAGTTTCCATGCTTTCCAATTGCATTTGGAAAAATGAGTTTCAGCTCTGCCTCCAGCCAGAATGACAGAAAAGTAGGGGAAAAAAGGACATTTGATCAGATTTTAATAGTTCCCAATGTCAGGAGATGGCTTTGTAGGTCTGAGATACCTTCTCTAGGAGGGTGTGAAAATGAAGGGAGGAAATACAAATAGTCCTCGACTTACGACGACAATGGAGCCCAAAATTCCTGTTGCTAAACGAGACAATGGTGAAGTTAATTTTGCCCCACTTTTCAGCCTTTCTTGCCACCGTTAAGTGAATCACTGCAGTTGATAAGTTAGTAACTTGGTTGTTAAGTGGATCTGGCTTCCCCCTTGATTTCGCTTGTCAGAAGGTCACAAAATGGGATCACACGACCCCGGAATACTGCAACCATCCTAAACATGAGCCAATTGCCAAGCATTTGAATTTTGATCACATGACCATGGGGATCCTTGCAATGATCGTAAGCGTGAAAAATGGTCATACGTTTTCCTCTGGAAACTGGCACGTGCTTCCAGTTTCCAGGAAAAAAAATATTATGCCACAATGATTTCCTTAACTACTACCAAAAAGTTGCAAAATCAAGTCGGGTCATGTGATGATCCACTTTAGGACCATCATGACTTACGACAGTAATTGCCAGGCTCAGTTACGATCTAAATCAAGGACTACCTATAATTATGGAATTTCAAGACTTTCAAAGTAAAGCTGAATACTGTTCTTATACGAAAACAGCTAGATGAGCCGCGGTGGCGCAGTGGTTAGAATGCAGTACTGCAGGCTACTTCTGCTGACTGCCAGCTGCCTGCAATTTGGCAGTTCAAATCTCACCAGGCTCAAAGTTGTCTCAGCCTTCCATCCTTCCGAGGTGGGTAAAAGGAGGGCCCAGATTGTTGGGGACAATATGGTGACTCTGTAAACCACTTAGAGAGGGCTGTAAAGCACTGTAAGGTGGTATATAAGTCTAAGTGCTATTGCTACTGTGTTTCCCCGAAAATAAGACCCTGTCTTATATTTTTTGAACCCTGAAATAAGCGCTTGGCCTTATTTTGGGGGAGGTCTTATTATTTCGGGGCACATGGAGCAAGGCAGGGCTCCTCTTGCCGTCTTACCTGATTTCCAGCTCTGTCTCCCTAACCCTAACCAGAGGAAATGGTGGGGACCGGCTGCACATGCATTTAAATATTTTTGGGAAGGGCTTATTTTTGGGCACATCTTTTTTGGGGGGGTCTTATTTTGAGGGGGGTTATTTTAGCGCATGCGCTCAAAAGCCCGATTGGGCTTATTATCAGTGGGTGTCTTATTTTTGGGGAAACATGGTAGATGATCGTAAATCAGTCATTCTTTCTCAGTCCTAGGAAGAAGGAAATGGCAAACCACTTATGAAAAATGTTGCCAGGAAAGTTGCAAGGCCTCAGCCAATACCACCACCACCTCCTCCTCCTCCTCCTCCTCCTCCTCCTCCTCCTCCTCCTCCTCCTCCTCCTCCTCACCACCATTGTTTATCCACTGCAGGATGAAGGCCTCTTCTGCATGTTTCCAACCAATATGTTTCCTCATAATATTGGAGAATAAAAAAAACTGGTAAATAGTTTAGTTTATAGTTTATTTGATTTGTATACAGCCCTACTCCCGAAGGACTCAGGGCGGTGAACAGCCAACAATAAAATACATAAATACACAAAATTTAAAAACCCGATAAAATCAAATTAAATTATTTGGCCCAGACAAATTAAAATACCCCAATAATTTAAAAACAGATTAAAATTTACGTATTTAAAAAGGGAAGAGATCAGGCCAAGCCCGCTTGATGGAATAAAAAGGTCTTCACAGCACGGCGGAAGGAGCGCAGATCCGGGATCCTCCGTATCTCCGGGGGGAGCTCATTCCAGATGGTAGGTGCCCCCACAGAGAAGGCTCTCCCCCTAGGGGCCGCCAGTCGACACTGTTTGGCTGACGGCACCCGGAGGAGTCCCTCTCTATGAGAGCGTACTGGCCGGTGGGAGGCTATTGGTGGTAGTAGGCGGTCCCGTAAATAACCAGGCCCTAAGCCATGGAGCGCTTTAAAGGTGGTAACCAAAACCTTGACACACACTAAAGGACGGCCTAATTTCTATACAATATTTTAACTTCTGCGTAGGAGCATAGGTGTCGTATGGTCCTGAAGAACTTCTACGGTCCACTTTGCAACTTTCTAATAAAAAGTCCTTCTTGGGATGCCATATATATATATATATATATATATATATGGCATCCCAAGAAGGACTTTTTATTAGAAAGTTGCAAAGTGGACCGTAGAAGTTCTTCAGGACCATACAATTATATATATTTATATATATATATATATATATATATATATATATATATATATATATAAACCCACTAAAAACAGCATCCATAAAGTTACTTGATGGACAGGCAGAATGACTCACAGAAAACATATTGGAAATACTGTTTAAGAAAACACACACACACACACATACACACACATACGTATTATCTTATGTGTGCCATCATAATAGTACTTGGCGGTATCTCACAGCCCAGTTTGTCTATTTACAGGCCAATGTTAAAAAAGAAACCTCAAAAGAAACAGGGAGAGCTTGGGAGAAGGATGACAAGCGCTATGAAGGGAGATGGAAGAAATTCAGAATTTTCAGCCTCAAGAAGACTCAGAATACTTTTCAACTACTTGAAAGATTTGTCTGGTAGAGGCAGGTCAAGGCCTGCTCTTTCTTCTCCCAGATTGCAGGACACAGAATAACGGGCTTAAGTTATGGGAAGGCAGATGCCAACCAAACGTTATGAAAAAGGGAAACCTTTCTAACATTACGAGGAGCTTGACTGCAGAGCCAATTATTTAGAAAAGTGATGGGGGTTCTCTTCCCTGCATGGATTCAAGCAAAGGCTATACAGCGATCGCTCACGGATACTTTAATCTGGATTTCTACACTAAGTAAGGGGTTAGATTTAATGGTCCCTTCCAATTCTATGCTTCTATGAAAGAATAACAAGCATTGATCTTTCCCACAATTATTAAGGAGCCGAGGTGGCGCAGTGGTTAGAGTGCTGTACTGCAGCTACTTCAGCTGACTGCTAGTTCAGCAGATCAAATCTCACCAGGCTCAAGGTTGACTCAGCCTTCCATCCTTCCGAGGTGGGTAAAATGAGGACCCAGATTATTGGAGGGCAATATGCTATTTAGTATACTGTCGATTGCTGTAAGCCGCCCAGAGTCCTCGGAGAGAGGGCGGCATAGAAATATGATTAATAAAATAAATAAATAATAAAATATTAAAGCTAACAACAATATGTTGTGTGACAACAGGTAGAGAAAGCAAATGGGTCATACAGCGGCTTGTTTTCCTCTTTTAAAAAAAAAGAGGAGAAAGGGGAAGGAAAGCATCCTCCTTACTGAATACAGAATAATAAAGTTGGAAGAGACTTCGGTGCAGGGGTGAAATCTAAAATCTGTGGGCGTGGCTTGGTGGTGGTGGTGATGTTATGTCTGGGTGGGCGTGGCCAACTTTTTTTTTTACTTTTAAAAGCATTTTTTCTACAACCTCTTCATCCGAAGAGGTTGCAGAAAAAAATGCTTTTAGAAGCCTCTGACGATCAGGCAACTCAGCTGTGATCGTCAGAGGCTTTTAAAGGCATTTTTTTTTTCCTACAACCTCTTCGGCCCAAGAAGTTGTAGAAAAAATGCTTTTAAAAACCTCTGATGATCCCAGCTGAGCCGCGCGATCATCAGAGGCTTTTTTTTTTTTTACTTTTAAAAGCATTTTTTCAGCTGAAGAGATTGTAGAAAAAATGCTTTTAAAAGTTTAAAAAACAGCCTCTGATGATCGCGCGGCTCAGCTGGGCATGGGGGGGGGCACAGGGATTTTTGCCGCTGGTTCTCCAAATCACCCGGCGCCATCACTACTGGATTGGGTGATCTGGTCCAAACTGGGAGCATTTCACCCCTCCTTCGGTGGTCTTCTAGTCCAACACCCTGTTCAAAATGGAGACCCTTTACCATCTCTTCTTAAAAAGTCTCCAGTGATGGAGAATCCAAAACTGCAGCACCCCCCACCTGGCCCATTTTTGGGCGCAGGAGGCTGCAGGGAGGCCTGCTAGGCCAAAAAGAGGGGGTGGGCAGTTGTGCGCGCATGTGGGGGCAGGGCGGGGGGGTCATGCATGCATCCGTAGGGGGGGCGTATTGCATTACGGATGCCAGCACGCGTGCGTGCTTTCGGCACACAATGAGAAAAAGGTTAGCCATCACTGCCATATACCATTACAAATCTTAGTGGCATGATTTGGTGATGAATTGCCATCGTCAACAGAAGCACGAATTCTGCTTTGTATAGAAAAATATCTACTATTAAATCCCCTGTACGCCAGCTGAAGCCGATTCATAAGCGGAAACTTGCTACATGGCAATTATCTTCAAATTATATAAGCAAGTCTATAAGAAAGTGAATGAAGAAAAATAAATTCAACATTTCGGAACAGGCCAAGTCAAAGACCAGGGCAAAATTCAAGAGAAATGTTGTGGCAGGATTCCTAGTTTATGCTAGAAAATTGAAATGTTATTGCGTTGAAGTGGTTTGCCATGGAGGCGTGGACCACATATCTACGCAGCAAGATGGAAGACTGTTCAGAAATTTTAAAAAGCATTTGGTTGTAATTATTTCGACGAATAATGAGGCAGGTATCTAAGGCAGTCTTTCTCAAGCTACACAGGTAGTTCTCGGCTGATGAGCACAACTGAACCTGAACATTTATGTTGCTAAGTGAAACATTTGTTAAGTGAGTTTTGCCCCATTTTATGATCTTTCTTGCCACAGTTGTTAAGTGAATCACTCCAGTGGTTAAGTTAAAAACTTGGTTGTTAAGTAAATCTGGCTTCCCCATTGACTTTGCTTGTTGGAAGGTTGCAAAAGGGGATACGGCAACCGTCATAAATACAAACCAATTGCCAAGCATCCAAATTTTTATCACACGACCATGTGGATGCTGCAACAGTTGTAAGTGTGAAAAATAGTCATAAGTCACTTTTTTCCAGTGCCGTTTATGTAACTTTGAACGGTCACTAAATGAAATTTTGTTAAGTCAAGGACTACCTGTACCGGCATATCATTTATGAGATTATTTTGTTTATGAAATAAAGAAGCCAAATATTATATCTTCATCCCCTTTCTACCTCTGTAGGTGTTCTGCCCCAGCTCCGGATTCCCAAGGATTGTGACACACACCAACGGTCCTTATCAAAGTTATAACGTACCAAGAAAAAACAAAGTCCGGCAAAGGTTGGCAACCAGCCCAGAAAACAAGATACGATAAGACACTCACTCTCCAAAATGCTCTGTAATAATTACACGTTGTTTCCAGCAAGAAATTACTAACTGCGTGCGACTTAAATAGGCTAAGGGAGTGGCCAATTATCCTCAAACCTTACTCAGGAGGAGACCTCCTCCTCCTGAGTAGCCACTCCTGCATCTTGGTAGCCCTGTGTGCTCGAGCATTGAGGAGAGGCTCCTCCACTTCGCTCTCTCCACTTGAAGGAGCCTCTGGAGGTTCTGAAGGCCCTGGCTGAGTCTCTGCCTCTGGCACCACATCCTCTTCAGCCTCCTCACTGTCAGACGCGAGCGCCGGCTGCGCAGGCTGCTGGTGCGACCCCACACCAGCCTTCTCCTTGTCGGGATCAGCCATGATCCGCGCAGGCCGCTGGCGGGCCACAACAGTAGGATCTACAATAAGCTTCATAATATTATAGATAATAGATAATATTCAAAATGGTTATGCAACATGGAGAACAGCTGAAAGAGAGGAAATAGCTTTGCAGCAAACTGCATAAAAATGGTTAGTGTGCTTATTTATGGAAATGGCCACTCAATAAAGAGAGAGAAGGAACACCTTTACAGTTCATGTTTCAGTAATAACACTCACTCGCTTCCACGGGCATTCAAGCACTTTCACAGTATGTAATGTAACATCTGCGCCAGAAATTTATTGACCTCATTTCCCCATAGTACAGCACAGTGAAGCACAACACAAAGATCTTCTGAGTGCTTTTGAATCAAACCTCGGTTGGCATTAAAATTCTGGCCCAGGGGGAAAAAATTAAAAAGTCTTTCAGGCACCGAACTTGGCAGGATGGCACCCATATTAGCAATGGATTATTAATTCTTAAAACGATGGAATTGAAAGGCTTCCACCAAAGAGGTGATTAGAGGAACCAAACAAGAGTTTGGTTTAGAGTTTGGGCTAAATTCCAAAAAAGAGATTACCATACTTTTCGGAGTATAAGACGCACTTTCCTTCCCCAAAAAAGTGGGTGGAAATGTCTGTGCGTCTTATACAGTGAATGTTGCCAAAGGCCCACCCACCTGCCGCCCCCCACCCTTCGGCCTCTGCCTCCCAGCAATTTACCTCCTTGCAGCAAACAGCGTGTTGAGCTTCAGCACAGCCTGATTTAGCGCGAGCAGCTGATTGGCGGTTGGATCGGCCTCCTGGAATACCACCTATCAGCTGTTCCAGGCTGCAGGGATCGCCACTACCCACCACCGCTGTCATCTATCACTGCCTGCGCGCATCCCATTTTCGGCCCGTTCCAGGCAGCAGAGATAGGCAGCAGCGGCAACGATCCCCGCCGCCTGGAATGGGCTGAAAATGGGGAGCACGGAGGCCAAAAACGGGATTTGCAGAGGGTGAAAATGGGGAGCATGGAGGTGACGATAGGTGACAGTGCCGATGGGCGGTGCCGGCGTTGATGGACGGTGGCGATACCTGCAGCCTGGAACAGCTGATAGGAGGTATTCCGGGAGGCAGATCCAACCACCAATCAGCTGCTCATGCTAAATCAGGCTGTGCTGAAGCTGACCACGCTGTTTGCTGCAAGGAGGCAAATTGCTGGGAGGCAAAGGCAAATTTTTTTTTCTTGTTTTCCTCTCCAAAAGCTAGTGCATCTTATACTTCGGAGTGTCTTATAGTCCGAAAAATACGGTATATATTAATTGAAGGTAGATAGATAGACAGACAGAAATAAGAGTTGAAACATACAAAAAGCCTTCTCTATTAAAAGGGCATTTATAAGGGCACAAAAAGAGGATGCTAGAGTCAGATCAAGTAGAGGGATAACTTATTTTAATAGATTAATTGGGGAGAAGGAAGAACTTATTACATTCCCCAAAGCTGATTGATTCAAGGGCACGGGTGTCAAACTTGTTCACGTCACATGACGTTTTGTGATGTATCGCAACATTTTTTGCATTTGCAGAGCTGGGGTGGGTGTGGCCTACGTGTAACGCATCCGGCCCGCAGGCCGCCAGTTTGACAGGCCTGCTCAAGAATATCTCATCACACCAATGCAAATGAGGCAAAAATTACATCATTTGCATCGTTCATACCACTTGCATCGTTCATATCATGGGCAAAATGACATCACTATGCAATTGGCGTAAATCGGTATCAATACAGGTAATCCTTGACTTGCAGCCACAATCGGGATGAAACTTTCACCCATTTTTGTTTCTTTCGTTTCCCGCCTTTTGGACTTGGCTTGTTGGAGCTGGCTGGGACAGTCGCAAATGGTGGTCACGTGACCAAGGGATGCTGCATCCATTGTAAACACATGCCAGTTGCCAAGCACCAAAATTTGAACATATGATAGTGGAGATGCTGCAACAATCGCTAAGTGTGAGGATAGGTCATAAGTGCTATTCTAACTACAAACAGGCTGTCAACCCTGAAGCTGACCTGACTGAAGCCATTTCTGACCGCTTCAGTGTTGCCACACTGGAGCTGAGGGACAGGGAGGGGGGAATTGAGATAAAGGGGAACATATAGCTAAAACATATTGGTTGGAAGAAGGTGGAGTGATGCCACCCGGCTGTCAGCCCATTCTACGATTGGACCAGGGGTGGAATCCAACAGGTTCTGACCAGTTCTGGAGAACCGGTAGCGGAAATTTTGAGTAGTTTGGAGAACCGGCAAATACCACCTCTGGCTGGCCCCAGAGTGGGATGGGAATGGAGATTTTGCAATATCCTTCCCTCAGGAGTGGGGAAGGAATGGGGATTTTGCAGTATTCTTCTCCTGGAGTGGGAAAGGGATGGAGATTTTGCAGTATCCTTCCCCTGCCACGCCCACCAAACCACACCATGCCCACCAACCATGCCCACAGAACCGGTAGTAAAAAATTTTGGATTTCACCACTGGATTGGACCATGTGACTGATCGTTTTGAGAAAGTGGGAAAACTTTTACATTTAATTACCCTGTTTCCCCAAAAATAAGACATCCTCTGATAATAAGCCCAATCAGGCTTTTGAGTTCATGTGCTAAAATAAGCCCCCCCCTCAAAAATAAGCTATCCCCAAAAATATTTAAACACATTAAATTGTTTTAAATTTTGTATATTTATATGTGTTTTAATATGGCTGTACACCGCCCTGAGTCCTTCGGGAGAAGGGCGGTATAGAAATCTAATAAATCAAATCAAACATGAGCAGCTGGTCCCTGCCATTTCCTATGGTTAGGGTTAGGGAGACAGAGCTGGAAATCAGGTAAGACGGCAAGAGGAGCCCCATCTTGCTCCATGCGCCCCAAAATAAGGCCAAGCACTTATTTTGGGGTTCAAAAAAATATAAGACAGGGTCTTATTTTCAGGGAAACACGGTAGGTGACAATCGTGGGAGACCTTAGAGTCGGCTTTCACCAGATTATGTGCCAACATGATAATTCCAAATAAAAGTATTCTTTTAGGAGTCTACATTCCTCCGAGTCTATGGATTTATTATTTTGAACCCTGACATTAAACCGACTCTCCTAAACCGAAAGGAAACTTTCTGCTCCATCCGGAGCCGCTTTCCTGAGGGTCCTGAGCCCCGGCTGCTTACCTGATCTACCAGGCAGCAGGAAGAGTCAGGGAAGATGGTGACACAGTCACTAAACAAATGGTTCTTAAGTCGAGGATTCATGACACCCATTTAACAGAAAAAAACTCGCTATGGCCAACATGCTGTGTGACAACTTGACACGACTAACTCACCACAGAACAATTCACTGTGGGACAATTCAATGCTCTATTAACCATTTCATGCAGTTACTTTTACTATTGGTGACCCCTGTGGCAAGTTGTCCCATTCCGATCTCAGCTATATTCACCCAATTTTAAGTGTCCCACACAGTGGTGGGTTTCTACTAGTTCAGGCGAGCCGGTAGCGGCGATGGTGAGCTGAGAGCGAACCGTGTGCTCCAACCATCAGCTGGGCCTTCCCGCCTGCCCCTGCACTATACCTACCTATATTCATTCGCTTTTAGCCCAGCTGATAGGCGTGGCAGAGAAGATTGCCACGCTTCAGCTGTTCTGAAATGCAATGCACTTGGCGAAGCAAAGCGGTTGCAACAACAGTTGAAACCCACCACTGGACCCACACTAGCAGTTAGTCTTCTGATTAGACAGCGGCACAGATTGTGACCCTTTTTCTTCAAATACTTGTATGCTGATCTGATAAGAGATGTCTCTCACATAATTCAATATCCCTAACTGGAATATCCTAAAAATACAGACGTGAGCTGCAAAACGTGAACGTTCTTATAGAGCCGTAATGGCAAACCTATGGCCTGGAGCCATATCGGTGGGCATGCAAGCTCAGCTCCGGCGTGCATGCGTGCACCAGTCACCTGGTTTTTGGGCCTTCTGGGCCCACCAGAAGTCAGGAAACAGGCTGTTTCTGGCTTCTGGAGGACCTCCGGGGTGGGGAGGCCCATTTTTCGCTCTCCCCAGGCTCCTAGAAAGGCTCTGGGCTCCAGGGTGGTGGGGAAAGCTCCTAGAAAGCCTCTGGAGCCTGGGGAGGGCGAAAAACGGGCCTACCGGGCCCACCGGGCCATTGTGTGCCAAAAACGGGGGGAGTGCGGGGGGGGGTCATGTGCATATGTACAGGGGGTGGGGCGCACAGAATTATGGGTGTGGGTACCCGTGCACATGACACACACACCCCACGTTCTCCCTGCTTTTGGCACGCAATGACAAAAAGGTTCGCCATCACTGTTATAGAGGAACTAATAGAGATGGTTTACTGTTTCCTTCTCTCCTAACTCGCAAGAGGAAAGAAATTGTGACTTCAGAGTGATTCGGTGTCTGCCCAAGAGCAGTGCCAAGGGCAAAATATTGAACTGGACCAAAAAAGGCTTAGCAGTGCTTCAGCAGTAGAACACAACAATAAGAGAAGGCTAGAATGAAATTATTCTTGGTCCTTCCATAAAGGATAGATTCATATCTCTAGGGGGGTCTACATCTTGAACTGTTGATTAATATTACCTTCAGCATTTTCAAAGCCCAATGAAATGACAAGGTCTGAGAAAAAGGCCAAATAATTAGAGTTTATCTTCCAGGTTTTTCGTCCATAGGGATTTAAAGCTATTGAGCAGAAATCTTGTAGAGTAAGCTGGATGGTTCGAGCAAATGTCAAAAGCTCAACGCAGATCAGGACTGTCATAAGAACATAAGATCGCACCGCCGGCTCATCTAGTCATACATTCTGTTCTTAGAGCAGTCAACCAACTATGCCAGGAAGCCCTGTAGTCTTCCAGAAGATGGCCTTCAGAAGCAATTCCATCGTGGCCAATACTATATCTACTGCCAATGCAGTGTTGCCTTTTTCTCCTCTTAAAAGAAGATGCTTTAAACTCCCAAGTGTTTAAAGATCACGTGAAGGGTTAGCACCAGAGGTGGTATTCAGCTGGTTCTGACTGGTTCTGGCGAACCTGTAGCGGAAATTTTGAGTAGTTCGGAGAACCGGAAAATACCACCTCTGGCTGGCCCTGCTCCCGATTTATTTGCCGCCTCCCGAGTCCCATCTAATTGGCTGGGTCTTCTTTTGTTGCCCTGCACAGGAGAACGGAGCTGGAAAGCAGGTTAGTGGGGTGGGGTGGAAATGGAGATTTTGCAATATCCTTCCCCTGCCACGCCCACCAAGCCACCGGTAGTAAAAAAATTTGAATCCCACCACTGGTTAGCACTGCTTCATATGCTGCACTGGTAGGACCACACTTGGAACACTGCATACAGTTTTGGTCACTGATACAAAAATGATGTTGAGATGCTGGAAAGAGTGCAGAGAAGAGCAACACAGATGATTAGGGAATTGGAGGCTAATCCGTATGATGAACGGTTACAGGAACTAGAATAGAATAGAATAACAGAGTTGGAAGGGACCTCGGAGGTCTTCTAGTCCAACCCCCTGCTCAGGCAGGAAACCCTATACAATTTCAAACAAATGGTTGTCCAATCTCTTCTTAAAAACTTCCAATGTTGGAGAATTCACAACTTCTGGAGGCAAGTTGTTCCACTGGTTAATTGGTCTAACTGTCAGGAAATTTCTTCTTAGTTCTAGGTTGCTTCTTTCCTTGATTGTGAATGTCCAATCTAATGCAGAGAAGGACAAGGGGTGACATGAAGGCAGTCTTTCAATATCCGAGGGGCTGTCAGAGGGAGAAGGGGACTTCCCGCCTGGACTACTGCAATGCTCTCTACATGGGGCTCCCCTTGAGGAGCACCCGGAGGCTCCAGCTGGTCCAGAATGCGGCCGCGCCGGTGGTTATGGGAGCGGCGTGGCACTCCCATGTGACCCCCCTCCTGCGCGAGCTGCACTGGCTCCCGGTGGTCTTCCGGGTGCGCTTCAAGGTTTTGGTTACCACCTTTAGAGCGCTCCATGGCATCGGACCGGGGTATTTACGAGACCACCTTCTGCTACCAATAGCCTCTCACCGACCAGTACGCTCCCATAGAGAGGGGCTTCTCAGGGTGCCGTCAGCCAAACAGTGTCAACTAGTGGCCCCCAGGGGGAGAGCCTTCTCTGTGGGGGCACCTACCATCTGGAACGAGCTCCCCCCAGAAATATGGAGGATCCCGGATCTGCGCACGTTTCGTCGTGCTCTCAAAACATTTTTATTTCAGCAGGCTGGCCTGGCCTAACTCTCCCTTTTAAATTTTTAAATCGTTTTAATCTGTTTTATAAATTGGGTGTTTTAAATTTGTTTTCGGCCAAAATATTTAATAATTTTAATGGACTTTTAATGTTTGTATTATCTGTATTTTACCTTGGCTGTTCACCACCCTGAGTCCTCCGGGAGTAAAGTGGTATAGAAATAAATAAATAAACAAACAAACAAACAAACAAACAAACAATTCTCCAAATCACCTGAGAGCAGGACAAAAAGCAACAGATGGGAGCTTATCAAAGAGAGATCCAACCTAGAACTAAAGTGAAATTTCCTGTCCGTGAGAACAATTGATCAGTGGAATTATTTGCTTTCAGAAGTTGTGGGTGCCCCAACACTGGAGGCTTTTAAGACTGGATTATACATTAAGTAAGTTCAGTTTCCTCTATTGACTTTGCCAGCTGAAAAGATTTTAAATAGCCACCACGTAAACCAGGATATTGCAATTGTTTAGTTTAGTTTAGTTTATTTAGTTTTATTAAATTTGTATACCGCCCTACTCCCGAAGGACTCAGGGCGGTGAACAGACACAGGATAAAATACAGAAATACGAAAGTTAGAAACAATTTAAAACCAAATTAAATAATTTAGCCCACAACAATTAAAATCCCAATAATTTAAAACAAATTAAAATTTCAGTTTAAAAATTTTTAAAGATTTAAAAGAAGGGGAGAAAAATTAGGCCAGGCCAGCTTGCTGGAATAAGAGGGTCTTAAGAGCACGGCGGAAAGTGCGCAGATCCAGGATCCTCCGTATCTCCGGGGGGAACTCGTTCCAGATAGTGGGTGCCCCCATAGAGAAGGCGCTCCCCCTGTGTGTCATAAACACACGTTGGTTGCAAATTTTGATTCTGTGCTCATGGGGATGTTGCAACAGTCGTAAGTGCGAGGGCTGGTCACTTTTTTTTCAGTGCCGTTATAACTTTGAACAGTTACTAAATGAATAGCAATAGCCCTTAGACTTATATACTGCTTCACAGTGTATCACAGCCCTCTCGAAGCGGTTTACAGAGTTAGCCTATTGCCCCCAACAATCTGGGTCCTCATTTTACCCACCTCGGAAGGATGGAAGGCTGAGTCAACTGTGAGCCTGGTGAGATTCGATCTGCCAAACTGCTGGCAGTCAGCAGAGTTATCCTGCAATACTGCATTCTAACCACTGCGCCACCCTGGTTGTAAGCGGAGGACTACAGGTATTCTAGTCACATTCTAATACCGTAGGGCAGGGGTGTCAAACTCAAGGCCCCGAGGCCGGATCCGGCTTTCAGGTTGCTTAGATCTGGCCTGCGGGGCTGTCTTGGAAACACATGCGGCCCTCCCGAGCTCCATTTTTCACTGGCAGAGGGTTGCAGGAGGCCGTCGCAGCTGAAAATGGAGCTCGGGAGGGCCGTTTTCGCTAGCAGAGGGTTGTAGGAAGCTGCCGCAGCCAAAAATGGAGCTTGGGAGTCCGTTTTCGCTGGCAGAGCGCTCGGGGCACCACAGGTGCCTCCGACATGAGTGATGTTGAGCTGGCCACGGCCACCTTGGCCACGCCCACCATGGCCCCCGAGGTCAAACACAGCCCTCGGCCCTCAAAGAAATCAAGTTTGACACCCTGCGAAAGGATGTCCCTGCTAAAGGAAATCACAACGGCTAAATAAGAAACTATTTCTTCCCCCCTGTCCAGCTAAGTGAAATATTATTATAAAGAAGAATGGGACACCGCCATTCCTTTTATTCATTTTTTAAATCTGCTGTGCCATTCCTTTTCACTGGACAATCACAGCCAGGAGCGTAGCAGCACTTGAATTTACGAAGAACCTTTTTTGCTATTATTTAAGGCAGACCATAATTGCAGCCGCTCAGAATGCAGCCCGATTTAATTCCCTGTTCATTTCTCTTTAATACTGTGTAGGAAGACAGCGGGGCATCAATATTACCAGAAGTCCTTTTTTGCTGCAATAAATTCCTGACCGAACCTTTAAAAAGATTTCCCTAACACAGACAGGTAAGGTAAACATGTTTTTCACATAAATTTCCTCTCGCTGGAACAACAGGAGGTTCTTTTACAAAAATTTGCAGCTCGTTTTTACACCCCTTCGGTGCCAATGAAAGAAAACAAGTTCCCGTCGCAATATAAGAGATTCATTCAGCTTCAGCCTGATTTGGTCAGCAGGTTGCCTAATTTTTTTCCCCCTGTTCAATGTGAAGCCAGGGGAATAATACGTGGGTCCATATGGTTTGTTTGTTTGTTTTATTAGATTTATATACCGCCCTACTCCCGAAGGACTCAGGGCGGTGAACAGGCACAAAACAAAATACATAAATACAAAATTTAAAAGCAGAAATAAAACCAGATTAAACAATTTAGCCCGAGACAAATTTAAAACATCCCAATAATTTAAAAACAGATTTAAAATTTTCAATTTAAAAGAAAAGAATATAGGACGGAAGAAGGCAAAATGAATACTTCACTGACGCATATCTCGATTTTCCCCAACACAAGCATGTTTTATAGGTAGCCCTCAACTTACGACCGGTCACTTAGCAACCATTGGAAATTAAAACTGACCTCCTGGGGGTAGGTGGGGGACTCATGACCTGGATTTTCAGTTCTGGCAGTGCCCCCCCTCCCAGTGTGGTCATGTGACTGCACTTTGGGCACCTGGCAACTGTGAAATAATAGAAAATACTTGTAGCTCGGGTGTTAAGATTTTGGCAGTGGTTTCCAAAATTCACGCTAACAATCTTGCAAACAAACAGACTCCATTGTTATAATGGACTTAGAAATAGGGGAAGTACAGAAAACGTAATTTCTGAAATTTCAATGTCACTTCATTCTCTCAGATTCTGAAGTACATATAATCATAATACATATATCCTGTTTCCCCGAAAATAAGACCCAACCAGAAAATAAGTCCTAGCATGATTTTTCAGGATGCTTGTAATATAAGCCTACCCACAAAATAAGCCCCAGTTAAGATTGTCAGCCAGATGGATGCATTTAGTATCGTATTTCCCCAAAAATAAGACCTAACCAGAAAATAAAGCCTAATGCGTCTTTTGGAGCAAAAATTAATATAAGATACAATCTTATTTTTGGGGAAACATAGATATATATACCACTAAACTAGGTAGCACGGAAACAAAGACAGTAGCATCCACTGGTGACAATCCAGATCTCAGAATCCTCTAAATGAGTGGTTCTCAATGACAGATCCCTGGAGAACTGCATTGTTGTCACAGAGAGTCTTAAGAGAACAGAGAAAAGTTGATTTAAATCCTGGGGTAAGTCTTGGGGGGGGATCCGTGACCATGGTCCATGGCCACAAAAGGTATTTATAGGAGGCCCATGGTGAAGAAAATGTTGAGAACCACTGCTCTAAATGATATCTCAAGGTCTGGTGTGTTTTATGGTTCTACGGAAGAGGGAGGGGGCAGTCCAGATGACAAAGGGCAAACAGGAGGAGGCCTCCATTGGGGAAGACTCAATTACAGGTAGTCCTCGATTTACAACAGTTAATTTAGTGACCGTTTGAAGTTACAACGGCACTGAAAAAAGTGACTTATGCCTGTTTTTCACACTTACGATCGTTGCATTTACAACATGAACTGTTGTAAATCGAGGAGTACTAAATTGCACTTTTCAAGGATTACTTGATCCTGGTGGCTGTCTGCTCTAATACAGCTTTGGAAGAACACACACTTTATTTCTCATTCTTTTTTTTTTTTTGGACCTGAAGTTCAGTTAACAGAACTCCAAGAATTTTATCTGTAATGTTTTATGTTTGACCTTATACACTGGCACGTCTGCAGCATCTCAAAACCTGCATAATTTTTCCTGTTCCTACTTCAGCATGGTCCTCATGAGAGCAACATAACACATGGTTCTGTTTCCTGCTGCTTCTTATTAATTATTGTTATTAACTTCTGATAATTACTACCTTGAGGTATAATTTCAGAGCAACAGAAACAGCTCTTAGATGATGAACTCTTCCTCCCTAATGATTCCCATGTATTCCACCAAATATAAAATCTCCAAATTATATTATACAAAATACGACATCTTATTCTGTACCATAACAGCAAGAAGAAAAAAAACCCCACGTATTTATAGAATCATGCAATGTAAAAAAACCGAAAGGAATCTTGATCATTTAATCCAATGCTTCCCAAACCTTTTCCTTCATTAATCAAAACTGCTTATTACGAAAATTTTATTGAATTTGTCCGGTTGTTAAGTCTTTTCCTCCTGCACTGTTGTAACTTCAAACGGTCACTGAATGAATGGTCATAACTTGAATACATAACCTGTATTCTAAAAAACAATATCATTGCATGATCTTTATGTCATTTCAGCAAATTAATCATTGGTAATTTCATTGATTTTTTTTTGCCTTAATGGGGAGATTTTAGAACATATTTTAATACAACATGGCAATCTTTACGTCAATTTAGATGTAATGATGGGTCATGGGTTTGTGTAACTGTTAGCCAAAGAAAAACCAGTTTAGCCAATTTTGGCTAATTTATCCAGGTTTGGGAAGCACTGATCTAGTCCAACTCCTGGCTCACTGCAGGAATCCACTACAACTGTAATCTTAGCTCTTTAGTGAGTTTTCCCACAACTTGGTACCTTCCAAACGTGTGGTGTTTCAACCTCGATCATTCCTAGCTAATGTGGCAATGCCAGCTAAGAACGTTTAGAAGTTGAAACTCAGAATCTCAGGAGGGTACCAGGTTGGGGAAAAGTATAATGAGAGTATTTATGAATACTCTTCAAAATGGAAGAATAAGGGAAGCCGCTAGACAAAATAGTATATTTAGAGGCAAACTAACCCCAAGCCAGCATCAGGAGCAAAACCAGAGATCCTGATTTTTCTCGGTGCCTCTATACCAAGAAATGTATAATGGACACAATAGTTCTCAACCCTATAAAAGGCATACATACTATGGCTGTGGTTGCTGGGTAATCTGTTGCCGGGGTAGAATTTGCATATGGAATGCGGTATTCTGTAGGCAATAGACATCAGAAGACGTTCATCCAATTGGCTTCAGGTATGGAAATGAGAGGCCTGGATGTGCAATTGCCCATATCTGAGTTAGCGGCTTTTTTTTTTTTTTTTTTAATATACGGCCTCTCCCACTCCGCATACAAATGCACGCCTCAGCAGCCTGACCCCCAACCCGGTACTTTCCAACAGCACACTTAAAAGGAAAGCCGCCCTAGGGATGCGTGAGGCTCAGAAACCATCACAAATCACTCACTTTGGACCAAGGAAGGGGATGGGGGCAAGAAGCATCCGTCCACTCTCATCAACTGAAAATATTCGGAAAGCTATTCTCAGTTAAAACAGGTTGCTGTCCCCTTTAAGGGCCAGTAAGGGGTCCTTTGGTAGTGCTCCTCAAGGACCCTCAGGGGTGTCTGTGTGTGTGTGTGTGCGCGCCAGGGGGTGGGCTTCAGATCCTTTAGCAATGGGTTCGCTGCCCCGTTTTTGGGTGGGCGTGGCCTAGTTGACCACCTGCACCATGGCCGGGGGGGGTGTTTCTTGCCCTCCCCAGGCTCCAGAGGCTTTCCTCTAGCCTCCAGGAAGGCAAAAACTCCTTCCCCCAGGGTCTGGAGGCCCTCCGGAGGCTGGAAACAGACCCGTTTCTGGACTTCTGGAACTTCCGGTAGGCCCGTTTTTTGCCCCCCCCCCCAGACCCTCTGCATGGCTCCTGCACTTACCTGGAATGATGAATAAGCTGCATGGAGACTCCTGGGAGGGGCAGGAGGGGAGGGGAGGGGTGGGCGTGGGCAGCCAGGGGTGGCATTTGGGGGTTCGCCAAACCCCGGTGATCCTTGGCTAGAGGATCGCCTGAACCCTGCCGAACCCACAGGAGCCCACCTCTGGAGTGTGCCAAACTCACCATCTTTTGACACCTTGCACTCTAGCAACAATCCAAAGAAGATTGGGGACTGCAGGTTGAACCATATGGAGAACGGTTGCAGGAACTGGGTATGTCTAGTTTAATGAAGAGAAGGACTAGGGGTGACATGATAGCAGTGTTCCAACACCTCAGGGGCTTCCACAAAGAAGAAGGGGGTCAATCTGTTCTCCAAAGAACCAGAACTACATTCCACAGATAACATCATGTGGAGAAAGCCACCAGGTTCATGGTTGGTGGCTAACTTTAAGTAGAACTTGTAATCATCCTTGGACTATCACTATTGAAAAGAAGGACTAGGGGTGACATGATAGCTGTATTCCAGTATTTGAGGGGCTGCCACAAAGAAGAGGAGGTCAATTTATTTTCCAAAGCACCAGAAGGCAAGACATGAAGCAATGGATGGAAACTAATCAAGGAGAGAAGCAACCTAGGAGAAATTTCCTTGACAGTTAGAACTATTAATCAATGGAACAACTTGCCTCCAGAAATTGTGGGTTCTCCAACACTAGAAGTTTTTAAGAAGAGATTGGACAACAATTTGTCTGAGGTGGTATAGTGTTTCCTGCTTGAACAGGGGGTTGGACTACAAGATCTCCAGGATCCCTTCATATTATGATGTTCCTCTCTAGCATCATAAGACAATTGGCATCTTTTCCAATTGTCTTATGTATTTATTTTAATTTACATACATACTATTTTTATGACATAAACTTTTATGTATTTTTTATAGGTAGTCCTTGACTTACAACCATTTGTTTAGTGACTGTTCAAAGATACTGTTGTGGCCTGTCAGCAGCCTGTGCAGTTAGTAGCTGATTCCGACAGTGAGGAGGCTGGTGTGTGGTGCTGCGCCAGCAGCCTGTGCAGCTGGCACTCGAGTCAGACAATGAGGAGGCTGGAGAAGATGTGGTTCCAGAGGCAGAGATTCAGCCAGGGCCTTCAGAACCTCCAGAAGCTCCCATAAGTGAAAAGGAAGAAGAGGAGGAGCCTCTTCTCTAAGCACGAGCGCGCAGAACTGTTAAAAGGCAGGAGTGGCTCTTCAGGAGGAGGTCTCCTCGAGAGTAAGACTTGGGGCTAATTGGCCACTCCCCTAGCCTATTTAAGGAAGGACGACGACTGATGCAATTTGCAGGAAACAACTTCGTTTATATTCCTTCACGTCTTGCTTCCAGAAACGTTTGATTTGGCTCTTGTTTCTCTGTCAGTTTTCCTGCAAATTGCTTCTGGGCATTCTGCCAACCACAGTAAGATTACGGTTATCTGAAATACTATGCCTCAGAATTGAGTTATTATTCTTTGGATTCTTGTCAGCTGTTAATGAAGTTAAATTAACAGCCCTTGTTCAGAAATGACTGATTTATACTGTACTTGTATTCGAACAACTACTAAGAACTACTACTCATTAGTAGTCCTTAATTAGTAAACTAAGGTTTGTACCGACTTTGTGTGTGCTGCGTTCTTTGGGGTCCGTAGCTGGGGCAGAACCGATACAATAGCACTGAAAAAAGCGATTTAGGACAGTTTTCACACTTACCATTGTAGCATCCCCATGGTCACATGACCAAAATTTGGACACTTGGCAACTGGCTCATGTTTATGACAGTTGCAGTGTCCCAGGGTCATGTGATCACCTTTTGCGACCTTCTGATTTTCCTTTCCCCCCTCCCCCTTTTTCATCTGTGGCTTTTTTTGAAAATATCACCAAAAGAATTCTCATATCAGAGAGACACACACAAATGATACTACTGAAAATCTGCAGTATTTTCCACTATGACATTTCATGGGCTGGATTCCCACATTGTGCTAAGACATTATTTAACCACAGCTTACTAAATAAATCGCAATTTGCTGGGGTCTCTCATGAGCCAAGCAAAACCCAAGCTTTATAAATCTCAAAAGTTGGATTCAGCCAACACGCTAAGACATAATTGAGCCGTAATTAAGTTAACTTGATGTACAAACTAGATTATGTAGATCCAGTTGAAGAGAATATATTCCACTCAGGACTAAATTGTCGATTTCTAGTCTGTGCTACCTTGTGTGTATTTTTACTCAGTGGAATGGCCCACTCTATGTAATTAAACTTATTTCTAAATTAATTTTACAATTGTGGGCCAAGAAATGGTTTTGCATGCTTGAACTGAGTCCTAAACTATCACGCTCAGCTATACTCACCACTTTTATTTCCAGTTTGGGAAAAACAACATTGCAGACGCACTCAGAACATTGGACGTTCTGAACAATTTGAAATGGCTCTCCCAAGCCATCCATAAATCAGAACTGACACCAGTAGATTATTACTCAATCTGTTCAAAGCACCAATACTGTCCTGAGAGAGCTGGCATTATTTCAAAAACTGGTGAACGCTTGGTTAATATAAATGCATATGTTTTATTACTATTATTTTTACCCTCAGCAGGCAATTTTGCAAACGAAACATCAGATTAGAGACAAGGTAGGGCTTTTATTTCTGACGTGTGCCTCAGAAACCGAAAGCCTCTATGCAACAGCCTTGCTCCCTGAAACACCATTGATTCAATAGGGAAAAGATCCTGCCCTCCCTTTTGATAGAAAGCCAATTTCACCGTGGCATCATTAAAGCGCTTTATATTATAAATATTAACCAAGAGAATTCTTCTGGGTCAAAAGCGGACAAGCTTACTCTAAGCTCAATGATTGCTTCGGCTGCCAGTAGACACTGTAAGAGTGGAGCATGTTTCAAATTAATGTGTTTTTCAGCTTGTGCATCACAAGTGTGTGTGTGTGTTTGTATGTGTGTGTGAGGGGAGAGGGATCATCAAGTAATTCCAGTTCACAAAACGAAAACAACATTTTTAGAACAATCGGGGAATTCAAATTCAAAGAATGCAATTTAGGATTGCTAAGGGATCTTCCTCCAAGGAACTGGAGAGGCATTTGGTCTATATGAGATAGACGAATGTTTCTCAACCTTGGCAACTTTAAAATGGGTGGACTTCAACTCCCAGAATTCCCAGAGTTGAAGTCCACCCATCTTAAAGTTGCCAAAGTTGAAAAACACTGAGATAAACAATCTAAAAGATACCCTTCCTTATACAATCTAGTATGTTATCGGTAAACAGAACAGAACAGAATAGAACAGAACAGAACAGAACAGAATTTTTTATTGGCCAAATGTGATTGGATACACAAGGAATTTGTCTTTGGTGCCTATGCTCTAAGTGTACATAAGGAGAATAAAATACATTTATTAAGAATCATAAGGTACAACACTTAATGATAATCATAGGGTACAAATAAGTGATCAAATCATATTAGGAAACAGTCAATATAAATCATAAGGACAAGCAACAAGGTTACAGTCATAAGTGGAAGGAGATGGGTGGTGGGAACGATGAGAAGGTTAATAGTAGTGCAGACTTAGTAAATAGTTTGAAAGTGTTGAGGGAATTATTTGTTTAGCAGAGTGATGGCATTTGGAAAAAAACTGTTCTTGTGTCTAGTTGTTCTGGTGTGCAGTGCTCTATAGCAACGTTTTGAGGGTAGGAGTTGAAACAGTTTATGTCCAGGATGTGAGGGATCTGTAAATATTTTCACAAAGACCTGCAACTAAACATCTAATGACAATGTAGCTCTCACAGCCATTTGGGGAGCTGAATTCATACACATATGGAAGACATGTATGAAGTTTGGAGCTCTGGTTTATTTTTGTACGTAAAAGGTAAAGGTAAAAGTTCCCCTTGCACATATGTGCTAGTCGTTCCCGACTCTAGGGGGCAGTGCTCATCTCAATTTCAAAGCCGAAGAGCCAGCGCTGTCCAAAGACATCTCCGTGGTCATGTGGCTGGCATGACTAAACACCAAAGGCACACGGAACGCTGTTCCCTTCCCACCAAAGGTGGTCCCTATTTTTCTACTTGCATTTTTTATGTGCTTTTGAACTGCCAGGTTGGCAGAAGCTGGGACAAATAACAGGGGCTCACCCCGTTAAGCGGTGCTAGGGATTCGAACCGCTGAACTGTCGACCTTTCGATTGACAAGCTCAGCGTCTTAGCCACTGAGCCACCGCATCCCCTATTTTTGTAGGTAGCAAGACTGTTTTTCTCACTATCCCTCAATCCAGTTCCCTCAAGACATACATTCTGGAATTCCTAGCTAGTATGGACTTCATGTATCTGAAGGTGTCAGGTTAGGAGATGAAAAGGAGGTCATGTTGCATGTATACTATGCTCTCCTCATGATCTGTTGTCCAAGAGAGTTGTCTCACTTTATACAATGATGTGGATAATCCTAGCTGAGGTCAATGCAGTAAAATTTTACTTTGTGAATAATACCTGATCTGTTTAACAGATAAATGGCTGTCCAATCTCTTCTTAAAAACTTCCAGTATTGGAGCATTCACAACTTCTGGAGGCAAGTTATTCCACTGATTAAATGTTCTAACTTTCAGGAAATTTCTCCTTAGTTCTAGGTTGTTTCTCTCCTTGATTATTTTCCATCCATTGCTTATTGTCCTGCCTTCAGGTGCTTTGGAGAATAGATTGACCCCCTCTTCTTTGTGGCAGTCCCTTAGATATTGGAAGGCTGCTATCATGTCACCCCTAGTCCTTCTTTTCATTAAACTAGATATACCCAATTCCTGCAATTGTTCTTTGTATCTTTACTTTTTACTTTTACTTTATTTTGGATTTATATACCGCCCTACTCCCGAAGGACTCAGGGCGGTGAACAGCCACAAGATAAAACACACATAATACCAAATTTAAAAAACAATGTAAAAACACATTAAATAATTTGGCCCAAACAAATTAAAACACCCCTATTGTTTTAAAACAAATTTAAAATTAACAATTAAAAGGAAGTTAGGCCAGGCCAGCCTGTTGAAATAAAAAGGTCTTGAGGGCACGGCGGAAAGTGCGTAAATCCGGGATCCTCCATATCTCCGGGGGGAGCTCGTTCCAAATGGCAGGTGCCCCCACAGAGAAAGCTCTCCCCCTGGGGGCTGCCAGTCGACACTGTTTGACCGACGGCACCCTGAGGAACCCCCTCTCTATGGGAACGTACTGGCCGGTGAGAGGCTACTAGTGGCAGAAGGCGGTCTCGTAAGTACCCAGGTCCTAAGCCATGGAGCGCTCTAAAGGTATCTCATCTAAAGGTATCTCATCTAAAGGTATCTCATCTAAGGTATTAGTCAGAGGTAGGTTTCAGCATGTTCTGACCAGTTCTGGAGAACGGGTAGCGCAGGGGTGGGTTCTACTTATCTTTACTACCGGTTTGCAATGGGGCCGTGCACTTGCTCTTCTGCGCATGCGCAGAAGCATTCTGATGACATCGGGGTCGGTGGGCGGAGCCTCCCGCCAGTTTTACTACTGGTTCTATAGAACTGGGGGCAATCCACCACTGTGGTAGCGGAAACTTTGAGTAGTTCGGAGAACTGGTAAATACCACCTCTCACTGGCCCCGCCACCATCTATTCTATGCCTCCGGAGTCCCAGCTGATCGGGAGGAAATAGGGATTTTGCAGTAACCTTCCCCTGGAGTGGGATGGGAATGGAGATTTTACAGTATCCTTCCCCTGCCACACTCATCAAGCCACCCCACGCCCACCAAACCACAATCACAGAACTGGTAGTAAAAAAATTTGAATCCCACCACTGATAATAGTTCTGCTTCAAGTGCTGAGGGCCAATAATTTATTTTGATTTACTCTTAAATTTATTTGACACCATTTTATTTTAAAATAACTCTGGGCTGGCTTGCAGGGTAAAGATAAGTCTGATTACTTTAAAAAGTTTAGGGCCTCCACACAGGGTTCAAGCCGTGGGAGAAGGCTATGATCTTCATGTTATGAAGCATGTAGCTGATAATCTCTGTAAACAAGCTGAAGGGCAGTATGGATTTCAGAACTATCTCAGTTCCAACACTTCTAGTGAAACCTACCTCCCACTTGTTGCAAACTTGGTTTTTACCATGGGAACCAACGCTGTAGCAAGTAACCACAACGGAGTTGGTTCCATAATCACAGAAAGGGATTCCTCTAGCCAGTTTCTCCTTCAAATGTGTGATCTGCAGTTCAGGATGTAACTACAGGATAATTGACAAACGATTGTTCCAGTTTTCAGTGGAGATGTTTTCAGTAAGAAGAACCCCACAACCTCTAATCCTACTTCTCCTCTTGCTTAACTACAATCTTTATTTTTCTCTTTCCACCCACTTCTTTGCCCTCTCCTCCACAACTTGGCCTTCCAGCAGAACACAAAATAAGTTAGCTCAATGTGACAGCATTTCAATATATCTGGAGGCAGCTGACATGTTTCCTTTTAATCTTCTCTTCTGCAAGCTAAACATGCCCGGCTCCTTTTTATCATTTGTCACAGGACTTGATTATTAGAATCCTTCCTATCCGGTTTGCAAGTAGATCCAAGACAGATCATCCTGCAGAGCCTTGACCATTAGGGGAGGGGGGTGGAGGTCAGGGATATATATATAGATATAGATATAGATATAGATAAGCCATCTTCAGCTCCAAAGCTTGCTGCACTGAGAAGCAAGGAGTATTTTTCAACCTTAGCAATTTTAAGACGGGTGGACTTCAGCAAGGCTGGCTGGGGAATTCTGGGAATTGAAGTCCACCCGTCTTAAAGTTGCTAAGGTTGAGAAACACCGGCTGCAGGATATGAACCAGAGTTCAATTGCACTCATTTCAGTGGTGGGATTCAGCCGGTTCGTACTGGTTCAATCGAACCGGTTGTTAAATTATCACCACCCCGCTATCAAAGTGGATCCTGGGCACTGCGCTGCAATGGAGAAATGGGCAACGGAGTGGCCGGCATGAGGGAAGGAGAAGGCCACTTTCCCTCTTTCTTCTCCCTGCTCCTCCTCCTCCCCTTGTGCCAGCTGCTCTATTTCCTGTTTCTCCATTGTAGCTCAGCACCCAGGATCTACTTTGATAGCGGGAGTGGGTGGTGGGGGTGGATTTAACAACCGGTTTGCGCAGGGTCAGGTTGGCCATCACGGGACGCTTGTCCCGCATGTGTGGCGGAGCTGGAGGACGGGGATGGGCCACACCTCCCATGACAGCCAACCTGATTTGGGCGAACCGGTTGATAATTTATTCGAATCCCACTACTGACTCATTTGCTCATCAAAATAATTCACGGGCTCAGATCTTAACTCTCATTTAGTTCTTGCATAACCCGGATCCCTGAGGCTTTCCAGAGGCTGCTCGATTTGAACTCCTGGCAAATCAACCAGCATATCCAACAGGAAGGGATGCGCTGAATGTCATTTAGCAACATCTGGCAGGCGAAGTGTTGCCCATCATGCCGAAGGCTCTGATGTGCATCTGTGCATATGAATGCACCCATGCTCACGTTAAACAGCATTGCTTTCGGTGTAATTTTCCTCACTTTTTAGAAGTATTTTATGGTGACGGGTGAATTACAAACTGCTTGCCAGAGCAGAAAGAGGACATATGCGCAAAAAAAAACAAAACCCATTTTTAAAATAAAAAGGAATAGAGAAGTGGGATAAAGAGGCAAGTAGCCCCTCCTGAAGCATGCAAACAATCAGAGCTTTCAAAGAAAGAATTTATAGCGGTACTTTGGTACTCAACTGCTTTGAAACTCATCGAATTTGGTAACACATTCTGACATGAAATGTTTTCCCCGGTACTCATCTTTCATTTGATACTCAATGCACAAGCTACCCATGTTTCCCCAAAAATAAGACCCAACCAGAAAATAAGACCTAGCATGATTTTCAGGATGCTCATAATATAAGCCCTACCCCAAATATAAGACCCAGTTAAGATCGGCAGCCAAACAGACGCATTTAGTACCATATTTCCCTAAAAATAAGCCCTAACACGGCTTTTGGAGCAAAAATCAATATAAGACACGGTCTCATTTTGGGGGAAACACGGTAGACCTTGTCGGTGTTGGCTGCCTTGTGATTCACTATATTATTGGAAAAATCTGTTTGGCATTCCTTGTATTTGGTACTCACTGTGACTCCCAGAACCAATTAACAATGAGTACTGAGGTACCACTGTAATTTAAAATTCTGGGGTTCTGCCAATTTGCACCCAGAAATCTAAAAGCCACTCTCATCATTTTATAGATACAGCAAAAAAAAAAAAAGGGGGGGTTCAGCTAGTCCTTGACTTACGACCACAACTGAGCCCAAAATTTCTGTTGTTAAGTGAGACATTTGTTAAGGGAGTTTTGCCTCATTTTATGACCTTTCTTGCCACTGTCGTTGAGTGAATCACTGCAGCTGATAAAGTTAGTAATGTCTTTGTTAAGTGAATCTGGCTTCCCCACTGACTTTCCTTGTAAAAAAGGTTGCAAACGGAGACTACGACTCTGGGACACAGCAATGGTCATAAGTATGAATCAGTTGCCAAGCGTCTGAATTTTGATCAAATGACCATGCGGATGCTGCTATGGTTGTAACTGTGAAAAATAGCCACAAGTCACTTTTTTCAGTACTGTTGTAACTTTGAACGGTCACTTCAACTCAGATGCTTATCAACTGACTCATATTTATGACGGCTGCAATGACCCAGGGTCATGTGATCATCTCTTGGGACCTTCTGGCAAGCAAAGTCAATGGGGGAAGCCAGATTCACTTAAGAACCATGTTACCGCCTTAACAACGGCAGTGATTCACTTAACAACGGTGCCAAGAAAGTCGTAAAATGGGGCAAAACTCACTTAACAAGTATCTCACCCAGGAACAGAAATGTTGAGCTCAATTGCGGTCGTAAGTCAAGGACTTGACCACCTGTATCAATAAATAAACAAACCGCTTAACTTGACAAACTTGAACAAGGGGCCCTATCCAACAAAATGAATTTTAATGTGGAGAAAACAAAGTTTTACATTTCGGCAAGGAAAACCAAAGGTATAAGTACAGATTAGGTGAGACCTGGCTGAAAAACAGTAACTGTGAAAAAGACCTTGGAGTCCTAGTGGATAATCACTTCAATATGAGCCAGCAGTATGCAGCCGCCGCCAAAAAACCTAATACAATCCTGGGTTGTATAAATAGAGGCGTAGTATCAAGATCACGTGAAGCAGTGGTGAAATATAAAATTTGTTACTACTGGTTCTGTGGGCGTGGCTTGGTGGTGATGGGTAATATGACTGAGTGGGGGGTGGCCAACCTTTTTTTTTTACTTTTAAAACCATTTTTTCTACAACCTCTTCAACCTCTTCTAATTCTAACTATGGTCATAAGTTGAAGACTAACTTGAGCAGTAAACGCAAAATCTGATTCTATTGATAATAACTCATCATTTCCCTCCTGGCATTAAACCATCATTTGAGAGATAAGGAATAAAGCTCTTTTGCAATTCTACTTCTCAGGTTATTTCAATAGCCTCTCACCGCCCAGTACGCTCCCATAGAGAGGGGCTTCTCAGGGTGCCGTCAGCCAAACAGTGTCGACTGGCGGCCCCCAGGGGGAGAGTCTTTTCTGTGAGGGCACCCACCATCTGGAACGAGCTCCCCCCAGAGATACAGAAGATTCCGGATCTGTGCACTTTCCGCCGTGCCCTCAAAACATTCCTGTTTCAGCAGGCTGGCCTGGCCTAACTTTCCCTTTATATTGATTTTGATTTTATTTTAAACTGGGATGTCTTGAATTATCTAGGACCAGAGTGTTTAGTATATTTTAATTGTTGTTTTTTTTAACGTTTGTATTACATGTATTTTTATCGTTCGCTGTTCACCGCCCTGAGTCCCTCAGGAATAGGGCAGTATATAAATTTAATAAATAAATAAATAAATAAATAAATAAATAAATAAATAAATAAATAAATAAATAAATAAATAAATAAATAAATTTCACTGCACAGGTTGATCAAGGCAGAAATCCGCAGCATTAACCTTATTAAAGCAATTTTAAAGCATCTACCTCCCGACAGATCCTGCTGGAAAAAATCCATGTGGTCGCTAAAAGTTGACACCAACTCGATGGCATATAATCAATCAAACAGGCTGGTGCATTTTGCAGATTGCAAACATTCTACCTTTTGTGTGCTTGTTAAATGATATCGACGGGCACATCGGAGTCATATCTTTTCAACAGCAAGTGAGATGTGAATTTGGAAAGTTAGGCTGCCTAACAGTTCTTCCCCACTGGATTGTTATAACACAACTCTCAGTCTTCACAACATTTTTGGTTTTGCACTATTGTTAATTTTACCAAAGGAAAGGGAAAAAGAAAAAAAAGGAGTTAAGATAAGGCGGCCAGTTTATCTGAAACATATTGGATCAGTCCTCAACCTTAAAGCTAATCTTTGCTTAACAACCAACCGCAAAAAAAGGTCATAAGTTGAGGACTACCTGTATTCTTTGCCTCATTTTTGAAAAGTAAAACCTTCTGTAGTTATTTGGTATAATGTAGAACAGGGGTGTCAAAGTCGATTTCATTGAGGGCCACATCAGGGTTGTGTTTGACCTTGTGGGGGCGTGGCCAGCATAGTGTCACTCGTGTTGGGAGCGCCTGTGGTGGCCCCAGCATTCTGCCAGCAAAAACGGGCTCCTGGGCCCCATTTTTGGCCATGACGGCCTCCTGCAACCCTCTGCCAATGAAAAACAGAAATTGGGGGGGTGGGTGGGGCTGCACACAGTCCCCCCCCCCACTCCCTTTTTGCCGGCAGAAGACTGCAGGAGGCCGTTGTGGCTGAAAATGGACCCTGGGACGGCTGCGTGTGGTCCTCCTGAGCTCCGTTTTCACTGGCAGAAGCATCGAGGCCGGTCCTTTGCTGTTTCCAGGGCAGCCCCACGGGCTAAATCTAAGCATTCTGCAGGCTGCATTCGGCCCGCAGGCCTTGAGTTTGACACATTTGATTTAGAAGAAATGTCAGAATGAATGGATAGAAATCTATAATTTTAATACCAAGTTGAGTGTTTTATTCTGGCTTTGGACTGCCAGCGTACGTTGGCCGCAGTCACCTGATTTTTTGCTTTACAACCACTTCACTTACCAATGGGAATTGCCAGTCCCAATTGCAGTCGGTAAGTGAGGACTACCTGTACAGCCAATAATAAAAATTAAGGGTAAATAAACAAATAATAGCTGGAATCCACAACCTATTATATCATGTAGTCAGGAGAGCAACTGGTGACTCGTTTTCTCATACTATGTGTCGATAGATAGGACAGGAAATAATGGTCAAGATTTTACTGGTCTCTGCCCTGAAACTACCATATAAATAATATTTTGGCTTAACGTGACATGGGAACTTGGGAAGGCTTTCTTCTGGTGTATCGGTTTTTCCTTCTAGCACCTATTAACCTGGTTTGACCACTGTTATTCAAAATTCTAAACTAAACACAACACACAAGGAACTATGACTGGATTTCAGATATACAATTTTGGTTTGGTGGCTTTAAATTTTTTCTACCTTTAAAAACCCTGAAATCCTTGAAAAACAACAACAGGCATTCATTTTCCTGGGATGTCACAATCAGGTTGGTAAAAACATTGTCCCACTTCTCTGAGACCCCACCCCCCAAGTTTGGAAAAAGTAACCACCCCAATACTGCCTATTTTTTATACACTTTTATCCTTACACTGCCATTTTTTAAGCTAAAAAACAAACTTTCAAACCAAAGCTGGAAAATAAGGGAGCCCCTGGATATCTTCCTTGATCCTCTTCAGGATATACTCGTCTCAATATTTTAAAGATCTCTTTAATTAAAAATAAAACTAAAAAAAGGAAGCTGGATTGCTAAAAAGCCAGTAGCAAATTATCTAGGGCCCCACAGGCATTTTAGAAAAATAAAAACAGTGAATTTGTACAACCTACTTAGAAGTGGGCCAAACTGCCCAGGAGAGAAATGTAGAAGAGAACATTACTACAAGGAGTAATTAATCTTCTGCTATATGAGTGTTTTGTGACCGGCGATACACAACACTGCGGTGATTTTATGAAAGTGCAAGTGTCTGTCACTTGTTGGTGACAATACCCACAACATGTAAGGATGGGCTGCTGGGGGTTCGCAGCAGGGGTGAAATCTAAAATTTTTCCCTACCGGTTCTGTGGGCGTGGCTTGGTGGGGGGGGGTGTACTGTGATTAAGTGGGCGTGGCCAACTCAATGTCACTCACAGGCATGCCCACTCAGTCACAAGACCCCCACCATCAAGCCACGCCCACAGAATCCGGTAGAAAAACATTTTAAATTTCTATTCTGCTGCCCGCTCACCACCCGCTTTCCCTTCGCTTTGGGTCGGGGGCTGGGGCCCAGAGATGCGCCATTCACTGAAGCCCCGGAGCTGCCGCCTGCTCACTGCCTGCCTCACCCGGGTTGGGGAATGCACCATTTCCTGACTCCAGCCTTGCCGCGGAGCCGCCACCCACTCTTCCGCTCATGGCTGGCTGCCAAGGAAGGCAAGCGTCTGAAAGTTACCAGAGCTGCTCTCCTCCTTGAATGTGCCGCCAGCATCGCCACCCTGGTCCATGTGCTGGCTGCGCAAGCGCGCACCCAACCTGCCACTGATGAATGAATGAAATAAATGGTGTGCGCTTGCACAGCCGGCGCGTGGATCAGGGCGGCGATGCTGGTGGCACATTCAAGGAGGAGAGCAGCTCCGGTAACTTTCGGGCGCTTACCTTCCCTGGCAGCCAGTCACGGGAGAAAGGTAAGGAGTAGGACACACTGCGTGGCGAAGGGTGAGCGGGTGGTGGCTCCGCGCCAAGGCTGGAGCCGGGGAATGGTGCATTCCCCGACCCAGTTGAGGCAGGCAGTGAGCAGACGGCAGCTCTGGGGCTTTGGTGAATGGCGTGTCTCTGGGCCCCAGCCCCCGACCCAAAGCGAAGGGAGAGCGGATGGTGAGTGGGCGGGGCAAGGCCAGAGTCTCTTTCTGGGCGTGTCGCTTCTGCCTGTTGGGCCACTTCCTGAAGCTGGCTTACTTTTTCCCTCTTTTTCCTCATGGGAGGCTTGCGTGGTGGCACCAGCAGAAGTGCTGCGGGGAAGTGGCCCAACAAGCAGAAGCGCTGCACCCAGAAAGAGAAGGGCAAGAGTGGCCAGTGGGCTGCAGAGGCTAAGGCGGGTGGGTGGAGCCTCCAGCTGCCATCGCTACTGGTTCTCCGAACCACCGGCCATCATCACTACCAGATTGGCCGATCAGGTCTGAACCGAGAGCATTTCACCCCTAGTTCGCAGGGGTTTGGGAGAATCTCTAGCTAAGATTTTGTGCAGTTCGGAGAACCTCTAAATCCCATTCTTGGATGGCCCCGCCCACCCCACCCCTCCCAGGAGTCCCCACGCAGCCCGTTTTGGATGCAGGTAAGTGCAGGGCATGCACGGAGACTCGGGGGGGGCAAAAATGGGCCTACCGGAAGTTCTGGAAGGCCAGAAACGGAGGGCCTCCAGAGCCTGGGGAGGCCGTTTTCACCCTCCCAGAGACTCGACAAAAGTCTCTGGAGCTCGGGGAGGGCAAGGAGGCCAATTAGGCCACACCCACCATGGCCACACCCACCCAGCAACTGGACAGAGAACCCCTTGCTAAAATTTTTGAAGCCCACCCCTGACAACATGTTCTCAAAATCCAAATTCTGCCCACTGGGCCCAAGTTAACACCTTCTTTCCATCAGATTTAGGCACGCAGTATGCATGTGGAATAAGTTAATTATAAATAACCCTCATCCAACAACCTAAAGATGTGAATAGGAAATACAGAAAGTATGTACGTTAAACATTGATTCAACGGTCACTTGGGGCTCAGAAGTGAGAATCCCCTCTCTTACTTTCCTTGTGACAAAAGCTCAAGCAAGCGAAGCGGAAAATTCTTTTGAAAAGTGAAATAAAACAACCCTGTTGGGTATCAGTGCTTTCTTTGTTCGAAGAGACAATTCTGAGGAGGGACTACAGGGAGAGGGGTGGGGGGAGGACAGGAGAAATGAAGCTTTATTCACAAATCACCAGTCCTGTGTCAAAAACAATGAGAGTCAAGAATGCAAATGAATTTAGCTCAAAAATCAGGGCTTGGCAATCAATAAAAGGAAGGGCGGCTTGAGTGGGAGTCGATTCCACAGGAGGACAAGAGGAGTAGAAAAATGCGGGGGTGGGATGTGGGAAATGAAAAAAAAAAAAAAAAGACTCCATGGAAAAGCCAAACTGGAAAGCTTACATGTTTGAGGGAGGGGACAATAGCAAGAAAGCTATTGGTGTTGGCTTCGGCAAAAAGAGTTCCACAAGTTTGTGACAGAGAAAGAATAACAGAATAAGAGTGATAGAATAACAGGTTTGGAAGGGAACTTGGAGGTCTTCTAGTCCAACCCCCTGCTTAAGCAGGAGTCTCTGTATCATTTCAGACAAACAGTTATTCAATTTCTTCTTAAAAACCTCCAGTGATGGAGAAACCACAACTTCTGGAGGCAAGTCGTTCCACTGATTAATTGTTCTCACTGTCAGGAAATTTCTCCTTAGTTCTAGGTTGGTTCTCTTTTTGATAAGTTTCCATCCATTATTTCTTGTCCTCCCTTCAGGTGCTTTGGAGAATAGATTGACTCCTACCCCTTCTCTGTGACAGCCTCTCAAATATTAGAAGACTGTCATCAAGTCACCTCAATTCTTCTCTTCGTTAGACTACACATACCCAGTTCAGTGTCGGGATTCAATTTTTTTTTTATTACTGGTTTGGTGGGCGTGGCATTAGCATGGCATGGTTTGGTGGGCGTGGCAGGGGAACGATACTGTAAAATCTCCAATCCACCCCACTCCAGGGGAAGGTTACTGCAAAATCCCCATTTCCTCCCAATCAGCTGGGACTCAGGAGGCAGAAAATAGATGGGGGCGGGGCCAGTCAGAGGTGGTATTTACCGGTTCTCCGAACTACTCAAAATTTCCTCTACCGGTTCTCCAGAACTCGTCAGAACCTGCTGAATGCCACTTCTGACCCAGTTCCAGCAGCTGTTCTTCACATGTTTTAACTTCCAGACCCCTAATCATCTTTGTTGCTCTTCTCTGTACTTTTTCTAGGGTCTCACGATCTTTTTCGTATCGTGGCTGACCAAAACTGTACATACTATTCCAAGTGTGTGTCAACCCTGAAGCTGACTTGGTCGAGGCCATTTTGAGGCTTCTGTGTTGCCACACTGGAGCTGAGGGATAGGGATGGGGGAATTGAGATAGCTGGGGTTTTGTAGCCAAAACAAAATACTTTCTCCTGGGAACCAAGGACATTTCCACAGATGGTCAGAGAGAGGAAGAGTGACGTTACCAGGCAACCGGACAGTACCTTGATTGGACCATGTGATTGATTGTTTGGGAAAGGGGAAAAACTGTTACTTTTAATTAAGTGAAAATTGAGAGTCGGTTTTCACCAGATCTGTGCCAATATGATATATCTAATAAAACTATTCTTTGAGGAACCTACCTGCCTCTGAGTTCTGTTTGCTATGGATGTATTACTTGGAACCCTGACAGTGTGGCCTTACCAAAGAAGTTAGTGTGAAGGAGGAAAAAAAATACAGATTGCAAAAAAGGGATATTTGAGAAATTGGAAAGAGGAAGCAGCATTTGGCTTAGCAATCATTCAAAGTTCCAACCGGAACTTCCAAAGTTCTCCCCAGACCTACTTAAGACCCAGATTTGAACTTCCGAGGGCCAACGCAAAGACATGTGATTTGATTGCATTTTGAGCACTTGGCAACCAGTCTGCATTTAGAACTGTTTGCAGCATCCCATAGTCACATGACTGCAGTTTATAGCAATAGCACTTAGAGTTGTATACTGCTTTACAGTGCTTTACAGCCCCCTCTAAGTGGTTTACAGAGTCAGCCTATCGCCCCCAACAATCTGGGTCCTCATTTTACCCACCTCGGAAGGATGGAAGGCTGAGTCAACCTTGAGCCTGGTGAGAATGAAACTGCCAAATTGCACTCAGCCAGCAGTCAGCAGAAGTAGCCTGTAGTACTGCACTCTAACCACTGCACCACCACGGCTCATGACATAGTTTTGCTGAAAACCACATTTATTTCCGGTTTTCAGGGGGGAAAAAAAGCCCATTGCAGACAATGGATTTGTTTACGGACCACCACATTCGGTGGTGGGATTCAAATAATTGAACAACCGGTTCTCTGCCCTAGTGACCAGCTGGGTGGGCATGGCCATGGAGTGTGACAGGCAGCACTCGGCTTCCTGCACCCCCCTGGGAGCAAAAACGAGCCACAGGGGAGGGATGACAAAATGTGCCCCCCGCGGCCCATTTTGGGCCTAGCAGGCCTCCCTGAAGCCTGGGAATGAAAACAGGCCACGGGGGGGGGCACACCACACACACCCATGCCCCATTTTGGGCCTAGGAGGCCTCCATGCACTTACCTGTGAGCCAAAATGGGACGCGGGGAAACTCCCAGAAGGGATGGGCAGGAAGGGGCAGAGCCAGCCAGCAATTTAACTACCAGTTCGCCTGAACCGGCCTGAACTGGCTGAATCCCACCACTGGCCACATTCACTTAGCAACCACAGTGAATTCACTTAACAAATATCACCAAAAACCAAGGAGCTGAAGAAGCTTCTTGAATGAGAAGCAAAACGTCTTCAAAGAAAAACCAGAAAGTCCCGTTGCCTCTTGAAAAAGCACCTTTGGGACAACCATGATCGACAATCTCCATAGACAAACCACAAATAACTGTTATAAAATCAAGTACAATAGCATGGCAATCCGCTTAACCACTGGCCCAATTTACAACCATTATTCCAGGCTCAATTAAGGTTGTAAGTCAAAGACTATCTGTAAACTTTCTCAGGTTTATAACATTTTCTACAAAGGGAAAAATAATCACACCCTGCCCAGTAGGCTACATGCACTTCTCAAATTTTACTCACGTCTCACAGCCTTTTGATCAAAATTTTGCCAACATCTTCCCAGGCACACTTAAAACAAATCTCACTGTAGTTTTTACACTTGTTCTTCCTACCTGTCCCCTTCTATAAATGGCCTTCTTCTAATCATCAGGCAACAAGGCAGTCTTCACACACCAACACACACTGTATTAAACAATCCTTCTCCCATTGGCATCTAGGAGGGGGAAAGAGACAGTGTATGCCTCGTTGAACAAACGACATGAATAATAATGTACCTGTGTCATGATGCATAATGATATAGGTACTTAATCTGTAGGATTTGCACAAAAATATGATTCATGCCACCTGATCTGGATATCACCAGATCTTCTACCAGGCACCTATAAGCACTTCATAAGCCAACCACATCTATATTTTAATTTCTCTGCTTACACTATTTATGCCTGGAGTATTATCATATTTCAACATTCTTAAAGCATTTATGACTTCTTTCTCATCATTTTTCTTGGATATTCACATTTGTGTCATGTTTTTTTCCTAATTTCATTCTCTGAGATAGTACTGTAACTCTCCCACAAAGCTCTAAAATACTTCTTCAAGCTTTTCTCTCATTTTAGATGCATACTAAATCATTCCCTAAATGATTAATCACATTTGCACTGCTGGGTTTTTTTTCTTATTTAGATCTGTTTGTTTACTTCTAAAACAACATTCTGCATTTTCTCTGCCTCTTCTAATGTCCTCTTTAATGCATTCATTGAAACTATAGTAGTAGTCTTCGACTTATGACAATTGGGATCACAATTTCAGTTGCTAAGGAAGACTGCTGTTAAGTTGAGTCACACCTGATTTTATAACCTTTCTTGCTAGAGTTACTGCAGTTGTTGTGAATTGTGCGGCTGTTAAGCAAATCCAAATTCTCCCATTGACTTTGCTTGTCGGAAGCCAGTTGCAAAAGTTGCAAATAGCGATCACGTGACCACAGGATGCTGCTGCCTTTGTAAATACAAAATTAGTGACAAAATTAGTGGACCAGAGGAATACTGTCAATATAATTTACTTGGACTTCAGTAAGGCATTTGATAAAGTAGACCATAACCTACTACTAGATAAAATAGAAAAATGTGGATTAGACAGCATCACCATCAGATGGATTCGTAACTGGCTGACCAACCGCACTCAACGTGTAGTCCTCAATGGAACTGCATCTACATGGAGGGAAGTATGCAGTGGAGTACCCCAGGGCTCTGCTTTAGGCCCAGTACTCTTCAACATCTTCATCAATTACTTGGACGAGGGGATACATGGGGAACTCATCAAATTTGCAGACAACACCAAGCTAGCAGGAATAGCCAACACTCCGGAAGATAGGCTTAAGATCCAAAAGGATCTAGACAGACTTGAACATTGGGTGCTATCCAGTAGTAGTACCTTCGCTACCAGTTTGGAACTGTGAGCGAACATGTGCGCTCACTTTGCTCGTGTGCAGTGCTTCTGCGCATGCACAGAGCATCCATGATGACGTCCGGGCGAGTGGGTGGAGCCTGCTTCCGTCGCCACTACCGGTTCATCTGAACTGGGGCGAACTGGTAGAAACCCACCACTGGTGCTATCTAACAAAATGAAATTCAATGGTGAAAAAAGTAAGGTGCCCTAAGTGCCCCACACCTGCTTACTTTAGGACAGTTGCAGCCAGGACTCCCACGCCCTGATACCTGCGTCACCTTGCCAGCCCACTTCTGCAATCACTTGCCACTGCTTGCACATGTCGCCCCCAGCTTCCGTTTCACTATCAGAAGCCTTCAGGAAAAGCCTCTGCAGCTGAGAAACAAGCTCCGAATTGATGCACACGGCGCCTCCCGGCCTCCGTTTTGCTGTCAGAAAGGCCTTCAGGAAAGCCACACTGGCTCCTGCTGGGTGGGGTTGTCAGTGCTGCCACCATGAGGTCAGTCAGTGGAAAAGACATCCCCTGAAAATAAGACCTAATGCCTTTTTTGGAGGGAAAAAAATAAGACCGGGTCTTATTTTCAGAGAAACACAGTATTTTCACTCGTTTCTTTCACTGGGTTCATTTTTTTTCTAGCATCCGCTCTGTCCTACATGCAACCCTCTCATCAACTGCCCCCTTCAATTAATTCTCCCAAACTTTGATCATAAACAAACAAATCAGTCCTGCTCTTCAATTATTTTGCTTCACCATGCCTATGGGTATGCATGGACACATGTATTCAAAATAATCTCTTTTTTTCCCTAAGCAAATACTCACCAAACATTAACCATTTTCATTCATCGCTGGGTTGCTCCTAATGGCTCAATCACTCATTCTATATTCCCTCAACTCATTGCCATGCAACCATTCAGATGCAGAATCATTTTTTTTCCTTCCGCAACTCATTTATTTAGAAAGTTTCAGTTTTTCCCTAAAACTCATCTCTGGTTCTTCATCTTCCATTAATGTACTGACTGAAGCATAACATGGAACTGTCATCAACCTATGGATTATACCTTCGTATACACGAGCAACCTGGACCATACCAATTCATATTTTTAAATACAGTATACATTTTAGCTCCTTCCTGTCAGGCCTGGAAGCCATCTTTTTCGTTGGGCCTTCAGGCCTGCCACATTTACTACTGTGGGAAATTGGGAGGGGGGAATTGTGTGGAGCCAGGGTGATAGTTATAATAACATTCCTTTCTCAGAGAGTCAAGGACATCTTGCCCTGCACCTGGAAGACTGGGACTGGGAGGCATCACCAGTTGGGATGGTGCTTTGATTGGACCATGTGATGGACTTGTGGGTGTTGGGCAGGGAGTTGAACTTTTCTTTGGGTGGGGAAAACCTGGAAACTTTCAGATTCGGGTTTTCCCAGATGTGCCAATATGACATCTCTAATAAAATGGAATTTTGGGGAACTTCAGGCCTCCGACTCTTATTTCGTTGGGGGTGTTACTTGGAACCCTGACACTTCCTTCATAATTAAACTGATATTTACAATTCCTTGCATGCATTCTTCATCTCCACTTCACAGACAATCTTCGTGCATCCTACTGCATCCCTGCCCTTTCCCACAGGCAAATGGCTCATCTCCTCAGCCTTAGATAGGTAGTCCTCAACTTATGACCACAATAGAGCTCAAAATTTATGTTGCTAAATGAGACATTTGTTAAGTGCATTTTGCCCCATTTTACGATCTTTCTTGCCAGGGTTGCTAAGCGAATCACTCCCATTGTTAAGTTAGCAACATGGTTGTTAAGTGAATCTGACTTTCCCCTTGACTGTACTTGCCAGAAGATCGCAAAAGCTGATCACATGATCCCAGGACACTGCAACTGAACAGCTGCCAAGCATCTGAATTTTGATCACGTGACCATGGGGATGCTGCAACGGTCATACTTGTGAAAAACAATCATAAATCACTTTTTTCAATGGCGTTGTAACTTTGAATGGTCACTAAGTGAACTGGTGTAAATCGAGGACTACCTGTATTCAATGTTAGAAGTACCGTATTTTTTGGACTATAAAACGCACCTAAGGAGAAAAACAATAAAAAAATAGGTTTTGGCCTCCGTGCATTGGATTTTTGCCCTCCCAGGCCCCCAGAAGCACTCTGCAGTGCTCCAGACGGCCCGTTTTCACCAAAACCATGCCCGTTTTCACCAAAAATGCACATATTTTTGGCCTGCAGAGTGCTTCTGGGGACCGGGGAGGGTGAAAACCTGAAGCGCGGAGGGTTTGAGAACTCAAAAACGCCCGTATTCGGTCTATAAAACGCACCTAAATTTTCACCCACTTTTGGGGAGGGGGGGAAAGATGCGTCTTATACTCCAAAAAATATGATAAATCTTTACCAAGACTTGTCCCAATCCTCTATGACTCCTCTGATGGGCCTTGTTTGCTCACTCTGCAATACAAAGGACCACGTCGATCAACAGACTAATGTATTTCCAAAGCAACCCACAAACTGGAGCCAATCTGGGAACCTTGGTCATTGCAGGCAAGAGATGCTGGCACCAGGGAGTCCACGAATATCCTTGTAAAGAGAAGAATGAAAATTTGGGCAATCGGAAGACAATAAAAAGAAGGAACAGCTTCCTAAATCAAGCCAATCAAGTCCTGAAGATTATAGAGGAGGTTGCTTTTTTTGTCTGTGCTCAGAAGGCTTTATAATTTACTTTAAACAAAAGGCAGAAGTTAAAGATTAACAAATTGTATAAAGAGGATCCTGCCACAGGACAGCTAGATAGCAGCAAAGATGTTGGCATAGTATTACGGACAAATGTGCAGTTTCGCAGAAGAAGGAGCCAGGTGGGGGTTAAACTAGCTGCTGTTTCACATGACTTTAAAAAACAAACAGGAATTCCCCAGCCCTGTGCTTGAGGAATCCATTACAGATTGTGTCCTACTTCGTACCAGAGAGAAAGATAAGCGGCTCTTCCTACAGCATCACCCAATGCTCCCTCCCTTCACTGCGCTGCCTCACAAACAGGGGCTGCAACCAGGAAGGTTCAAAGCCATCAGGAATCTGACTGCCTGCACAGAGCACCAGCTTGGCTCTTCACCGAAGTGGTACCTATCTATCTACTTGCAGCAACCATGTTTTCAAATTGCAAAGTGGCAGAAACTGAGGCAAGTGACAGAAGCTCATCATGCCAAGCGGGGCTTGGACTCAAACCACTGTAGCTGAGACCTCTCTGGCGTTATTAAGTCACTCAGCTGCCGTGTCTCTTGGTCCTAAGTTGAGAACTACTTGAAGAAGTTTACCATAACATATAAAAGTTATCCCCATCGAGAGAGGTAAAATCATCACCCTATGAGTAAGGCCTTGCAGGGAAGGTTGTTGATAGGACTGTAAGCGAAAACAGTAAGAAAAGACACCAGTGTATTGGTGGTAACCCTGGAATTTACAACACCACAAATTATTTTTAGCCATAAAGAAATTTCAAAGCTCAATCCCTTACTCTTACCTTATCCCTTACCTTGGCCAGAAAAGGGTATTTATCCTTTTTCCTGGGCATTATCCTTCATCCTTATTTTTAATATCCACTCCAAAACACTCTTTTAAAAGGGCAGAAAATGTAAATCTTGACCGCTCTAGTGACATCATGATCTCACTGGCAGCAACTGGGGGAAGGCATAAAGTGTGCCCACCCACCCCCAGGCCAAAACAGGGTGCTCATCTCTGCCTCCCATGATTATCTCCTTCATCAGCCGTCCCATACCAGCAAAACAAGGTTCATGTCAAACTTGACTTTAGCCTTAAACACGGATAAGACATTTGTCCAGATGGCTGAACATGGCCAGCTGCAAAGATAGATAGATATAGATAGATAGATAGATAGATAGATAGATAGATAGATAGATAGATGGATGGATGGATGGATGGATGGATGGATGGATGGATGGATGGATGGATGGATGGATGGATGTGGGTAGATGGGTGGGTGGATGAATGGAGGTAGACAGACAGACAGATAGATAAAAATCTAATACAGGTAATTGACATTTGAAATAAGAGAGCAGGAAGATAGACAATATTATTTGATATGGGATTTATTTTACCAATGGATAGAGAATAAGAATTGGAAATAATTATGATATAAATGGATGTTGAAATCTTTGGAAATAAGCTAGCATGTTTAGTGTTAAATTGAAGAGAGGAGGAGCACAAAAAATGCCACCGACTGAAACACTGTCTTTGATTGCATGGAATGATAATGTTTTTTTATGTTCTGTTTTGTTTTTGTTTTTGAAAAATAAAAAATATATATATTAAAAAAAAATCTAATACAGGTAGTCATCCCATGGCTGGGGAATTCTGGGAGTTGAAGTTCCCATAGCTGAAAGTTGCCATGGTTGAGAAACTCTGCTCTAAGGCCTTCTGTGTTGCAGTTTCTAGGTTAAGTATTTAATTGGACTAAAAGATGTTTTAAGGCCTTTCCAACTCTGAATGTCCTTTTAAAAGACAGGCCATTATGGCTATTCAGCTAAAAGGAAAAGCCCAAATGTAATAGCTACTGTAGTAACTATGGGAGCAACAGGGTTAATTAGACTGTTACTGTTAGGAATGGAATATTGAGCTAAGTGGTCTGTCTGGAGAACCAATAAGAAAATGAGGAAAAAAAACCCAGTTTCTGGATTTTGAAACTGTTGGTTGCATTCTCCTAGGCGGGGATTACAGTGAGGGTGAAACCCCTTATTCCTGATAGATATCCTGAAAGCTATTTTAATTTTTTTGCATTGAAGAGTACCAGCTGTTCACAGTTCTGCTGAAATTGGAATGGCAAATTAAGTAAATAATAAGTAAGTAAATAAATCTCCACAGTGCCTGTTTTGGATCCACCAGGAACTCAACTAGTAGCAGCAACCTTAGATAAAACTCCAAGAGTGAGACTCATTCTCAGATGTAAAGTTCATCAGTCACACCCTGAATGGAAAGACAAGGCCCATGTCTCTTCCAGTGTAACAGAAAGAACCAAAGTCAACATTAAATAAACCCTATTTCAGATATTACACTGTGCCACAATGTGGCTTGTCTTCTTATGGTTTGAATACTGATAGAGAATTGTCAACTGCCACCTTATGCTTGCTTGTGCTTTGCTGCTATGCGGTGACAGACTGCTTTGAACTGTGTTGAGGGGGAATGGAGGAGGAAAGGCTTGGGGAAAACGAAAGTAAGTGCTGTATCTCCTTTAGATGCTGCCTCAAGGTCACCCAGCTGGAAGGAGGAGAGAACTGCATACCAACCTAGGTTTGAACTGACCGTTATGAAAACATCTTGCCTGTACCCGACTGGTTACAATGGGTGGGCAATGAGAGATAGTTAAGGGAGGGGAAAGTAGAATTTAGGAATTTTGGCGCACAATTCTTTGTTCTGGCTTTGCAATACTGCAATACACTTGATCTCTAAGAACCTATATCTTTCTCAACAAATGGAGCCAAGGATTGTTTCTATTGAGAGGTTTAAGTTGTGGCTGGTCTGACAAGAATATTATTTATTTATTTATTTATTTTATTTTATTTTATTCAATTTATATCCCGCCCTTCTCCTAGTGGACTCAGGGCGGTGCACGGCCAGAATTAAAACACATATCAATACAAAATTTAAAATTATTAAAAGACTGTAGCTCAGTATTTGTAGCTCAGGGTTGAAAAAGGGGGGTCCTTAGTGCTCTCTGAGCTTGACGGTTTTCTTGCAGATGTTTCATTACCCAACTAGGTAACATCATCAGTGCTAGCTTATGGTTTGAGTGTTCAGATCTTAGAAACATAAGCAATGCCCCCCTGGACTGGGCGGACCCCATGTAGTCCCCCAGTCTCTCCTCATGGTAGCTAACCAATTTTATAAGAAAGACGAAAGTCTCCCAGCAGAGATCTTCAGAGGCAGTCCCACTGCCATCAAGGCTAATAGCCACTGATCCCAATGATATTCATAAATTGCTTTTTCAAAGCCAGTGAATCTGGTAGCCAGCACTGCATCTCATGATAATGAATTGCAAAATTGAATTATTCTAGTGCCTCCTGCAATCTAAGAAGTGGTACAGAGGTGATTGGACATCATCTTCTTCTAGAAGTAGGGTGGCAGCTTGATTGATTTTCCATTTCCCTGCAAGGACCCCGAGCATGGGAAACAGAACGTGGGGTGTCTCAGGTGATATGGCAGGCCTCGAAGCATCCCATACTCTGCTTAGCAACTTCTGTGTTTGTTTAACAACTGCATTGGGGAGAGCAGGGATGGGTGTTTGCGAGGCAAACATGCAGGAGCTTCACTTAACAGCCATTATGACTTCCAACTGCAATGGGAAGGCTCCCTTATGGTCGTGAGTTGAGGGCTACCCGTATAATGAACAGGAAATGGCTTATAATCTGAACTGGTCTCTCCACACAACATCCTTAGTGAAGTGTGCAAACGAGTGTCTGTATTCCCTGCGTCGAATGAGGAGAGCACATCTTTCTCCTTCTGTGCTAGCCACTTTTTACAGAGGCACGATTGAGAGCGTTTTAACAAACTGCATCCCTGTTTTGTTTGGTGGCAGCAGTGCCTCAGATAGAAAGTCCATTCAGAGAGTGGTTACGACACCGGAGAAGATTATAGGAAGCTTCCTTCCCATTATTCAGTATGCCGCTTATGTGCTTAGAGCTTGAACCATTGTTAGAGACCCCATACACCCACTTCATGGACTGTTTCTGTTGCTCCCCTCTGGGAGGAGGTTTTGAAGTATTTGTAGCAGGACTACCAGATTCTGTAACAGCTTTGTTCCTTATGCCATCTGTCTGGCAAACTCGTAAGATTAGTTTTTTCTCACCATGTACATGTACACATCCGAATTAGACTGGGTTGTTTCTCCGTGTCATATAATATATGTGGGTTTATGCATAATTTTGTATTTATTTTGTCATGATTATGTACAGTAGTGTACACTGGAGGCGGTGACCCTTTGAGAGCTGTATGCAATGAAATTTCATTTTAATGTATGCCAATGAGTGTACATTCAAAGTGACAATAAGGTCATTCCAATAAATAATAAATTATAGTCTCCATTCACTTATTGACCAAATTTGATTCTGCTCAATTTTAGGGGTCTCCGAATGTCATAAAAACCCAGTCTCAGCACGATAAGAACTCAGCTGACGATTCCATTATTTCTTCTTCAGTGTCTGCCACATCCTCTTTATATTCCAAAACCTCTTCAAGCCCCTTTCCCTAATCCCTTAAAATACACGCAGAATCCACATCCTTGAATCGAATGATATCACAGATTGGTCTAGCTCCGTCTTTAGCAAGGCTCCTAATGCGCCTGTTTTCCTCAGAAGCACTGAAGATCCCACTTCACGGTCTCAAAACCTTGCAGCTTGGCAAACAGTTCTAGAATTACCGCTGGAAAATTTGCTTCGGAAATGCTTCTTCCGTTTGGAAAAAAACAATTTGATTGCTTAAGCCCCCCAACTGGTCCAGCTCATGTCATTACGGTAAGGACTGTTACATTTCCAAGCGCACGCAGGAACCCAAGTAAAGTGCTTGAGAAGCCAGCCAAAGCACATCTCCCTGACATCCCTTTCCCCTCGCTGACTTTGCAGCCTATTAGAACCTAAGATCAACAGCCAAAACAAGAAAAGGAGGCTACACAGAAATGTTAATATTACCGCACCCCACTTATTTTGCTGGAAAATGGAAAAGGCAAAAATTACTCCTGAAAGCCTTTTGCTTCCTTAAAGAAGAGTGCACTACTTTAGAAATCAGCAGGTAAAATCGTGTTTTATGAAAGCATGGTTTTATTTTTATTTTCAATTCTGCTGTTTTATTTTAATGGACCAGGTTTCTTTTCTTTTTTTTTTCCAGGTCCTCCTTTAGAGCAGAAAATCTCTTGAAGGGAGTTGCAAAACAAAAAAAGCAATTTATGCATACAGTAAAGGCAGAGGTGGACTTCAAAAATTTTAGCAAGGGGTTCTTTGCCCGGTTGCTGGGTGGGTGTGGCTATGGTGGGTGTGGCCTAGTCAGCCTCCTATTCCATGGGGGGGGCGTTTTTGCCCTCCCCGGGCTCTGGAGGTTTTCCTCGAGCCTCTGGGAGGGTGAAAATGGCTGCCCCAGGCTCCGGAGGCCCTCTGGAGGCCAGAAACAGGCCTGTTTCCAGCCTTCCCAAACTTCCGGTAGGCCTGTTTTTCACCCTCCCTGAGCCTATGTGCATGCCCTGCACTTACCTGCATCCATAATGGGCCACATGGGGACTCCTGGGAGGGGCGGGTTGGGGTGAGCGGGGCCAACCAGAAGTGGGATTTGGAGGTTTTCCAAATTGCACAGAATCTCAGCTAGAGGTTCTCCTGAACCCCTGCGAATCCCCGGCAGTCCACTGAGTAAAGGTAAAGGGGGAGATGCTCATCTCCATTTCAAGCCATTGAACCAGTGCTGTCCGAAGACATTTCCGCAGTCATGTGGTCAGCATGACATCACGGAGTGCTGTTATCTTCCCGCCAAAGTGGTACCTCTTTATCAACTCGCATTTGCATCAGGGGTGGGTTCTAAATTTTTTTACTACCGGTTCTGTGGGCATGGCTTATTTTGTGGGTGTGGCTTGGAGGTCATGTGACTAGGTGGGCATGGCTAGCTGGTCAGAGTCATTTCTGGAAGGTCCTCGCACTTACAACCAGTCCTCGCACTTACGACCTGACTCATTTGTTTGCTTTTAACACTGATCAGCTATAGGACGGCCCTTTGAAGCCCCGTGGCAAGAGTTTAAACAGTTTTTTTTCCCTCTAGTCATCAGCTGGGACTCAGGAGGCAGCAATAGATTGGGGGTGGGACCAAATAAAAGGTAAGAATAACATGGGGGGGTAGAGGGGTGGGGGGCAGGGGGGAGAACCGGTTCGGTGATGTCATATCATCACCACTACCGGCTCGGCCGAACCGGACCGAACCAGGAGGAACCCACCACTGATTTGCATGCTTTCGAACTGCTAGTTTCAAGCTGGACGAGGTTGGGAGCTCACCCTGTTGCTTGGTGCCCGGGTTTCAAACCAGGACTGCCGGCTTTCCTTAACAGTTTCTTAACAGCTGAGCCACTGCACCATCAACTAATGTACATATGCTCAGAAAACATACTTGCTTTAGGAAAGTTTATTCCCCAATAAGAACACACCCAACTCCAGCCTTAACTATTTTTGCACAGGCCCCAAATTATGGCTAGATGCAGGCTGCTGCACCATATGCTAGTAACAGTAGGCATATGTATTTTAGTGGTGACTTGTTGAGAAGTATGAAATAAATAGAGATTCTATTAAAAACCACAAGTGTTACAGCAAAGCAAAAGCACAAATTATGCAGATTGAGATGGCCACATGAAAGTCTTTTTTTAAAAAAATAACTAGCATGGCTGAAATGGTTCACTGTCGCCCTGCTGAGACAATCTGCCTGTACATTCAGGACCCCCGAGATGTGCTCTGCCCTTATGGACAGGAGATGTCTCTCCGCCCAGCGCCCCAGACAATCTGCCACTGCCAATGAGTCCCTCCCTGCCGATTGATGTGGGCTTTGGCCGTCACGTTGTCTGTTAAGACCAAAATGTGTTGTCCCACAATGGCTACTTTGAAGCGCTTGAGAGCCAGATAAACCGCCCTTAGCTCCAGCCAATTTTATTTATTTATTTATTTATTTTTAAATTTGTATACCGCCCTTCTCCCTGAGGACTCAGGGCAGTGAACAGCCAAGTAAAAACATAAACTACAAACATTAAAATACAATTAAAAGATATATATAAATTTGGCCCCATGATTAAAAACAATAACAGACAATTAAAAACATTTTAAAAAGTGTTAGGCCAGCCCGGCTTGCTGGAAAAAGAAAGTTTTAATGGCACGGCGGAAGGCACCAAGGTCTTGGATTCTCCTTATATCTGGGGGCAGTTGGTTCCAGAGGGTGGGTGCCCCCACAGAGAAGGCCCTCCCCCTGGGGGTCACCAGCCTACATTGTTTGGCTGATGGCACCCCGAGGAGGCCCTCTCTGTGGGAGCGCACAGGTCGATGGGAAGCCGTCGGTAGCAGCAGGTGGTCTCGAAGATAACTAGGTCCTATGCCATGGAGCACTTTAAAGGTGATAACCAACACCTTGAAGCACACCCGGAAGACCACTGGGAGCCAGTGCAGCTCACGCAGGTGGTGTTGTATGGGAGTGCCATGCGGCTCCCGTGACTACCCACGCGGCCGCATTCTGGACCAGTTGGAGCCTCTGGGTGCTCTTCAAGGGGAGCCCCATGTAGAGAGCGTTGCAGTAGTCCAGGCGAGAGGTGATTGATCTTGTGAGACCTGTCTGCCTGGGTCCACCAGCCCTACGCGATCCATGACTGACAGTGAACCCCCCCAACTATAAAGGCTGTCGTCCGTTGTGATCGTCAGCTGATCTGGCTCCTTGAACAGGCATCCTCTGGTGAGGGCCTGTGATCTCCACCACCAAAGGCACTGCAGTACCTGTAGGGGAACTCTTACCCTGTCCTGTGAGTTGCTCCTGCTGGATCGTTGGTATGGCAGGAGAAACCATTGCAGCGCCCTGGCATGTAGTCGTGCCCACGGCACGATGGAGATGCACGACATCAGGTTCCCCAGGAGCTACAACAGGAGGGTGAGTGGTACTGTGTCCATTGCCGTGATGCACCCTGCTAATTGCGGCAACCTGACCTGTCTCTCCGGTGATAGAGAGACCATGCATACGGATGTGTCTATTATGGCTCGCAAATGGAGCAATCTGGTGGTCGGAGAAAAGTGACTTTTCCTGTTGTTTATGGAAAAGCCATGATCTTGTAGGACCTGGATCATGATCCTTAGGTCGGCCTCTGCCTGAACCGCTGACGAGGACTGAATCAGGATGTCGTCCAGGTAAAATCGGACCCTGATTGGTGTGGATCGAAGGTGAGCTGCCAGAGCCGCCAATATCTTTGTAAAGGCTCTTGGCGCTGAAGACAGGCCAAATGGCATAGCCTTGTATTGATAGTGTCTTTCGGCATATGAAAAATGGAGGAACTGTCTATGAACCGGTCTGATGGGAATATGGAGATATGCCTCTGTGAGGTCTATGGAGGAGAGGAAGTTGCCCTGTCGTACACTCCCCCGAATTGATTGGAGTGATCGCATTTTGAAGCGTTTGTACTCTAGGCACTTGTTCAGACATTTGAGATCTAAAATAGCTCTGCACTCCCCTGAGCTCTTTTCTACTAAGAACAGTATTGAATAAAAGCCCTGTCTCTGTTCCTCCTGAGGAATAGGTTGGATTGCTTGGATATCCAGGTGGTGTTGAATCGCTGAGTCCATCAGGCCTCTTTTGGCTGCATCCCTGGATACTGGGCAGCTGATAAAAAACCTTTGGGGGGGGTGGAGAGTACCCATTTGTCTGATGAGTAGCCTCCCATTGATGGAAATGGAGGCTGAGCCGGCCACCCAGATGCTGAACAGCCCTGCAGTCATTTTGAACGACGATAGGGGTGACTTCCTGCTCCACGAAAGGGCCGCTTGCCCTGAAACTGCTAACATCCCCGGAACTCAGACCTCTCCGACTGTCTGTCCCGTCTGCCAGAATATGGCCTCTGGGGATTGTTGATATTCGACTCCCAATTCTGGAGCACGAAAGAATTGCCTCCTAGAATAAGGTGAGAATCTTCTACCCGCCCTCCGATAAAGGTAAGATTTGATCTTGCCCCTGCCCTTGGTCTCCACCAGGATAGGGTCAAGGGCTTCCCCAAACAAGTTATTGCCCGTGAAAGGGGCCGAGGCCAACTTCCATTTCTTTTTATTATCAGCCTGCCAATGCTTAACCCATAGCAGGCGACGAGCTATTACTGAAGAGGCTAGTGATCTGGATGCGAACTTAGCCGCGTTCAAGGTGGCATCTGCTGAAAACTCAGCTGCAGCCACCAGCTTATTTATGTCCTGGTATATTCTCACATCCTCTGGGGGTATCCGTTCCTGCATCTGGCAAAGCCAGAGCAAGGAAGCCCTATTGAAAAATGAAGCTGATGTGGCTGCCTTAATTGCCCAGGCCTCTGCCTGGTGGGCCTTTCGCAAGGACAATTTAGACTTCTTGTCCTCTGCCTTCAAACGATCTGTTGCTTCTGCGGGCAAGAGAGCTACTGAAGCCATAGGTGCCACTGGATTGTCTACTGTGGGAACCTCCAAGGCTTCAGACAAATCTGAAGCTACGTTGTAAAGCTTCCTTTCAGATCTAGGAGGAGGCATGCCAGCTCCTGGATTGGTCCACTGTCTTTTTTTTTATTATTATTTGATTTATATGCCGCCCTTCTCCGAAGACTCAGGGCGGCTTACAATGTGCTCAGCAATAGCCTTCATCCTTTTGTATATTTATACAAAGTCAGTTTATTGCCCCCACAAACTGGGTCCTCATTTCACCTACCTTAGAAAGGATGGAAGGCTGAGTCAACCTTGAGCCTTGGCGAGATTCGAACCCTGCAGTAATTGCAGGCAGCTGGTCTTAATAAGCTTAATAACAGGGTGCCTTAAACCCCTGTACTACCAAGGCTCTTTGAACCACATCCAAAAATAATTTGGGCAATGGAATTACCTCAGTTTCCACCATAGGCTCAGAAAAGAGCAAATGACTTGCCCCCCCCCCCCCACCCGGGCTCTGGGTCGATTCTGAAACCTGATCAGGATCCAAATTCGTTACTGTCTTGGCTTTACATAGTAATGACTTGAATAAATCCGGTTTAAACAGGCCTGTGAAAGGAGATGGATCCGGATTCAGCCCTTCATCTTCTGAGAAGGTCTGGAATTCCTCCTCCTCAGCCGAGGAGTCCCCACTCCTCATGGAAGGAGCAAAACAAGTGAGATCCCGAGAATCCAGCCAATCCTCCTGGATCATGGGCTGTGCATGTTGATGTTGAGAAGAGGAAACCCCTTGAGAAGGTGGATTCCTCTGCGGCAAGCCTGCAGCTATTCCCTCTGCAAAAGCTTGGGAAATAATCTCTTTCAAATGTTCAGGTAATTCTTAACCAGCTTCCTCCACTGGGCGGATCCCCGCAGCTGTAGGGGTAAAGGAGGCTTCTGGCCTGACTCTGGGAGGAGGAATGTGCTCCTCTAATCCTATTGCAGGCAAGTTAGCACTTGCAAGAGAAAAGGCTTCAGCTCAGTCCAAAACCTCTCCTAAGGTTGGCTAGCACGCCTCTCTGGTGCCATCTGGCAACAATTGGCAGTGAGAAACTGATTGCAGAGGACCTGGAAAATTACCAGGATCCAATGGTCCTTCTTCCTGAGGTCTGGAAACATCTGCCCCTCCCATATGGGCACCTGGCAAGTGGAAAAATAGGGACCACCTTTGGTGGGAAGGTAACAGCGTTCCGTGTGCCTTTGGCATTTAGTCATGCCGGCCACATGACCACGGAGACATCTTTGGACAGCGCTGGCTCTTCGGCTTTGAAATGGAGATGAGCACCGCCCCCTAGAGTCAGGAACGACTAGCACATATGTGCGCGGGGAACCTTTAACTTTAACATTTGTCCGCTGAGTCTCTGTGGAGCCCACCACTTCCTGAGACAGGCTCGTGCACCCTTAAACATTTCTTAAATTTAGGAATGCTTTTATGATGTCCAACCCAAATCTACTTCCTTGTAATATAAACCCACTGCTTTGTTGAACAACATGCATGTAGCTATTCTCGATTGCCTTGCAAGGGAAAAAAAAACATTTTACACAGATTGAATGAATAATAATAATAAAAAATCTTGTTTCCAAAAGCATTTTCCTCCAGAAAAAAACCCCCAGAAAAGTCATCATTTAATATTCCTCCACACATTTTCTGTTGCAAAGGTCAGGGAACCGTGGAAGAGGGATTTATTCTGCTTTAGACATCACTTCTCTAACCTAATCACCTGTGGCCAACAGCGATTGTCTTCCAGTGATGAGGAAGAGAAAGAGTTCCAGTATTATTACTTTGTTCTTTGATGCCACCGAGGTCAGCTGCCTGGCAGGCTGGGTAACTTGGAGGAGATAGTTGCCAGATTATAAACAGCCTTCACATTTATCAAATGAAAACATGACATTTTTATACAACGTGAAGGGCACCCTGAGTAAACCCTTCTAAGGCATAACTCACTTTTTTTCTGAGGGACGAGAAGCGTGATAATAAAGCAATAAGCAGCAAAACCCAGCACAATTAACTAAACGGCAAGGCAGTTAATTATAAGGAATATTTTCTCTATAGTATGGCAAATGAATGTTATTCAGCAATTGCAAAACCTGTAGCACCGTGTATCCTGTTTTGCTTCCAGTTTGAGAGGTAGGTAGGTAGGTAGGTTGGTAAGTAGGTAGAGATAGAGATAGATAGATAGATAGAGAGAGAGAGAGAGAGAGAGAGAGAGAGAGAGGGAGAGAACAATTGGAGAACTGGTTTGGTGTAATGGCTAAAGCAGCAGGCTAGAAACTGGACACATAACATAGAATCATAGGGCGAGAAGAGACATTGGAGGTCTTTTAGTCCAACCTCCTGCTCAAGGCAGGAGACCCTATACCCATGATGGCAAACCTATGGCACGCGTGCCAGAGGTGGCACACAGAGCGCTCTCTGTGGGCACGCACGCCGTCGCCAGCTGCTCTTCTGGGTTCAGTTGGCCGTCGTACATGAGCGTGATGGAACCTGGAAGAAAGCAGCTGGCTGGTGCACATGTGCGATGGACCAGCCTTCTGGCATGCATGCATGCAATGGAACCTGGAAGTGCAGCTGGTCACCGCATGCATGCACACCGGCCAGCTGCTCTCTTCCGGGTTCTGCCGCGTGCGCGCTCCAGTTTCGGCACTTGGTGCCAAAAAGCTTAACCATCACTGCCTTATACCATCACGATCAAATGGTTGTCCAGTCTATTTTTGAAAAGCTCCTGTGATGGAGCACTCACAGTCCCAAGAGGCAACCTTTTCCACTGATTGTTTTCACCGGCAAAACATTTCTAGGTTGGATCTCCCTTTAACAAGCTTAACAAACTTGTTAAACTTGTTACAGCTTTAACAAACTGATTAGGGGATTAGAGGATTAGAGGATAAAACATACGAAGAAAGGTTACAGGAACTGGGCATGGCTAGTCTAGTGAAGAGAAGGGCCAGGGGAGACATGATAGCAGTCTTCCAATATTTGAGGGGCTGCCACAGAGAGGAGGGGGTCAAGCTGTTTTCCAAAGCACTTGTAAGCCAAGCAAGGAACAATGGATGGAAACTGACCAAGGAGAGATTCAACCTGGAAATGAGGAGAATTTTTCTGACCGTGAGAACAATCAACCTGTGGAACAGAAGTTGCCTTTGGAAGTTGTGGGAGCTTCATCACAGAAAGCTTTCAAGAAGAGATTGGATTGCCATTTGTCAGAATTGGTGTAGGGTCTCCTGCTTGGGTGGGTGGGTGGGTAAGGTTTGGACTAGATGACCTGCAAGGTCCCTTCCAACTAGTGGTGGGTTTCAAAATTTTTTACTACCGGTTCTGTGGGCGTGGCATGGCTTGGTGGGCATGGCAGGGGAAGGATACTGCAAAATCCCCATTTCCTCCCAACAGGGTGGATTTGATTTAAATCGAGTTGATTTAAATCACGATTTAAATCATGATTTAAATCACTAGTAAAAAGGCTTGATTTAAATCAACTCGATTTAAATCATAATTTTTAAAGAGCAACTGTCATCTCTGCTACTCCTTTGACCCGCTGTTGACTCACCGATAGTCCCAGTGTTGCAGAATATACAGCCTCATGCTACATAACTAAGCTCCATTTCATGCTGAATAAACTAAATTATTTATGTATCTTAAATAGAAAACTATCTTACGATAGATTTTTACCCCAAAAGTTTTTTATTAAAATAAACTTGATAAAAATCAAAAAAATCCGATTTAAATAAAAAAACTCCGATTTAAATTAAAAAAATCTGATTTTTTTGATTTTTTTAAAAAAATCATTGATTTTTATCCACCCTGCCTCCCAATCAGCTGGGACTTGAGAGGCAGAGAATAGATGGGGGCGGGACCAGTCAAAATTTTTACTACCGGTTCTCCGAACTACTCAAAATTTCCTCTACTAGTTCTCCAGAACTGGTCAGAACCTGCTGAAACCCACCTCTGCTTCCAACTGTTAATCTGATAATTCTGCCTCAGGCATGAAGCCAGCTGGGTGACCTTGAGCCAGCCACTCTCTCTCAGCCCTAAGAAGCAGGCAATGGCAACCCATTTCCAAAAAAAGCTTAGCAGGAAAACTGCAGGGATGTATTAGACAGTTGCTAGGAGTCAACACTGACTTATGGATGAATGGATGGATGGATGGAAAGAAAGAAGGAAGGAAGGAATTATTATTATAATAAACTTACCTGAAAAACAACTTGAGTTGCTAATATTTTAAACTGAGAACAATCTTCTCTACCTACTTGCTTTCTTTAAAAATTGTGCTGCAGGAGCTCCAGGTCTTTCTTAGGCTGAACAAGAGATGAAATATACATCCCATTGTAGATTTGGACTACAACTCCCTTAAGACCCATTGTTGCCATCATACAGCTTAAACTCTAGGATATTCAGTTTAGGACTCATGCCTACGCAATTGAATGGAGCATCTTTTTACAGAGCCAAAGAGAGGAAGCTTTTGATAATGAATAGTTACCGAGTTATTTCAGAGCTGGTGGGACATCCACTGTGCAGAATCATTGTGTTCTACAAACAAAGAGGTTTTCTTTTCTAGTTTGACAATATGAATGAGCACTGGCTCTCCCAAGTGTTATCATCAGCAGTCCAAATAAAAGATCCAGCACAGATGGAATCTGTTCTCCGAGATTAGGAACAGCAGGGACTTTTGTGGTCTAACTGGCCAGATAATTTCTGATGTCTTTCCCATGAATCAACAATTACGTACACACTATCCAAAACGAGATTCATATATCATGACACGATTTATTTGATTTTGGAGTATGTTACATGAATCCATCACTGTGGTTTACACACCATGCTATACAAGTGCAACCTGAGAGCACGGATTATGATGGTTTGTTCAATAAATCATAGTTTAACACCCAAAGAAAAACATTTCCTGAACATTTTTTTCAGAGGGGGTGGTAATGTTTTCAGCCACCCCCATCAGATCAAATTAGTCAATCCAAGAGGGATGTGGTGGCTCAGTGGCTAAGATGCTGAGATTGTCGATCTGAAGGTCGGCAGTTCAGCAGTTCGAATCCCTAGTGCCGCAGAACTGGGTGAGCTCCCATTACTTGTCCCAGCTTCTGCCAACCTAGCAGTTCGAAAGCACGTAAAAAATGCAAGTAGAAAAATAGGGACCACCTTTGGTGGGAAGGTAACAGCATTCCGTGCGCCTTTGCCATTTAGTCATGCCAGCCACATGACCATGGAGACATCTTCGGACAGCGCTGGCTCTTCGGCTTTGAAACGGAGATGAGCACCGCCCCCTAGAGTCAGGAACGACTAGCACATATGTACAAGGGGAACCTTTACCTTTACCTTAAAGGAAACCAACCCTGACTGTCCTTTGGAAGGACAGATAAATTTCAAATACTTTGGCCATCTAATGAGAAGAGAGGACTTATTGGAAAAGATCCTGATGTTGGGAAAGATTGAAGGCAAAAGGAGAAGGGGACAACAGAAGATGAGAGTTAGATAGTGTCATCGACACAATACACATGAATTTGGGAGACAGTAAGACGGCTGGCCTGCTATGATCCATGGGGGTCATGAAGAGTCAGGCATAATTTAGTTACTAAACAATATCATTCACAATTGCTGAAAATCATCCAGTTGCTTTCTCGCCATATTGAGGTAGCAAACACAACATTGCAATGTCTGTGGAGATTCTTAATCATCCAGGTCATGGCTGTCCCAAAGGTGCTTTTCCAAAAAGCAACTGGACTTTCTTGGGTTTTTTTTCCTTTGGAAAAAGTTTTTTAGAATCAGAGAAGTTTCTTGGGTGAGAAGCAAAATGTTTTCAAGGGAAAAGCATCTTTGGGACAACATTGGAATGTTAAGTCTTAACATACAAAAATATACCCATATGTGACCATTTCCTGCTTGCTTTACTCATCATCATCCCCCCCAAACTTTAAACGCACTGTTTATCTTGGTTTACCAAATGGGTAAAGCCAATCATTTTTTGCATTACAGTAGTTTCGCTTTTAAAATCATTAAGTCTCCTATATTTTGAATTGTTCTCCCATTAGTGATAAAAGATCAATCAGATACACAAAAAGAGTCACCAAAATTGTACTGTATTTTTCGGAGTATAAGACGCACCTTTTCCCCCCAAAAAAGAGGGTGAAAATCTGGGTGTGTCTTATACTCCAAATGTAGCCCCGCACAGTTTCTCAAAGGAAGGTTTCAGAGGCTGAAAAAAGCATCAGAAACGAAGCTTCAGAAAAGAAGCCACCAAACAGAGCTTCAGAGCCTTTTTTTCTGAAGCTGTTTCGGAGGCTTTCAGAGGCAGGAAAAAAAGTTTTTTTCTGAAACAGAGTTTCAGAAGTTTCAGAGGCAGGAAAAAAAGCAAAAAAAAAGCAAGGCACAGAGCTCACAACCAAGGAACCTGTTGCTAAAATTCACCTCTGGAAACAGCTGATTGGGGGTATTCCCAGAGGTTGATCCACCTGCCAATCAGCTTTATTCTTATTTCCCTCCCCAAAAACTAAGGTGCATCTTATACTCCAAAAAATACCGTAATTGTCAACTCAGGACACACAATTCACACCACATTCTGTCTCAGACCTCAGCCTGCTTCATTCTCTTTAAAAATATTGATTATCTGGCCAGATATTAGAAGCTACATTCTGATTTTCACATCAGCATTCTTCTCTATGAAATTTATTCTGTTATTTCCGGTTATAGCAATCCCAACATTCTAAGGATTTTATTCCTCAAAGCTTAAAACAATAGTCTGTCTCTGAATGTATTCCAGGTTTAATCTGCATTGAGTACTTAAAACAATGGTCAGATAATGCAGCTGTGTTATAAAAAGGAGAAAAAAAGGACACATGCTAATTAGCAGCTTTGTCACCATGGACGAAAAAGCAGAAATCACTTTAGCTCAACTTGTACCATATCCTAATTGAACATCAGAAGCCTATGGCAACCCACCCGTTAATCTGAGCTGGATGGAACAATTTGAAGATACTCCAATGAAGGCAATTAAGGAGTTAGAAAGAAGAAAAGGTTCCATAAGAAATGTATAATGTCCATCTTTGATAGCACCCAAACAAGATTAAGCCAGATCTAAGCAACGTTCTGCTTACTGATAACTAGAGTTCTGCTACTTGACTTGATTTTGAGATTAACATTATTTTTCTTAAACAGTCCTTGTGATTACAATTGGAACCAGAATTTCCATTTACTAAGCATTGACTCAGTTGTTAAGTCAGTTATGCACAATTTTACGAATTTTTTGTCATAGTTAAGTGAATCACTAAAGTTGTTAAATGAACCACACAGTGGTTGAATAGATCCAATTTACCTTGTTGACTTTATCGGAAGCCAAGCCTTGCTGCAAGATCACAGACAAATGGTGATTGATTTACATGACATTGCAACTTGGTCAAAAATACATACTGATTGCCAAGTTCCTGAATTTTAGTTCCATGACCATGGGGATGCTGCAATGGCCGTAACTGTGAGGACCAGTCATAAGTCACGTTTTCAGTGCCTTTGTTAACTTCTAATGGTTGCAGAATTAAGAGTTGTAAATTGAGGGCCACCTGTAATTAATTGAAAGATGTAACGTAAAACATAAGCTTTTAGGGAGCGGGAAGCAACTGTCTTAATATTGGGCCCTTAGGTTGACTGATCTCCAGAGGAAACAGTGATTGTACTTAAGGATGGTATCATGTTGCTGGAATGGGCAAGTCCAACATTTCTGGTCCATTGGTGTTCTGCCCCAGCTATGGACCCCAAAGAACGCAGCACACACAAACTCTTTACAAAGCTTATTTACTCAAAATAACTTAGTCTTTATCATTCAAAGGCTGTTAATGAACTGTCTTAACGGCCTACCAGAATTCTAAGATAAGGTAAATCAGAGTCTTACTAGAGTTGGCAGAAAGTCCAGAAGCAGTTTTGCAGACACGAAAGAAAGTAAACTAAAGTTGTTCTCTACAGCTTGTTGCAAGCGGTGGTCTTTCTTAAATAGGCTAAGGGAGTGGCCAATTAGCCCCAAGCCTTACTCTTGAGGAAACCTTCTCCTGAGGAGCCACTCCTCCCTTTTGGCAGCTCTGCGTGCCCGTGCATCCTCATCACTTAAAGGAGCTTCTGGAGGTTCTGAAGGCCCTGGCTGAATCCCTGCCTCTGGCACCACATCTTCTCCAGCCTCCTCACTGTCCGACTCAAGCGCCAGCTGCACAAGCTGCTGGTGCAGCACCACACCAGCCTCCTCGTCGTCGGAATCAGCTACAATCCACGCAGGCCACTGGCGGGCCACAACAATTGGGGATTAAACACATTATTTTAAACACATTACTAAGTGTTCAAAGGCAAAAGAATGCAGAATCTTAACCTTTTGATTCTTATAAAAAAAACACCCAAGCTCCAGATCAAAATAGTTTGGGAAATTCATATCAGAGGTCTCATGCAGATCAAGCCTTCTTCAGCCTTGTTTTAGCACTAAATCAGAAGTTCAGTATGATGCAGGGTTAAGATGCTAGACTACAGGTAGTTCTTGATTTACGAGAACAATTGAGCCCAAAATTTATGTTGTTAAGTGAAACATTCGTTAAATGCGTTTTGCCCCATTTTACAACTTTTCTTGGCAGAGTTGTTAAGTGAATCACTGCAGTTGACAAGTCAGTCACCTGGTTGTTAAGTGAAACTGGTTTCGCCACTGACTTCAAAATAGCAGAGTTAGAAGGGACCTTGGAGGTCTTCTAGTCCACTTTGCTTCTGAGAAGGTCGCAAAAGGAGATCCCATGACCCTGGGACACAGCAACGGTCATAAATATGAACCAGTTGTCAAGCCTCTGAATTTTGATCACATGATCTTGGGGATGCTACAAACGTAACTGTGAAAAACGGTCGTAAGTCACATTTTTCAGTGCCGTTGTAACTTTGAACGGTCACTAAATGAACTGTCGTAAGTGGAGGACTACTTGTAGAATCCGGAGACATGTAATCAAGCTAAACATGAAACACTAAAGTTCATTTTCACCCAGTCACTCCCTCTTAGCTCAATCTATTCCACAGGATTGTTGTTGATGTATTTAAAAAAATTAGAAGGAAAGATTTTTCGGGGGGAAAAATATTTTTTCAACTGTGATAGATTGCTTTGGAGAAAGACCAGGAATTAAAAGAGAACAATAAAGGTAACAAATAAATAAGTCTTGGCCTTGCATAAATCTTAGAAACACTCTTAAGTAATAAAACGGTCAGGCAATTATAACCCATAGATTTGGTCACATCCCCCCCCCAAGAAACAAAGATAATCCACAGAAGTTTATTGAAAAAACAATGATTAAACAAACAAACTTCAAACTGCTTTATATAAGGCATGTCCAACTACAGAAGGCAAGCTGTGGGTACAAATATTCTAGTCATGTCAGTTTCAAAGATACAAATAATTTGTAAGAGTTTCCCTGCCTACACTTTTATATAATGCATAAATAAAATATGGGTTTTATTTTACATATATTGTAGCATGGGGGTCAGAAATGCGACTATAGCACTTACTAGAGGTTCAATAATGTGAAGCTCAACAGGGTACAAGCTGAATTATGGAAATTAAAAATGGAAGTGTGAAAACAGCATTTCATTAAATTCAAGATCACTTAATATGCTATTTAGGCTGCTCAGCAGCCAATAAAAACAGGACAGGGAGCAAAAATTCTATTTGCAGAGGGTGGCAATGAAAAAAAAAAAACCCTCTGGTCACGTCACTCTTAAATAAGGGCCATCATTTCAGAATCAGCACTGTTGGTACAGCAATCTTGCAAAAGTGAAGGTTTGGATGGCGTTAGACTCCCGTATTGCAGGATAACTCTGCCCATTGCCAGGAGTTCGATCCTCACTGGCTTAAGGTTGGTTGACTCAGCCTTCCATCCTTCCGAGGTCGGTAAAATGAGGACCCAGATCATTGGGGGACAATAGGCTGACTCTGTAAGACCGCTTAGAGAGGGCTGTAAAGACTATATGAGTCTAAATGCTATTCATACACTGAACTTAGCCGTACCGTGTGTACATTTTAACTTGCTATGATATGGGAACAGGTTGGGCAAGTTTAATGAATATAATATAGTTAAATAACTGAGCATTTAGCACAGGGGTGTCAAATTCAATTTCATCGAGGGCCACATCAGGGTTGTGTTTGACCTCGGAGGACCCGGGAGGGCGTGGCTGGGGAGGGCGTGGCCAGCTCGACATCACTCTTTGAGGCTCCGTTTTTGGCCCCGATGGCCTCCTGCAGCACTCTGCCAGTGAAAACAGCTCGGGGAGGTTGTTTCAGCCGAAAACGGAGCCTGGGAGGCCATGTACAGCCCTCCCAACCTCTGTTTTCACTGGCAGAGGCGCTGCAAGCCGATCCTTCACTTTTTCCAGGGCGGGCCTACAGGCCAGATCTAAGCACACCGCAGGCCAGATGTGGCCCACGGGCTTTTTTTTCATTTTCATTTTTTCATTTTATTAAATTTGTATACCGCCCTACTCCCGAAGGACTCAGGGCGGTGAACAGCCATAAAATAAAACATATAGATACAAAATTTAAAATAGAGATAAAACTAATTAAATAAATTTGGCTGAACCATTTTAAAACCCCAATAAATTAAAACCAAATTTAAAATTCCATTTAAAAAGAGGAAAAGTTTAGGTCAGGCCAGCTTGATGGAATAAGAACGTCTTAAGCGCGCGACGGAAGGTACGCAGATCCGGAATCCTCCGTATCTCCGGGGGGAGCTCGTTCCAGATCGTAGGTGCCCCCACAGAGAAGGCTCTCCCCCTGGGGGCCGCCAGTCGACATTGTTTGGCCGACGGCACCCGGAGGAGCCCCTCTCTATGGGAGCGTACTGGTCGGTGGGAGGCTATTGGTGGCAGCAGGCGGTCCCGTAAATAGCCAGGTCCTAAGCCATGGAGCGCTCTGAAGGTGATAACCAAAACCTTGAAGCGCACTCGGAAGACCACCGGGAGCCAGTGCAGCTCGCGCAGGAGAGGCATTACATGGGAGCGCCACGTCGCTCCCATCACCACCCGCGCGGCCGCACTCTGCGCCAGTTGGAGCCTCCGAGTGCTCCTCAAGGGGAGCTCCATGTAGAGAGCGTTACAATAGTCCAGACAGGAGGTGACGAGGGCATGAGTGACCGTGCGTAACGAATCCCAATCCAGAAAGGGACGCAACTGGCGAATCAGGCGGACCTGATGAAAAATCAGGTGAGTTTGACACCCCTGATTTAGCACATGGTGTAAATCTTACTGCAGATAATCCTCAACTTACAACCATTCATTTAGTGACCGTTCAAAGTTACAACAGCACTGAAAAATGACCATGACTTATTACCATTTTTCACACTTACAATGTTTGCAGCATCCCCATGGTTATACGATCAGAGTTCGGGTGCCTGGCAACTGGTTCATATTTATGACGGTTACAGTGTCTCGGAAGTAAAAACCAGCTTCTGGGGAAAAACATTGTCAGTTGTGGTCATGTGACTGTGGGCCATTACAATGTCTGTGAGTGAGCCAGTTGCTGAGCAGCCAAAAAATGCAGTCACATGACCTTGGGGTGGTAAGAGATGGCCACCATAGCTTCAGAACCAGGTCGTAAGTATTTTCTGGAGGATTCAATGTAACTTTGAACAGTCACCAAATGGCCAATCATAGGTCAAGGACTATATGTACCAGATTGGAGAAAAACCAGGGGAAATCCCCACTTAGCCAAGATAGTGGCTAAGGAACACCGGCCAAATGAGCCTAGAATATCCATGCTGAGCCTAGCCTACCTCGCAGGTTTGATGCGAAGTAAATAAGCAGATGACTTTCTGACTTGTGGTTCAAATGCTTAGAAAGAAGACAGGATGAAAACTCAATTACTTTCTTATTGTCGACATAAAAGCAGGATTTCCAACTAATGTCACTGCATTCAGGCCATAAAAGTGCAATCTGTATTGCCATTACCAGGAAAATGCAAATGCAAAGAAACCATTTCTGCTATCTCAATATTTCCAATAAACTCGATTTTCCTCAGCATTTAAATATCTGCCTTTTCCCTTACTCATATTCCTTAGGCTAGAATCCTGTTTCTTTGCAAAGAAAGCTGTTGTGCTCCCCTCAAGATTTACAAAAGTTCGCTCCCCAGAGTCATCCATGATTCTCCATTTCTGGGAACCAATCTTAGATCCCCGCAAGTCCACATAAACCTTAATTGGACTGCACACCTTTGAATAAATTTGGCAAATACCATAAAGTTCAACTTTCACCAGCGTTCCCGAGTTTGGTGGTGCCCTCCGGAGGCTCTGACCTACAAATTCCACAGTCCCCAATCCATTCAGCATGTGTGAATTGGGACTGAAGGAAGCCGAAGTCCATGGTTGGGGATACCGGAAAAGCGCCAAGGAGCAACAATCGCTATCCCAAAGGTGCTTTTTCAGGAGGCAACTGGACTTTCTTGTTTTTTCTTTGAAGATGTTTCGCTTCTCATCCAAGAAGCTTCTTCAGTTCTAACTGGATAGTGGAAAATTGAAGGATTTATACTCCTTGCAGACAGCTGGTCATTTGCATCGTTTTAGAGAGTCGTTGAGGCCACTTGGAGGTTTATCTGTGTCCTCAGGGTCACCTGAGTGGTGCTCCTGGTTCTTGTAGTCTGCAATTTTTCCTCTGGAAATCCATTCCTACTCCCACACCATCAGGGGCAGGTTTCAAAACCCATCGCTACTGGTTTGCTCATGGGCGCGTGCGTGCTCACTCGCGCATGCGCAAAAGCGTCCAGGCGGGTGCCACCACCGCTACTGGTTCAACCCGGATAGCAACCCACCACTGCACACCATTCAAAGGGTGTTCATCCCAAATCATATAGTTAAATCCTTCCATTCCCCACTATCCTGTCAGAGCTGAAGAAGCTTCTTGGATGAGAAGTGAAATGTCTTCAAAGAAAAAACAAGAAAGTCCAATTGCCTCCTGAAAAAGACAACCATGTCCTCCTTTGGACAACCATGACCTGGATGAATCTCTACAGACAACAATCGCTGTGCTTTTACTATTCAATTCAATTCAGAATAGAGCTGGGTAGGGACCTTGGAGGTCTTGTAGTCCAACCCCCTGCCCAAGCAAGACACCCTATACCAGGGGTGGGCAAATGTGGCCCTTTTACAACCTGTGGACTTCAACTTCCGGAATTCCTGAGATAGCCAAGCTGTCTCAGGGATTCCGGGAGTTGAAGTCCACAGGTTGTAAAAGGGCCACATTTGCCCACCCCTGCCTGCCCTATACCATTTCAGACAAGTGGCTGTCCACCCTCTAGTTAAAAACCTCCAGTGATGAAGCACCCACTACATCTAGTATAATCTATGCTTGAAGTCTACAACGAAGTATTGTTTGAAGCAAAGATCCCTAAAACATGGACAGAAGCCATTATAACATTGATACCGAAAGAACACTCTGATTTATTACAAATAAAAAACTATAGACTGATATCATCGTTAAATGTAGATTACAACATCCATGCCTCAATAATTGCAGAAAAGATTTTTATAACAATTTGTAACAGTAACAGAGTTGGAAGGAACCTGGAGGTCATCTAGTCCAACCCCCGGCTCACGCAGGAGACCTATACCAGGGATTCAAACCACCGATCCACAAGCTCAACGTCTTAGCCGCTGAGCCACAAACCATAGGTGTAAATGAATGCCTTCATACACACACACACAACCTCTGAAGGCAAACTGTTCCACTGATTAACTGTCCTCACAGTTAGGAAGTTTCTCCTTAATCTTCCAGGTTGCTTCTCTCCTTGATTAGTTTCCATCCATTGTTTCTTGTCCTATCGTCGGGTGGTTTGGAAAATAAGTTGACTCCCCCTTTTTCTCTGTGTGTAGTACAACACATCTTTAGCGTGTAGTAGAAGACACCGCCGCCCCCCCCCCCCCGTCTTTCTACTACAGGCTAAGCAGCCACCAACTCCAGCCACGTTTCACCCATTCTGTTTTACGCATTCGGCCCCGACAGCGCGCCTTTGATTTATGACTCCGTGCGTCATGGGAACGCCGGGAACACGGATTGACACAAACACACACAAACAAACACACACGGTCCCGCAAAGCGTGACCTGCATCTTCTTTCCCCCCCCACCTCCCACCCCCCAATTCGAGAGGGGGGATTCCCAACTCTTTGTCGAGCAGGCGAGTAGAAGAGAAACCCCGGGAGCGCGAAAAGGGAAACGGGGCAGCAGTCGGGCAACGCCAGGAAGTTTCAAGCGGCCCAAAAACTCCTGCGGAGCCGCCGGAGCCTCGCTCCGTCCCGCCCTCAACTCTCTTCCCGGAGAGACGCCGGACCCCTTCTGTCCTTTCTGGGCATTCGTTCGCCCTGGCCGCCCTTTTTTGGGAAGGCGCGCCAGCCTCCTCCTCCTCTCCTCTTCCTCCTCCTCCTGCAAGCGCGGACCGCTCCGGAAAGTTCCGCTCGGGCTCCTTCTCCGCCCGCTTGCAGAGGCCTTCGTCCCGCGGCCGGCTTCTCTCCGCCCCGCTCGCCCTCTCCTCCTCCCAAGGGGCGCCTTTGCTTTCCTTTTTCTGAGGAAACGTGGCGTGGTGGGGAACAGCCGCGGTGGCGGCTCCCGCGCGCAACGCGCCCGGCTTTAGGCGCGCCTTGCCCAGCCCAAACTTCTCCTCAGCCCGCCGAGCTGCCTGCCTGCCTCCTCTACCACCACCCCGGCCCGTTTCCAGGCGCAACTCCGAGCCGGGAATAAGTCCCAACCGGGCGCGCCCACCCCAGCGAGACTTTCGCAGGCGGCACAGCGCTATAATCACCCACCCACCCAAACCCGACGCTGCCCATCTCGCCCGCCTGCCCCGCAGGAACTCACCGGCGCGCACGTGCTGGCGCTTCCCGGCCGCTGCCCGCCAGGCTTCGCCTTCGCCCGGGAGGGACGTGGCAGAAACGAGCGGCTGCGACCGCGGCTCCTCCTCCCCAAGCCCAGCTGCGAAACGCGGGAGACGCCTCCCGGCTCGGCTCTAAGCCGCAGGCGGGACGCCCTCTGCCGAGCGAGGGCCGCCTGAGCCGGCTACCCCAGCGAGGACGGCCGCCTTGGGCTTGGATGGCCGGCCTTGGTTGGCTTTCCTGTGGTTCCACCCGCGGCGCGGCATCCTTTTCCGCCGCCTCCTTTTGTGTGTTTGTGTGTGTGTATTTTTCTCCTGAGAAAGGTTTGGGTTTCTTTTCAAAGGCCCTGCCGGGACGAGCCCGAGGGACGCGCGCGCACGCTGGTTGGGTTCCGACGACACGCTTAACCCGGGTCAACAGCAAAACAAAACAAAACAACAACGAAAAAAAGGCTGCCTGGTCTCGCCACCTCCAAAACGAGTATTCTCGTGCTGAGTTCGCCTCGTTTGGCGTATAGGGGCAAGTCCAACCTGGGAGTGAACGCTACAGACTGGGATTTACACCTTGTTGGGTTGCCAGATGCTCGTAAATGGGGTCTCAATGTTTATTAGGATTAATGTTGTAATGGCAGCTCTTTGCTTCTGTTAGCAGCCCTGATGGTCCCGCTGGAATAGGAAAGTGAGGTATTAAATGAATGGCGAAAAGTGGGAGAGGGGTGGGGGGAGCCCAGTCTGCCTCTCTCATCCATTGTGTTAGTGTGTTCTTTTCCTCTGACTTTTAACAGTTCAGAATAAAATATACTAGTTGTTGTTAGTTGCAAAGTCATGTCCCACCCATCACTACCCCATGGACAATGTTCCTCCAGGCCTTCCTGTCCTCTACCATCCTCTGGAGTCCATTTAAGCTCACGCCAACTGCTTCAGTGACTCTATCCAACCACCTCGTTCTCTGCCGTCCCCTTCTTCTTTTGCCCTCAATCTTTCCCAGCATTAGGCTCTTCTCCAGTGAGTCCTTCCTTCTCATTAGATGGCTAAAATATTTGAGTTTCATCTTCAGGATCTGGCCTTCGAAAGAGCAGTCAGGGTTGGTCTCTAGGACTGACTTGTTTCTTCACCTTGCAGTCCAAGGAACTCGCAGGAGTCTTCTCCAGCACCATAGTTCAAAGGCCTCAATTCTTTGGCGCTTAGCGGTCCAACTTTCACAGCCATACATTGCAACTGGGAAAATTCCATGGACAGTACCAAAATACACCTGAGGACCTGCAAAAAAAAACAAACAAACCATTGCGGGAGACCTAGTTCAGACAGCACACTGCATTAAAACATTAAAAACACCCGCATTAAAACTAACCTGATGAGTGGACCTATTGCTTTATACCAGGTAGTCAACGTACGACTACAATTGAGCCCAACATGCTAAGAGAAACATTTGTTAAGTGAGTTTTGACCCGTTTTGTGACTTTTCTTGCCATTGTTGTTAAGTGAATCACTGCGGTTGGTAAATTAGTAACACAGTGGTTAAGTGAAACTTGATTCTCCCATTGACTTCGCTTGTCAGAAGGTGATCGCATGACCCCTTGGACACTGCAGTTGTTATAAAGATGAGTCAGTTGCCAACGCTCGTAAGTGTGGAAATCGGTCGTAAGTCACTTTTTTCAGTGGTCACTAAATGAACTTCTTGTAAGTTGATAATTACCTGTATAGGAAGTTTGTGGTCCCATTGCCATCAACCAGTGAGGGCCCAATCCTAGAAGGAATCTGCAAGGAAAAGAGGAGGGAATGAAGAGGCTGTTTGAAAAAGGCAACACTCCGTCCCATTGGATTATCTTCAGAGGAGGGGTAAAGGTAACGGTAAAGGTTCCCCTCACACATAGGTGCTAGTCATTCCTGACTCTAGGGGTGGTGCTCATCTCCATTTGAAAGTCGAAGAGCCAGCGCTGTCTGAAGACGTCTCCGTGGTCATGTGGCCGGCATGACTAAATGCCAAAGGCGCACAGAACGCTGTTACCTTCCCACCAAAGATGGTCCCTATTTTTCTACTTGCATTTTTTACGTGCTTTCGAACTGCTCCGTTGGCAGAAGCTGGGACAAGTAACAGGAGCTCACACCATTATGCGGTGCTAGGGATTCGAACCGCTGAACTGCCAACCTTTTGATCGACAAGCTCAGCATCTGAGCCACTGAGCCACTGCGTCCCTACAGAGTAGGTACAGAGTGCATATTTCCCTTTAAATTTAATGCATCTTCTGCAAAGCTCGGGGTTTCTCTGAGCCTCTTGTTATCTTTCTCATGTGGGATAGTTCCATTCTGTTGCATTCTGACAGCAGTCAGGCCTGAATTGGAAATTGATGAAATGTTCTTTTATTTTTTTAAAAAACAAATCGCACAAAATTTCAATATGTGGGAAAAAATGGCCACTCCATAGCAGTGGTGCAGCTAAAACCACTTTTATTTATATAGAGTTATTTCTCCAATAATAAAATAAGAGCTGATGGTCTTTTGGGAAGTTTTTAAAGTCTTCTCTGTTTGTTTACAAAATGTATACAGATAGTCCTCAACTTACGAGCACAAAATGAACCTAAAATTTATATTGCCAAGTGAGAAATTTGTTAAGTGAATTTTGCCCCGTTTTAAAACTTTTTTTGCCACATTTGTTAAATGAATCATGCTTGTTAAGTGAGTAACACGGTTATTAAATGAATCTGGTTTCCCCATTGACTTGGCTTGTCAGAAGGTCGCAAAAGGGAATCAGATGACCCCAGGACACTGCAATGGTCATAAATGTGAAAAATTGTCCTAAGTCACTTTTTTCAGTGCTGCTGTAACTTTGAATGGTCACTAAGTGAACTGTTGTAAGTCAAGGACTATCTGTACAATAAACTTTCAGTTTTGTGCATCAGTTAGCAGTCTCTACAAGGACAGCCTTACCATCAAAATTTTGTTCAGAAGTATGAGTCAATGAGGGAATCAATTTTCAGAAAACTAGAGGAGGGTTAAAACATTTTCCATCCTATATAGCCATGATGGCGAACCTATGGCATGCGTGCCACAGGTGGCACGCAGAGCCATATCTGTGGGCACGCCAGCGTTGCCCTAGCTCAGCTCCAGCGCGCATGCCCATGCTGGCCAGTTGATTTTCGGGCTTTCCGGGCCCATTGGAAGTTGGAAAACGGGCCGTTTCTGGCCCCCAGAGGGCCTCCGGGAGTGTGGGGAAGGCCATTTTTGCCCTCCCCAGGCACCTAGAAAGGCTCTGGAGCCTGGGAAGGCAAAAAATGGGCCTACCGTGCCATCGCATGCCAAAAGCAGGGGGAGCACGGG